>NW_005871116.1:1134148-1246004 GCF_000147115.1 Myotis lucifugus
CTGGTGAGGTAGAACCGCCACGGTGAGGCTGAACCGCCCCCAGTGAGGTCGAAACGCCCGGTGATGTCGAGACGCCCCGGTGAGGTCGAAACGGCCCCGGTGAGGTCGAATCGCCCCGGTGAGGCTAAAACGTCCCCGGTGAGGCTGAGACGGCCCCGATGAGGTTGAGATAGCCCTGGTGAGGTTTGCAACGGCCCCGGTGGGGTTGAGACGGCCCCTGAGAGGCTGAGACGCCCCGGTGAGGCTGAGACGGCCCCGGTGAGGCTGAGACGGCCCCGGTGAGGTTGAGACGGCCCCGGTGAGGTTGAATCGGCCCCGGTGAGGCTGAAACGGCCCCGGTGAGGTTGAGCCGGCCCCGGTGAGGTTGAGACGGCCCCGGTGAGGTTGAGAAGGCTCCGGTGAGGTTGAGAAGGCCCCGGTGAGGTTGAGATGGCCCTGGTGAGGTTGAGAAGGCTCTGGTGAGGTTGAGAAGGCTCCGGTGAGGTTGAGACGGCCCCGGTGAAGTTGAGACGACCCCGGTGAGGTTGAGAAGGCTCTGGTGAGGTTGAGAAGGCTCCAGTGAGGTTGAGACGGCCCCGGTGAGGTTGAATCGGCCCCGGTGAACTTGCAACGGCCCTGGTGAACTTTCAACGGCCCCGGTGAGGTTGAAATGGCCCTGGTGAGGCTGAGGCGGCCCCTGTGAGGCTGCGACGGCCCCTGTGAGGCTGAGACGGCCCCTGTGAGGCTGGGACGGCCCCTGTGAGGCTGGGACGGCCCCTGTGAGACTGAGACGGCCCCTGGGAAGCTGAGAAAAATACCACATGAATTCACTCATTTATAGATAATAAGGACCATTATAGACTGATGAACAAAAATGGATACAGAGGCAGAGCAGCATTGAGCAGAATGTCAAACTACAGTGGGAACCCTGGGAAGGGTTGGGGGGGGTAGGAGATCAACCGAAGGACTTATATGCATGCATATGAGAATAACTAATGGACACAAGACACTGGGGGGTGGGGGAAGCTGGGGGAATGTCACGGGGGGGAAAAAAAGGAAACATGTGTAATACTCTTTGTAATACTTTAAGAAATAAAAAAAAAGTCTTTACAGGTGAGCCCTAGCCAGTTTGGCTCAGTGGATAGAGCATTGGCCTGTGGATTGAAGGGTCCTGGGTTTGATTCTGGTCAAGGGCACATGCCTGGGTTGCGGGCTTGATCTGCAGTAGGGGGTTGGCAGGAGGCGGTCAATCAGTGATTTTCTCTCATCATTGATGTTTCTCTCTCTCTCTCTCTCTCCCTTCCTCTCTGAAAGCAATAAAAAAATATTTTAAAAAAAAAGAAAATAATTTTATGGTTGGGGGTCACCACAACATGAGGAACTGTATTAAAGGGTCGTGGCATTAGGAAGGTTGAGAACCACTGCAAGCGTGATATACTCGTTAGCATGTTACTGTAAAGTTGTAGGCTGGGATTTGAATCCAGGCCTTCTGCCTGTAGACCCTGTGCTTTTATGTGGTGAGAGCCAGGGCTGAACAGGATGCATGTACATCTTATGACCCACAGCTCTTTCCAGTATGACAAACCAATGCAACTCCTGATACTCTGGCCAGGCAAGCTGTCACAAGCACTAGGCTTTGCCACTTGGTTCTGGGCAAGACTTCTAACCTCACTGAATTTCAGTTTCCTCACTTTTAATTCTTAATGGCAATTCGATTCTCTCTGAATACCTCAGAGGGTTGGGAGGACCAAACAAGGGAAAGACTTTGTAAACCCTAAAGTACTTTGGACATGCAAGATGAATTGTTCTCTTCTGAAATACAAGGCACCGTGTTTAATGGCACTGTTAGAATCATGGGCCTCTCACTTACTGTGCTGTAACTAAGAGACCAACGTGGAATTGACATGAGAGACTGAAAATCAGTTCAGCTCAGGCCCTTACAATGGGAAACCACCTTACAAATTCTGGGAGAACTAGATGATGACCTTGACTAAATGATAAGGATAGGCAGACGGGGAAGGCAGAATGACCATCAAGCCCTCTGACGCACACCAAGCCCATGTCTGCAGCTTTAGAAACTGGTCCTCACCGACAGTGACCCCAACACTGCTACACTTCCAAGTGTCTTTGTGTTGGGTAGAGAAACGATATTCGTACCTATACTCATTCCTCTAAGTAAGGCTCAAAATAGTTTCTCTATTAGTAGTGATGACACCCAAATTTACTATATCCATTCTATTCTAAAAATATTTAAGGATATAAGCAAAACGGAGCCAAGACACTCACCATCAGGTATTTGAATGGAGCCTTCTGGGCCCCACTCACTCCAGAATCCGTGGTCTGGCTTGCAGCGAACCTGGACAAGGTATTTTTTTCCTGGATATAAGCTGAGAATCTTAAACTGAGTTTTCTGCCCAGCGAAATGAACCTAAGGAGGAGCAAGGAAAACAGAAGTCACTCTGACTTATGTTCTGAAGAAACAGACTTTTCCCTTAGAGAAGAAACTATTGGAGGAGTGAGGCCAGGCGATCAGACTTAGTAGATACCTTGCTCTCACCATTCTACCCTCTCAGCCCATCCCTTTTCACTCTGAAACATTGTTCACACAAAAATTAACAGGTTTTCTACCTCTCCATTTGGAACTCTATTTCAGAAAGACAAATATTCCGCACCCTCCTCACTGCCTTCAAAATTCTACTTTACAGAAGGTGACCAGTTAATGACATCGTAAAATAGTTATTTTGTGAACCCCAATGAAGTAACTGATTCAAGGATCATTCAAGTAAAGCCACTAGAGAACTGGGATGTATGTTGACTCAATAGTGCACAAATTAAATGTGACTTTACAATTCAGACACCAGGTTGACCCCTAAACCAGGGGTCAGTTTTAGCATCATGTATGAGGTCAACCAGATGGTTTGTGTCCCCTGACATGATGTGATAGGAAGTAATATAATGTCACCTCTGAAGTCCTCTTGCCCCAAACTGTCCAACCCGAATCTAATCAATTCTTTATATCTAATGTCTGGTTACAGGAAATATAGGGGCAGAGAAATTAGCAAAATGACCTCACAAAGAATTAATCAGATTAATGCAAAAGAGAGAGCATTCTACGGGACTGAGCACACTGAGACTGAAGGCACATAAGTAATGACCAGTCACGTGCATTGTCCTGGATGGATGCTGGTCTGGACAAACTAGCTGTTAAAGACATTTTTTGAAGCAATTGGGGGAACTAAAATACGGACAGGCTACTTGAATTATGTAAAAATTTTAGTTAATTTTCAATGTCTGATTTTATTTGGGCTATGTTTAAAAATGTTTCCTTTCTAAAAGAGACAATCTAAAGCAATGGTTGCCAACCATTCAAACCTCACGGACCACCAGTGGTCTGTGGACCACCGGTTGCCGACCACTGACCCAAAGTACTTAAAGTGGAATATCAGAATGCCTATAATTTATTGTATTACTTATTATTTTTAAAAAATTTATTTGAGAGACAGAGAGAGAAAGAATATTGATTTTGTTGGTCTACTTATTCGTGCATTCATTGGCTGCTTCTTGTATGTGTCCTACCTGGGGATTGAACCCACAACTTTGGCATATCAGGACAACACGCCAACCAAAAAAGCTACCCGGCCAGGGCCTCTGTATTATTTCTTTACATTAAAATAATTTGAAGTGAATAAAAATGCCACTGCTCATTGACTGCTTACACTGAGATTTTTTCCTCCCACTTAGTGCCACTGAAGTACTCTCATAGGTGTCTAGATCTATGATATCCTGAAGGAGGTGGTTTAGAAACCTGGTGGAAGAGATTGTTCAGTGCAAAGAAGGGATTAGCCTTGGGAGAGCTGTGAAGATGCACTCCATCAACCCCAAAGGAGGGGAGAAGGCCCTTCGACATCAGCATCAGGAGGGCAACATGATGCCTAGTAGTTAGGAGGAAAGACCTGTTCCCCGTAACAAGGGTTTAATCTTTGTCAAAGGACATGGTTCCTTCCAAATGCTCGCGGTTGACTCACCTCCCACTCATTTGCTTTTTCAGGCTTTAATCGAATTTCGTATTGTAGTGTGAGCCAGCCGGATTTTACGTCGACCTGGGTGGGTGGAAACCATTTTATCCACAGGTACGGTTTTTGGTCTTCTGGATATTTTACTTCCAAAATCAGGTTTATTGGAGGGTCTGGTTCAACTGAAAATAGGAAAGAAATCCCATATTTAGTAAAAGGGGTATTTGAACACAAAACTATATGACTTCCAAGAGACACCTTGTATTTGATGTCAGGTGCTGGTCAGCAGAGTTGGGATCAGGTTGAAGCAAGGGAGATATGTAGGATAAAAAGTTTCAGGAGGAACAAATGGCCAACAAGCACATGAAAGATCCGCAGTGTCATCAGTCATTTGGGAAATGCAAATCAAAATCACAACGAGATACCATTTCATCCCCACTTAGGATGGTTGAAATTCAAGAAATGAAAAATAACAAATGAGAGTGTTGGAGACATTCCCTCATACATTGCTGGTGGGAATGAAAATGGTGCAATGCTGTGGAAAAAGTCTGGAACTTACTCAAAAGGTTAAATATTAAGTCACGTCACCCATCAATTTCATGTCCTAGCCAACATACTAAAAGAAATGAAGGCAGGTGTTCAAACAAAAACTCATCCATGAATGCTCACAGCAGCACTATTCACAATAGCCAATACGTGAAAACAACCCAACTGTCCATCAACTGATGAATGGCTAAACAATATCCATAGAATGAAACATTATTCAGCCATAAAGAGGAAGGCAGTATGTATTGATACAGGCAATAACATGGATGAATCTTGAAAACATTACACTACGTGAAAGAAGCCAGACACAAAGGCCACCTACGATATGACTCCATATATATATAACATATCCAGAATAGGCAAATCTGTAGAGAAAGAATGCAGATTAGTGGGGCTGGAGCAAGGGGGGAAATCTGGAGTAACTACTCAATGGGTATTTGGAGTCATGAAAGTTTTCTGGAACTAGATAGTGGTGATGGTTGCATAACATTGAGAATGAACTAATACTGAGCACTAAATTGCATATTTTAAAATGGTTAAAATGGTGAATTTTATGTTATGTGTATATTACCATGTTAAAAAAAATTAAGGAGGCACTTACTCTCATATTCCTTCAAGTACAAGTCTGTGAGTGCCTCATTAAGAGTGAGATGCCTAGAACCCTGGCTTGCCTCATCCTAGTCTCAGTCTTGCTAGTCAGTAATACTTTCTCACTTCATTTATTACCTCCTCAGCCCACTCTCCACACCAGGTGGCATAAGAGTGAATGTAGCTATAGTGTACTTGACATTATAACCTGTAATTACCTACAAAAGGAAGGTTAGAAAATTTGCCACTAATCCTAATGCTTCTATGTTACCAAGTAAATACCTACGAAAGATTATTTTATATGCACTCACTAAACAAACATCAGTTATTCAATAGAAGTTTTAAGTTAAACACAATTCTGAGAAATGCCTCTGATCAAAAAAATGTTGTGCAGAAGCCCATGTACAATGTCCAGGGTGATTCTTTAAAGCAGTTTCTCACCCTCAGCACCATTTGTACTTTGGATCAGGTAATTCTTTGTTGTGGGGGCCAACCTGAGCATTGTGGGATGCTTAGCAGCATCTCTGGTCTCTGCCTATTAGATGTCAGTAATACCCTTGTCTCCCCTCCCTGGGCTATGATAATAAAAAAAAAAATGGCCCTAACCAGTTTGGCTCAGTGGATAGAGCATCAGCCTGCGGACTGAAAGGTCCCAGGTTTGATTCTGGTCAAGGGCATGTACCTTGGTTGCGGGCACATCCCCAGTGGGGGGTGTGCAGGAGGCAGCTGATCGATGTTTCTCTCTCATCAATGTTTCTAACTCTCTATCCCTCTCCCTTCCTCTCTGTAAAAAATCAGTAAAATACATTTAAAAAAAAGTGTCTCCTGCCATTGCCAAATATCTGTGGGAGGCAAAATAGACCCCAGTTGAGAATCACTGCTTTCAAGTGATACAGCAGTTACTCATTTTAGAACTTTTTTTGCTTTCACTGTTTTGCTCTCAAATACTAGTTGAATCTTTGAGGGCAACACAATTCAAGAAAGAACCATAAAGAAGAAATTATTTGGCATTTGGCATCTTAAAGACTACATATCTCAAGTAAATTTATATGACTGAAATTTATTGTATTCTGACTTGTCAGTGGGTTACCTTGTGGATTTTCCTAAACTAAGATTCAATTCACTTTCTACCTCCATGCTCATTGCAATGATTTGCTGGGGGCAGAAAACATTCAAATGTGAGCCAGTCGGTGTTATTAGCCACTGATAACATGACAATGCAATGACATGCACGTGCGTGTTTGAGATTCCCAGCCTAATTTCCCTTGTTGGGTGGCGTTAGGTAAATCTTAGGTAATCTTGAATCTAATACTTCTCCCTAGATTATTATCAAAGATGAGGGCTGACCCCAATCCTGGCTAACCCATGTCTTGTCCTAAGATTCCCTTTGTCATCCCTGCTAAACCACAGAGGCCACTGCAGTGATGCCTTCTTGCCCTGCAGCTCAATGTGGATCACGCAAAGCAAGAAACAGCTCTTGGGTTGATTTTGTTTTGCTTTGCTAATGGGGCCCGCAAACCTCCTACGTGTGGTTGTGGCCTTCAGCCTGCTGTTCAAGCAACATGCTTTACTCCCCAAATTCTTTATTTGTAAAAGAAGAGTTCCAGTTGCTAAGAAGTATGTGCACATTGAGAATTCAATTTGGGCAAAGCCGTTGGAGCTGGTCCTGTGGGTGTAGAAGCAGATGAACTCCATGAGCTGCTACTCTGGTGAGCAGCTCCGTCCTCCAGGGGGAGAGAGAACTGAAGTCCCAGCTTGCCTGGGGGGAAGGGGACACTGATTGCAGGAGGAGGGCTGGAGGGAAGGATTGATAAGAGAAGCACAAATAGAACACTCCTGTTGGGTGCAAGGGGATGGGAAGAAAGGTCAAAGGGAAGAAGAGAAACACAAGGACCCCAAACACTGTCATGAATGATTCCATAAAAATTCTTAGTTGACGAAAATAGTGTGAATTTTCTCATCTTTCTGGTGATTCATCCTTAAGCCAGGAAGACTCAAATGAAGTTTGACTCTTGGTAGGTCTGTGATGGAGTAAGAAATTCCTCACCCATCCCCTTACCTATGTAAGTCACATCCACATAATACGGATCTGAGGCGTTGCTTCCCATCTGGTTCGTGGCGTTTACTGTGATGATGTACATTGTCCAAATGGAGGTGTGCTTCTTGTCAAAGTAACAGGAGTTGGGGCCACTGGTGTTGTAGTCTGGACATTCATAGGTGAACGGATTTCTGCAACATATTATACACTAGGAGTGAGTAAGAAAGTAGTAAAAAGAGCCTAGTTTTTTTCTTAATAGGTCAATACCACTGGATTTTGGGGATCAGCGCTGAAGAACGGCACCCCCAAGCTTTGAGCCCTGGGAGAGAGATAGGTGAGAGAATGCTGGGGAAGGGGGTGGAAGTGTCACTTCAGAGCTTGCTGACTCTGCTTCTCATCAACCCTTCCTTTCTATGGTATCTGGTGGGCTTTGTGACAATATATGCTGGAACTTTCAACAGCCAAGGCACCACCATGCCCGAGGTCCCGCCCCTGGGTCATCTCAGGAAACAGGGACCTTCCCCTGCACCTAACACTCAGGGGGCATGCACATGCAGCATTTGTTGCACATGTAGATTGAATTACATTTCATTTAAAAAAGGTGCAAGAGAATAAAAGCTGACGCCGGCATATTTCAGATTGCACCAGTCAGCAACAGTGATGTGACTGTGAAGAAAGATATTTCAGGCCCAAGAGGCTCATCAGTCTGTTCTCCTGAGCCTTGGGGGCCTCCACGCGAGACGCTCCCCGCAGGTGTGGAGGAGCATCCCATTCGGGTTGCCAGTGGAGCTGCTGAATGGGTGACTTGACACCCTGTGGGCCCCAGACGGGCTGACAGCTCTGTGTACACAGAGTGCCGGCGCTGGGCGGTGGGCCAGCTGCTGCTACCGGTAAATGGTGCTTCTCTGAGGAAGGAGACGGCTCTCCCTGAGGGGTAACGAAATCCTCACCCACAGATGACCTCTTTCAGTCCGCCCTGCAACCTGGGCTCCAAATACACCCTCTGGGAGATCAAGGATCTGGGATTAGCAATTTCCTAAGGGAAAAACCTCACCTTCCTAGAGGGCTTTTAATTTTCTTGGACACAAAACTAGTTTGAAAAGCTAATGTTCCATGGTTGTCTTTTTATGTTGCAAAAGTAATTATTAGTAAAATAATTATAAATAGCAGCAGGCTTACAGATAAGCATTTGAAATGAACTAACACTCAGCCAACACTTATATGGGACCTTGGGCTGCAGCCTAAGTCGGGGACAGGCAATTGGAAACATTGCTATTGTAGTCTCTCCTGATCCATGGGGCTACGCTCTAAGACCCAAAGTAGACGCCTGGAATGCTAGGGAGTCGAACCACATATATACTGTTGTTTTTCTATACATATATACATACATACCTATGATAAAGTTTAATTTTATAAATTAGGTACAGTAAGAGATTAACAACAATAACTAATATTAAAGTAGAACAATTATAACAATATACTGTAATGAAAGTTATATGAATGTTCTTTCTCTCTCTCTCTCTCTCTCTCTCTCTCTCTCTCTCTCTCTCTCTCTCCCTCTCTCTCTCCCTCTCTCAAAATACCTTATGCTACTGTACTCACCCTTCTCCTGATGAAGTGAGGGGATACAGGCCGATGTGATGAGATGATATGAGGAGGACACAGGCATGTGACATAGCGTTAGGCTACTATCGGGCTATTTGATGGATCTGATAACCCAAGTGACTAACAGGCGGGTAGCTACCCGGGATGACAAAGGGATGACTCACATCCCAGGTGGGATGAAGCAGGATAGTGTGAAATTTCATCACGTGACTCAGAATGGCACAAAATTTAAAACGTAGGGACTGTTTATTTTTTGGAATTGTCCATTTAATACTTTTGGACTGTGGCTGATCGCCAGTCACTAAAACCCCGGAAAGCAAAGCTCCGGATAAGGGGCCATTACGTGGGATTGCTGAGCTGGCGGAGGAGCTGACGCACATTGAGATGGCGCTTAACGGACATGACAGGAGAATGTGGACGTGGATGCTGGGGTCCCTTCCCCGGAAGAAAGAGCCTTGTTAGCGGCCACCCGGGGCCACGTGGGAGTTCTCACTCAGAAGCAGCCTTGCGTTGCCTGGAGAGCGGGCGCACTCACCCTTCCTTGTTGTAGGTGAGCGTGTAGTTGGTGGGAAGTCCTCCGTCCGGCCCCGGATTCCACCAGCATGAGAAGGTCTCCTTTTCGGTGGAGCGACATTTCGAGATCTGGGGCTTCCCAGGAGGTGACTGTCCTAGAAAAAGCCAGAAGCTACTGGAATCAATCTCAAGGTCCATTCAAGCATTCGATCATCCTGCTGGTGACAAAAGCAGGTTTATGGGACCCTGCCAGTGATGGGGTCTTGGGTGAAGAGGCCTAGGGGTGGGGGGCTCAGAAATGCCAAAGTGCTAGCATCTAACAACCCTCCTCCGTGGGCTGTCCCTTGTTGGCTGGATGGGGGGAGAGAGAGAGAGAGAGAGAGAGAGAGAGAGAGAGAGAGAAAGTGAGAGAGGGGGGGAAGAAAGAGAGAGGACAAAAGAGAGGAAGGGAGAGAGCGTGAGAAAGGGAGAGAGCTTTGTAGTGGTAATGGAGAGGTGGTGGTGGTGGTGGTGGTGGTGGTGTGTGTGTACTGTGTGAGATGGAGATAACAACAACCTAGGATCAAGTGACAAACTGTAAAGTTCCAACAGAGAGTAGGATGGGCTGAGGAGTGTGTTCCCTTCTGGAAGCCCATGGAGTCTATGCAGCTGGTACCCGCCCACAGCATGAGGGTGGCGGTAAAATGAATTCTCCCCCTTTGCTGACACAGTGCTCTCTGGCACTTGTCCCTCTGCTCATTGATCTACATCTTTCTGTCATTTCCTCACAAGGAACACACCTCTGATCTTTTGTGATTCATTGTGTCACGGGTGCTCCTCCCTCAGCTTCCTCCTCCCCCTCCCCCTTCTCATCTCCTTTCCTTCCTGTTCCTTCTCCTTTCCTTCCTTTCCCCTTCATTTTTCCTTAGTTCCACTCCACTTTGACCTGTAACCCTGTCTCACAGTGTCTCCCCATTATCCCCACCCCCATTTCTGAATCCTGGTTGTCAGTGTCCTTTTCTTTCACATTTCCCCCTCTCTCCTTGGGCCTTTATGTGGGGAGGGACGAAGCGCTTCCTTGCAATGCTATGGCTTCTGGGAGACAGGAACCATGGAGAGAAGTGGGGGAGTGGGGAGCTGGTCTCCTGGCTCGGAGCTACCATGATGACTGCCCAGGCCCAGCTGGAAGCTAGAAGGTCTGAAAGAGGTGACGTGGAAAATACGTCAAGGGAACAGAATGTTTCAGTTGCCTAAACCCCGAAGCTTTTGGTGAGCTGGCCCCTCCTCTCTTCCTTATCTGCCAGGTCCCAGAGGGAATGTGTGGCCCTGAGAGTTGGCCCTGTCAGTCCTTTTCACTGAGCTGGGAGCCTGCATGCTTGGTTTGGAGTCAGGAGCTGGAAGGAGAGCTGTCAGGTGTGGGTCTCAGTCACTAGGGGGCAGTGATTCCCTCTCTTTTCTCCTCACCCCTCATGCTGGCTCCTGAGCCAGAACTTCCAGCGGAGCAGCGGATCCAAAAGATGGGGCGAGTGGGCACCAGGCAACACTGGTCAGAAAGCAGGATTTAGTGAATGGCATCTCACAGGCTGGACCGAGGCCGCCGGGCTGATGGTCGGCTGAGCCGCACTGCAGCTCCAAGCCCCACCAAACGGCCCTCCAGCCCGCCTGGCGCTCGCGCTGCCCACGGCAGTCACACTGCTCGTCCTCTCGGCAATGTCACAGGCTAATGCGAGGGCTTGGGTTTTGCTTGGTTCTCATCATGGCTCGGGAGGAGTGTGTGAAGTAGAAAGAAAAGTTTATTTAAAAAACCCAAGCCCTGTGGTTCAGAAACAAGCAGACAGGCCACTGCTGCTGATCTGAGCTCTTAGCGTTTCCCCGTGGATTCTCTCCATCTCTGTTTCCCTTTGCTCTCTCTCTGAAAGTCTCTCTCACATTTCACTGGCTGCTGGCAGTACCTCTAGAAACTCAATAGAGGACAGTAAAGTTATCAAATGTTCCCTTCATCCACTTTAGAGGAGACAGTTAAAATGAATGGACTGTCGCCTTACCTCCATGAAGTGCACACAGACCCAGGGACAGCCACATAGGCACCTACACACGGGCTCACACACGGGCCCACACACAGGTCCACGGAGCCGCATTAGAAACACACAGAAGTATACGCAAGTGCACGCTTAGAGAAGTACGCACTGGTACACACTCAGAAATATACCCACACACAGAGGTGCACATGCAGACGGATACCCACACAGGTACACACAGAGAAGCAGTTGCAATCAGGCCCATATGGAGAAGTTAATATACACACAGGGGCACCCCAAAGTATACACACCCAGAAATACGAAGGGTAGACACGCAGGTGCACAGTCTGGGGTAGCTGTGAACTCATTGGCCCCATTAGCACAGGTGGTCGAGTTGGCGGCACCCATTTCCCGCCAGGCAACAACAATCCCTCTTCTCTCTTTATAGGTTTTCTAAGATTTTTCACAGACAGTATTTCATTTGAGGTGGAGGCACCATCACTCTACTCAAGTTGAAAAGGTGGGAACCCACAGCGATTAGGTTAGGGCTCGAGGTTACACAGCTGGTGGCTGACAGCCCGGCCGCAGCCCTGGTCCCGTGTGGAGCTGCTTCACTGCACCCCCGGGATGAAGGTGCAAGTCTGCAGGGGGACAAGCTTTGCACTGATAGTTTGCACTCACGAATGGCGCCAAATACACTGCAAACAACGTCCTAGCAACACATTTTCAGTTCTCAGAACTGCACGGCAAGAGGACCGCGAGGACGCTCCATCCTCCCAGCAAACACCCCCCTCCCTCCCCCCCCCCCCAAAGAGAGCAGGGCGGCTCTTACTTACCGTTCAGAAGACGGATGTGGAGAAAAAGGAGCAAAATCCAGACACACGTGGACGGCGCGTTTCCCGTCATGTTGGCTGCCTTCTGCGTCCGCGGGAGTCAGAGGCTTACTGGAAGAGAGGGCGGCAGGCCAGCTTTTAGAGAGGACAGTCGGGTCGGGACCAGGCACCCCTTGATTCTGGGTGTTTGCAAAGGACTCTTGCTCCCTGCTTTCTGTGAAGGACAAGCCAGGAGGGAAGGAATGCGGGGAGAGGAGCATGGTCCGATGGCTTGGCTCAGAGGCATCTGTGCGCACATGCTGGGGGAAATCCCACCAGCAGAGGTCATCAGATGACAACATTCAAGGGCAGCCATGGCAGTCGGCTCCTTTCGCACACCCCAAAGAACACTGCTCTCTTCCGCCCAGCAGTCACCTAACAACACATCGCCCTGTGGGTGCGAAGGGACAGGTGCCACAACAGGGAGCCGTTCTGGGAGGGCTTTGCTCTGCCAGCCAAACGCAAAGCAGTGGAACATCGGTGCACTTGGCACAACTCCAACTTGGCCTCATTGATGCCACACAGTTGGGGGGGGGGCTTCCTCGGGAGGTGCAGGCTGAGAAGGATCTGGAAATCTTGGCTACAGGCATGGCCATGAACCGCGTGGTGAACTTTGGTGAACTTCCATGTGGTTTCCCTCTCCCTTTTGGAAAAGCCCCATAAACAAGAAATGACAAACCCAGTAATAATTCAAGTCCCTTGGGTGCCGAGTGTTAAGTAAGATTGAACCTGCAGGGTTGAGAGTTTCAAGAAATTTATTATTAATATTATTTTACTCTTGGAACCAGTTTTAGAGCCTCTAAATGTTCTTTTCTTTAGACTCCACGCAGCTCTCAGAAAACAACAGAGTTGATGAACTGAGTGCAACTGCTTGGAAAAACAAAGCATACAGTTTCCTTAAAAAAATTTTTTTTTTAAACCAAGGGAAGAATACCCAGGGGCAAGGCTGCTCATATGGGGACATTTGAAAGGACTGAGTATTATCTGATGAGCCCCCAAAAGACCAGCCTTTGCCCATTTCTCCTGGTCAGAGGGCGGTTCCCCATTTGCCAGCTGGACACCCCCTAATGGGCTTCCTGAAAGCTTTGTCCACCTGCTCCCATTCCCCCAACATTCTCAGAAATGAAGTCTTAGTGACAATAGAGGGTTGGGTATATGGGTGTCATCAGTGACTCTCTTACACTGGGGCTCTGGGAGGTGGCCAGTTTGCTTTTCCAGACTTTACATTCTAAACCACCTGGTCCATCTAACTCCTCAGAATCATCTACTGAAATCAAGCTGTTAAAGACTCATAATGGGCTTATGCATGGAGCACTTACTAGGGGCTGGACACTGTGCTCAGTACCCGAATTACTTACATTTCATTGAACCCTCACATAGCCCCACCGGTAGCCCCTTGAACAGATGCGGAAGCTGAAGCACAGAGCAGGTTGGTAAGTAAGCTCACATGAGAGAGAAATCTGGCAAATCTGAGCACATCTGAGGAATCATCCCGATTTGCGGACAGTCTGTGATCGCCGGTGCGATTATTCCCCCTGCGATGGGGAGAGACAACGGAGACAACAGCAGCCGACCCGCCAAGCCTTGGGCGGGACGGGGTCAGGAGAGCCAGGGCCCAGAGAGGCATCTCAGCTACCCGCCCCACTGGTGCCTGGGCATCTCAAACACTTGACTGCCACTAACCCAGCTTGTTTAGGGCCCGGTGGCCCAGACAAGTTCTTTGTCCTGGAGAGCTGGTGATCTTAGCTGGGCTTGGGGATGGAAATTCCTCCCACTGGCTGGCCAAGTCCTATAATGTGCTTTTATTGAGAGCGCCCGGCTCTTCGGGCCATTGCATCCAAATGCTCGAGAGCGACAGGTTAGAACCACACCTTCGGGCGAGGCCACAGGCTGTCCAGACTGGTCCTCAGAATTGGGACTCCACGTGTTTTGCAAAAGAAATGCCTGGATGGGGAACAGAGTGGGGGCAGCAAGAGCAGATGCTGTCATTGCTTATACTTTCTGGTGCACTGATCCAGGCTCCAAGAAACTCTCCTCGATACAGTTTTCACATAAAAATGCTTTCAGAAAGTATTTTCTGAACTAAAAAGAAACCATTTTTTCTCTCCAGGATTTCCTGACTATCCTGCAGATTGGTTACTAGCCATGCGCACTTTCTGATGCCTTGAAACACCAGAGCCGGGGAAGTAGACGTACGCATCGTGGTGTCATTATTGTGTTTCAATAACGATTTCCCCACTCATTCCACATCCTGCCCTCCAGCAGGACAAACACGGTCGGGTACGTAAACCTTCAGAGAGAAAGATAGTCACAGCGGCGCACTCCGGAGGGAGCTGTGCTGAATGTGAGTCCTGGTCTCACCTGCTGGCTTTGCCCAGCACTAGGCCCACCTCTGCTGGCACTGACCATGTTTTAGGGCTGACGGCCACTAGGCTGGAGATGAACTTGGTGTCTGCCTCTCTGAATCCACCCTCCCATTGCTAACAGGACCTTGATCAAGATGACTCATCCCAGTTGGAGTGGAACACCTAATTTTTAGTGATAGCGAGAGTGGCAAATGGCTCCAAATATTTGGAGTCCGATTAGGAAAAAGTCAGCCCCACACCTCTGCCCCAGGCCAATTATCTTGGCTTCACTCCTCACTAGCTCCCTGGGTGTGACTGTGGTTTGGAAATAGAAGATTTGGAATCAAAGAGCAGGTTTGTAGCAAGTCAGCCGCTCCCACACCTTGCCCATGACCAGCTGCCTGGCTTCCTCGCTTCTGAACCCTCACGGACTCTCCCATCTTTAGCCTCTTCCCATGATCTCGCTCAGACATGCCTTCCTATCTGCTGTGTTCCATTGTGGTGTGACCCCTCAGCCCGCCCCCTTCTTTATCAATGCTGAGCCTGTTCAGACCCTCTCTTTCCAAAAGCTTTCCTTCATTGCCCTTTTCCATTAAGCCATGTGTCTTCACCCAGGCCAAGAGTTGAGAAAGAAATCTGGCAATTTTTGCCCTGGTAGCTTGCTGTTCCGAGAAATCAGAGCCACACCCCTGGATGGAAAATCAGAGCCACGGTCCCATAGCCTGTGCTGACCCCAAGGAGAGAGGCGGTGTGGCCTCCTGAGAGTTCAAAATAACAGATCTGAGGTCCCACTGTCTACAAATCCGCACATTTTGGTGCACCCAGAATTGAGCAAATCCTCAAACCCACCCATCTCATCTCTACCATTTTGTGGGACTTGCTCCTAAGACCTGGTATCAGGTGATCCCCAAAGCGAGTCCAGTCCCTACCTTGCCCTGCCCCATTTGCCACTGTTGCCCTAATGTTCTGCTCAGATTTTTGAATCATTTACCCTGACTCTAGAAATGGGCCTAGCATGCGAGGCAGGAATTCTGAGGCCCTCCCTAGCAATTGCAAGCCCAATTCCCATGGACAGGGCTGCCCAATCCAAGGTCTGGATTTCTTTAAAGACCATCATACATAAGACATGTACAAATCCTAAGTATTCTGCTCAACGAATTATCACAAAGTGAATAAGCTCATGTTACAACCAGGTCCAGAAAGAGAACACTAATAGCACCCCAGAAACCCCCCTGGTGTCTTCTCCCAATCTCTACCCACCCCTCCCCCACAGAAAGCACTCTTTGGACTTCGAACACCACAGGTTCGTTTGGCCCACTTTGGGACTTTATATAAATAGCATCATACAATATGCATGTTCTGAGTGGGTGTGTCTGGCTCCTTTCATTTCAAGCCGTATGATTCAGCCTTGTTGTTACATGTCATTTTACAAAATCCATTTTCACTTCATTTCACTCATCATCATTCATATAACATCTAAAGAAAGGCCATCATTTTTAATTCATTCTACTCTTGATAGACATTCGCCAGTTTCTGGCAGACTTTGGATTTGCTAAGTCTTGTCAAGGCTCAGATGGTAGGGAGGCCCTGCATCCCCCCCCGCCCCTCAGTTCTCTGCTGAATCGTTAGGGCACTGCCTGCCACAGCTCCTGATTATCAATCCGAATTAAATTTCAGATGCCTTTCTTGTCCCAACAGTGCAAAACATCTCATTTCTTGCAGACGAATTTTAAATACATTCACCCACTGTATTCAATGTTAGGAACTGTGTTAGCTGCTTCCTTTGGGGTCTGCTGGGTTGGGGTCCTCAGCTCACTGGGTCCCCTTAAGCTGCTGCTCCACCCTGGTTAGATGGCCTGAGGCTGGACTAACAGGGAGGGAACCCTACATGTCCCCTGCGATTTCCAGGAGTCTGGCCTGTCTTTCCAATAGAGAATGCCAACATTTAGTCTGGAAAACAGAGGCCATAATCTGCTCAGAGTGGGGAGAGCAGGAGGACGGATTAGTGAGCTCACACCAGGGGACAAGATTAAGGCCTTTATACAAGCTCTGTCCAAAGTCAATGGAAAAATGTGTAAATAAAAAGCCATGGGTCCAGACATTCGGGGAACCACTCCCCTAGAGAGTAGGTATCCATCTGGCTCCCCCAATGCCTTCTAAATATATATTTCTTGTCTAGTGTATCCATTTATGTCGCAGCCCCTTCTCCAGATTCCTGAACCCTTGCTGCGAAAAGACTGCGGCAATAGCCTTTGATGGGAAACACTCTGGAACTTTCCACAAGGAAATCACTTCTACAGAAAATGACCATCATATTAGAGCTCAGTGGTTTAGTCAGAACATCAGGGCTCTGTGAAAGTGATCAGGAATAGTATAGAGGCTGATGAAAAATGGCCACCTCGGATTCCAGACCCCTCCCTCACGCCTCTCCCATGAACCTGCGATTCCACTACAGGAAGAACATCTGTCAGATTGTGCTCCGTGCAGACACTCCTGAGGAGGGAGAGTGCTGTGTGTGGTGTTGGCTGCGTGCTGAAGGCCCAGGATTAGCAGAGAGAGAGTGTGTGTCCAGACTGGAGCTGACTCAGGGTTGGTTCCACATATGGGGACTTGAATAGAAAGATCTCCTGGCTCCTAATCGAATCGGGGTAAATCACCACCCTGTGACTTGCATGCCTTTGCACTGGAGTCACTTTAATAAAACAGAATGCTGAGTGCTCCCCACGGCTGGAGGCATCGCTCAAAATCCGATGACACCAATCCCACTAACGTGCTCGGCCTCCCAGCAGCATCTCTGATCCGACACAGGTGGATTTTTGCTCAGCCTGCCTGGCTGGAAGGCAAGAATAGGACCCGGGGGAGTTTCAATCCTCCTGGCCAGGGGATACTTTGGACAGATGGTAGAAAAGTCACGTTGGTCTGATTTTCAGAGAAACGAGTCCCTTGTGAGATCATCAATCAATAACAATCCAATCAATAACAATCAATAACAACTGAAATACACCCGTAAATGGTAGGTTATGTTCTGCAGTTTACCAAGCTGCTGCACAGACACCTGTGGTTTTCAGAGTTGGCCCACGGGCACAGGGGCATTTAAAAAAGCCCTCCAGATGATTCCAGTGGGAAGGAAGGGCTGGAACCACTGGCCGGCATGACCTCACCTAAGGGATAATGCCTCGATAGGCAGGGAAACTGAGGCTCAGAGAGGTAACCGTCACACAGTGCAGGCAGCATAGCAGAGGGAGACCAGTCTTTAGACTGAGGCCTGCCTCAAATAAGCAACAACATCAAAGATAAAATGGCAAACCTTTCTAATAACATGGTGATGGAGGGTTTATAAAGCTCCTTCATATCATTATCACATTTTATTCTTATAATATTCCTGTGCAGTGGGCAGGGAAGCTATTAGTGTTGTTACTATTATTACTACATCATTGCTCCCATTTCAAAGACGAGGAACCTGGAGCTCAAAGGTTTCACACTTTGCCCTTGACTCATTGCTCAGTAATTCTATTAGCTCTGTCTGCTTTCACGTCTGGCTCACTTCCCTGTGGCCTCAAACAAAATATGCGTGGCCTCATCTCACGTGCGTGGGCATGCAGATGTCAATCACGCCAGCACAGATCATCCCCGCACCTCTCTCCCATAACCCAGAACAAAGGGAACAACTGCCGCACACGATCCCTGCCTATTCCCAACCGGAACAAAAAGTGCCTGGCCATTTATAAAAAAGATTGGGCTTTGTCCCCTCCTGTCCCACAGCAGGCCCTTTGTTGGAATTGGGAGTGACCGCAGCCAAGGGAGAGAGGAGAAGGAGGAGCAGGGGGCAACCACAAGATCAGCCTGAGTGACGTCAGGGGAGACGGTGGCCGAGCCAGGCCTAAGTAATAAGTCATCTTTTATTTGTTTATTTGCAGGTCTCACGGGGAGAGCTAAATCTGCTTGAGCATTCATTTATTCATTCATCAAATATTTATCTCCCTCACCTCTTTCAGGCCATTGCTCAAATGTCATCTTGTTGGCAAGCCTTCACTGACCACTGTCTTCCAATTCAATCCACCTCCAGCACTGCTCCTCATTGCCCTACCCCACTTGACTGCTCTCCATGGAACTTACCACCCTCTGCCCTATGGTACCTTTTCCTTATTTATTTGTTGATAGTGTGTCTCTATCCACTGGACTGTAAACTCCACGAGAGGAGATTCTGCAGGACCGTGCCTAGGACAGTGACCTATGTCCCAATGATCTCAGGGTGTTCAGTTTTGTGTATGTTTTGAAAAACATACTTGTCAGGTCTTAATGAAATAATGTCTGACCCATCCAGAGGCTATTGGTTTCCTTGCTCCCCTAAAATCACAGCATATCAGCAACCAGCTAATCAATGATGCCAGAATCCTCCTATTTCTCTTCCCTTCAGAGTGTTGAAGGAGAGAAATGTTGGAGCCAGGTTACCTGGGTTGATTGGAATCCTGTTTCTGCCACTCACTAGATATGTAATCACAGACAAATTACTTAACTTCTCTGTGCCTTAGTTTCCTCATCTGTAAAATGGGAATGATGCCGGAGCCAACCTCACAGAGCTGTGATGAGAGTTTAATGAGTTGGTATTTGCAAAGAGCTTAAAACAGTGCCCATCCTATAATGAGACCTATACAAATGTTTGCTAAAATCCCTCCATTTCCCCATTGTTGACTGTTTTTCCCTCCTAACTCTCTCCAACCCAAGGACTTTCCACAGCAGGAGAGAGGTAGAGTGGCTTCCTTACAATGGGAAATGCTTCATTTACATTTTCAGTGGAAGGCGGTGTGAGCAGACTGGATTATTGTCCCCAACTATTTGCTCCCTCCCAGTCATAGGACTGTATATCCCCACCCATTGTCATTGGACATACTCATGCATCCTGTGGGAAGGAAACACATCCTACCTCAATGACTTTGGACTTGGCCGTGTGAAAAGTTTTGGCCAATGGAATGGGAGTGGTTATCATTGTTTTCACTGTGCCCAACCAGAAGCCTTAAATACAGTTGCAAGGTCTGTGGTAGGCTTTCTTGTTATCCAGACGCCCTCAAGATGTTTCAGAGAGTGGCTACTCCCTCAGTCTGGGTTCTAACATGAGAAGACAGGCGGGACCCAGATGAGCCCAGCCAATATTAGCAGAGCCACGGCCAACTTGCAGCTGACACACCATCATTATGTAAAATGAGCAAAGAGGAAATGTTAGTAAGCCAGCGAAATGGCACTGTTACCACTGCACAGACAATGAATACAAGGCAAGAGTAGTAGGAAGAGAACATATGTTTTCGAAGACTGTTCAAAGATTATTGTTGCCCTGACCGGTTTGGCTCAGCGGATAGAGCATCGGCCTGAGGACTCAAGGGTCCCAGGTTCGATTCCAGTCAAGGGCATGTACCTGGGTTGCGGGCACATCCCCAGTAGGGGGCGTGCAAGAAGCAGCTGAATCGATGTTTCTCTCTCATCGATGTTTCTAACTCTGTATCCCTCTCCCTTCCTCTCTGTAAAAAAATCAATAAAATATATTTTTTTAAAAAAGATTATTGTTTCACAGAGGGCTCTGTGTGTGTGTGTGTGTTGTGTGTGTGTGTGTGTGTGTGTGTGTGTGAATGGGCTGTCATTCATCTAAACCCCCAAACAACTTTACTTTGCCATAAAGAAATCACTATTGTATTGGTAGCAACCTTGTCTACTCTGCATATTTTAATTTTTAGAAACTTGGGCTGGCAAATGAGAAGGGAAGTTAAAATAAAAATAAATTACCGGTCTAATGGCATTGCCCCTCTGCCTCCCTGATTATTTCTCTTAGGAGGACATGAACAGCCGGCATTCTAGAATCATGCCATTTGGGATATGAAGAGAGTCAAAAGATTGGAAAGAATTCTGATCCAACCCCTCACTTTTACATACCAGTCAACTGAGGCCTGGGAAGATGTAATGCCTCGGCCAAATGCCTGCTGGGAGAATCCTTAGAGCACTGAGACTGGGCTGAGTGCACCTCTGAGAAGCTGACAAGAAGAAATTCCCAAGAATGTATTAAAAGCATTTTCCCTCTCAGATTCCTGACTTTTCCTACCACCTCAGTTAGAACCCCAGGAGACCATTCACAAGAAGAGTAATAACTTCTGGTACCCATGAGATTTTGGTTCTCTTTTTCTTTATGGGCGCACATTAAAATTCACTTCCTGGACTCCCCTATAGGTAGATGGGATCTGGTGATTGAGTTGTGGCTTCTGAAAGTGGGCAGAAATGTTACACTTCTAGTCTATTCCTGGTCTTTAAAACTTCTCACACATCCTCATTCCCTCTCTCTGACTCATTATTGGCCAGAGGAAGGTGAGACTGAGGACTTCAAGGTCCTAAGGCCTTTGTACAGCCAATAGATGGAAGGCTCACTCCTCCCCTGCTGATGCCCAGTGGACTGTGACATGGCTGAGAAATAAAGCTCTGGGTGTGAGCTTCTGAGATATAGAGAGGCTGGGCTGTATAATGGCTAGCCTTAGCCTGATGAATCCAGCGACAGTCCAGAGACAGCTTCGTTTATATGGTAACTACTATACTTAACCAAGTAAAAGAGCTGTGAATAAGAAGACTGCCTGTGACCCGGCCTACAGCCAGTGTTCGTCGTGAATACCATCATCAAAGTCTCAGAGTAATCTCTGTCTTGTTTCCTCTATATATTCAGCCCCTACACACGGTCACATTGACACATGTCCATAGATGGCTGGCTAATATTTTTATAAGGCTATATAAAAAACACATTATTCTGACTCACAAATCTATTGGAAAAGCACTTGATCTTGAGCTCTGCAATTTATTTTTCCCATTAATCAATAGGTCCTCTATATTACAGAGGGATATGCTCTCAGACCTTATTGATTCCCCCAATAAAGCTGTTCATGTGCATTAATTTAAACCCAGGGACAGATGGTGACAAAGCCAATTGAGATGTGGTTGCTAAATCAGTGAGCTGTGAATAGTGATGTATTTCTGTATCCCAAAGTAAGACAACTGCTCTTAGAAAAATATGATATAATATGCTTAACACCTTAAAAGAGAAGGGCACTTGTCAATTATAATTAAATCTCTCTCTAGATTTCTTCAAAAATCCACGATCCCATTAGTGAACCTCAAGAAAGACGTACAATAGTTGCTAGGCTTCCTGTGCCGATGTATTTTCACATGGAAGTGGAGTGGGCCCTAACTGGTTTGGCTCAGTGGATAGAGCGTCGGCCTGCGGACTGAAAGGTCCCAGTTTCGATTCTGGTCAAGGGCATGTACCTTGGTTGCAGGCACATCCCCAGTAGGAGGTTTGCAGGAGGCAGCTGATCGATGTTTCTCTCTCATCGATGTTTCTAACTCTCTATCCCTTTCCTTCCTCTCTGTAAAAAAATCAATAAAATATATATTTTTTTAAAAAAGGAAGTGGAGTGGCCTAAGCAAATGTCTGTTCATTTGGCCACCATGACACTGGCTTGGAGGAACCTAGTAAATCATTGTCGACTCACTGCTTTACAATAATAGCATCACCTCTTTGTTCAACATACAACTGATGGCATGTCCTCCAGGCAACCTCTCTGAGTCCACCAAAGGAAAAGCAAAGTTTAGGATGTCCATATCCAAAAGGTTAGTTAATTTCTCCGTATCTTTGTAAACACTCTTCTAGAAAGATTGTCCATAGTAATTCCCCATCGTTAGCCTGGCAGGCATCCTTTTGTCACATTCCCATGCTTCTCAATTCAGCTTTAGAGACAGAAATTAATTTTAATATCACCACAACACAATATGATTTGGAAGCGAAGTTTACTGCTTTGCTGATACTTGCAGTTCTGTGTTAATTGTCAATTTGTTTGCAAGTCAGACAAATGGCTTGGGATGCTTTTCATGGGTGTGCCTAAGCAGAGGAGCTAATCTACACCTGGATTTCTAGAGTGCATTTCGGAACGTCCTTGATTGCCTAACAGTCCTTATCACAACCCCCACCTTTTCTTTAAAGCTCTGTGTATGTGCCAAGCACATGGCGCTTGAGCGGACCCAGGGGGTCAGTATGGGAAGAGCAGCAGGTAATGCTGACTTGAACATCCTGTGCAGATCAGGAGATGTCTTGCTTAACAGAAGTCTTCTGGGCACACCATAGCACTTGCATGTTCACAGAATGAAGACTGACTAAACCAGGTGACAGCCTCCAACAGGCAGCCTAGTTCTCACTCTCTGCCCACCTGAAGGCTACATGCAGCCTTTCGTCACTTTGTGTGCTAACAAGGGCAAGGACCTTGTGGGGTGACAGGTAGCACATTTCACAGCAGACACCTGCTAGGCATCTGTCATCCCCTCCCTGCCCAGTTGCCATATCTTGCCCCTCTATCTTCATTCCACACTCTCTAAAATCCCCTCTACAATTCCTAGCAATTCCTTTCTCAGACTCAGCTTGCATATCTCACTGACTAAAAAGGCTGATTTCTAGAGAAATTACACCCATCTAGTGTTCCCCAAAGTTTATCTCCATGGGGGATCTAGCTCTCCCACCATGTCCCTCAGAAATGGCTCCTTTTCTGTGCATGAATATAGCTGCTAGAAAAACGTGATTTCTCAATATTGTTTCAGAAGCAATAAGATTGGCACATGGCCATCCAACCAAAAGCCGGGCTGCATCTCCATCCTCAGCTTCAGCTTTTCTTCCTTCAGATAGAATCCCTTGGGTCTCCCAAAAGGCGGGGCTGCCCTGCCTACACAGCACCAAGGACCCGACCCTATCTCAGAACTGATAGTAAATCCTGCTTTATCTCTGTCTCTCCACACTCTCCCAGGCTAGATGCCTACTGATGCCAAGCACCGTGTTGATTATTTTTCCTTCTGTATTCCTCATGCTGAATGCAAAGCTCAAGGCATAGAAGGTACTCAGTAAATAG
Source organism: Myotis lucifugus (assembly GCF_000147115.1). Taxonomy (NCBI): domain Eukaryota; kingdom Metazoa; phylum Chordata; class Mammalia; order Chiroptera; family Vespertilionidae; genus Myotis; species Myotis lucifugus. The sequence continues at coordinate 1,157,566 of NW_005871116.1, forward strand.
TTTGGAATAAATACAATTAATTGGGTGTCATTGCATTTAGAGTTAACTTCCCTCTAAATTCAATGACACCCAATTAATTTTATTTGTTCAAAGTGTTAATCATTGGGATATGTGGCGAAGAAAGGTCATGCCTGCCTGTCTTGGGTGGTTTAAAAATTGATAATAATGGAAATGTGTGTTTTAATAGGATTTTCAATTTTTAAAGTATTTATAGAGAAAATATTTTATTTTGTTTTAACCCTGTGAGATTTCAGGATGGTCTCACTCAGTTGGAAAATACTCTGGCTGCTCAATAGTAGAGATGGGACTGGCACCTAATCTTTTAAGTGCAAATTGGTACAATCTTTCTAGAGGTAGATTAATTAAAATCTGAAAAATGTAGATGTACTTTGAATTGGAAAAAACACCTCTAGGAACTTATTCCAAATGAACAGATATGTGCAAAATCCAATTCTGTACAAAAAGGAACCCCCAATGTTATTAATAAAAGAGAACATTGGAAAAAATCTAAAAATAGAATTACAAAGGATTATTGAACTAAATCATTGTATGGGCACACAATAAAAGATCATTTAATCTTTAAAATAATGTAATAAAAATTTTAATGCTATGGAAACATCTGAAAAGGAAAAAGAAAACTGGGTACAAAACATAGATGTGTTTGCCTTCTACTTTAATACATGTTTCCCTACACACATGCACAGAAGAAAGACTGAAAATCTATATACCAATATATCAGCCAATATATGGTAGCAGTGGTGATCTCTGGAGGGATGATTCTAAAATAAGAATTATTACTTTTTAAGTAAGATGAAATAAAATATTACTAAAATATCTAAACAATATAAAAAGCTATTACTTTTATAATTGGGGGGAGGGGGATTTCCATAAAAATGTTACCCCTACAAACACGATCTCCTATGGACAACCTGCCATTTCATGGAGCAAACACAGGGGAAGGTCCCCGCTGGAGTGGGATGTAGGCGCTGCGTGTGTGTTGTATGAGTGTGTGTTGTATGCATGTGTGTGTGTGTGTGTGTGTGTGTGTGTGTGTGTGTGTAGCGCAGTCTCAGCAGCTGCTGCCACCAGCCTCCCTGTGCGATTAGCATGTGGGGCTGAGTGCGCTCCGCCTCTCGGGGAGTCGCGAGTGATTTCACGCGTCCGTGATGCCCCACAGCCTGCTCCCTTGTTCTTAGGAATTCCCTCCACTTCTCCGAATTCCATTATGGTGCTCATCTTAGGGTTATTTAAAATACTGAGGGGCGACTGGCCATGATTTGTCACTAACTTTCTGACAGGGTGAAAGGCAATTTCATGGAAAAGCTCTTTTTCAGAGCTTCAGAGAATGGCGGGGTCATCTTATTAAAAAAGAGCGCAGGAGGGTCACAGGGTTCTCTGAGAAGCCGGGCGCTTGTTTGATCCTGGCCCCTCCGCTCTGCTCACCGAGGTCTGCAGGGAGGACCTGGAGGTTCAGAGGGCGACGGAGAGGGGAAGCAGGTGGGCGAGGAAGTCTGAGCATCTCTGCCTCGTCTCGAAGCCCCTACCAGCCCCAAAGTCCCTCTCTCTCCTCGCTTAGCTGCATCTTTTTCTAGCACATACTGTCTCTGCCGGATTTAATCATCGCCCATCCTCACTCATGTACAATGTGTTCTTTCAAACTCGCTTCTTCATTCAAAACTTCTGGGCTACATATCCAGCCGGATAATTACTTGACTCTCTTACTGGCTTACATTCACTCTTTTTTCTTCTTTCCCCTTTACTCAGCTCCCCTCAGAAGCCCTCCCTTAGCAGAAAAGCCAACTGTCCAACAAAAATGTCATAGGCAGTGTCCTTAGTGAGCTTGGGCCTGAGGGTGGAACATTAAATACTCCCAGTGCAGGCTCGTTTGGTGACAATGGAGAGGAGGAAGGGAAACCTGGATTCATCCCCTTCTAATGCATTTTCAGAAAAAGTCAGGGTCGGTTTAATGTGGTGACTGGAGAACCCATCCATCCATTCATCCATCCATCCATCCATCCATCCATCCATCCATCCATCCATCCATCCATCCATTCCATCCATCCACCCATCCATCCATCCATCCATCCATCCATCCATCCATCCATTCCATCCATCCATCCACCCATCCATCCATCCATCCATCCATCCATCCATCCACCCATCCATCCATTCATCCATCCATCCATCCATCCATCCATCCACCCATTTGTAAAGTAAGGTTCACTGAGCATCTATGATGCGTGGGCAGGGCCCTGAGAATATAGTGTTGTGCTAAAACAATCCTCCTAGTGTTTAGTCTGATGGAGGAGAAGCTAGTAAGACACTTAAGTGTAAATGACGCAAGTATTAAGAAGGAGCTCTGCAGGTACCATGAGAGGCAACAGCGGTAGATCTGACCTGGTCAAAGGAGGCGGGGCTTCCTTGGGAGGCTGCCTGGAGGAGGCGGAGAGGGAAGCCCCCCCTTTCTCTACCTGTGGCCCTGTGTATAACTGATATGGCAGGCACTGCTGATGGCTTCTCCAACAACCACGTTCCCATTTGTGTTTGCACACAGAGCCCAGTTTGTCAGCTATCACCTGTCCAGTCCAGGGGATGAGGAGGTATCAGTAAGGCAGTGGTTCTCAACCTTCCTAATGCCGCGACCCTTTAATACAGTTCCTCATGTTGTGGTGACCCCCAACCATAACATTATTTTCGTTGCTACTTCATAACTGTAATTTTGCTACTGTTATGAATCGTCATGTAAATATCTGATATGCAGGATGTATTTTCATTGTTACAAATTGAACATAATTAAAGCATAGTGATTAATCACAAAAACAATATGTAATGATATATGTGTTTTCCAATGGTCTTAGGCGACCCCTGTGAAAGGGTCGTTGGACCCCCAAAGGGGTCGCGACCCACAGGTTGAGAACCGCTGGTCTAAGGTAACCATGGTAATTTCATTAACTGAGATTGGTGTAGGAGTGGTTATCCCTCCGGTTCTGGCCACTGACCCAGAGCAGAAGTCTCCTGGGGTCTGCTGGGAAAGGCTTTCCTCCCGGGTAAAAAGAGAGGGGGGAGGAGAAGCCTCCTCCAGTGGGTCCATGTGGTATGGTGAGCAGCTGAACTGGTTTTCTTAGGACTTTGGGGTGTGTTACATGCCCACTGTTGAATGCACCTTGAGCCAGGCATCTGGCTTTGGGGGGTTTCATCAAAGTTTGACATGGACAGCTCAGGGGTGGAATTGGTGAAAGGGGTATGTTTCCAACTCCAGTGGCTTAGAGGTAGAGAAAGGTGGATGTTGAATGAGAAGTATTGGGATGTTGCTGTAAAGGGAAGGAACAAAGTAGTGGTTGCTAGGGGTATTGCTTTATTGGGTACATTTAAAGTAATCATTTCATTTTTGTCACTGGCCTCACTATTGCTTTATTTACTTGACCACTTTCTCCTCCTCCTCCTCCTCCTTCTTTTCTGTTCTCTGGACAATGGCTGACTTAGCGCTAGAGCTCACTAGAAGTGGAAATCCAATAATTGCATATCTGTGTATTTATGTGCATGCTATGTCAAAGGAAATATGGAATTTTATCTCCTATTTAGCCATGTATGCAAATGGCTCCCAGTGAAAAATTCTTTCAAATTTGAAAATATCATACATAGCGTAGGGCCAACGTAGGTTTACAGTTGTGAGTACACGAAACACAGTTTATTCTTGTATCGTTATTTATTAATTATTATATTATTTCCCATACAAACAATTGTAAAACTACTTCTGCCCCACCTTGTATTTGGCCACAAACTGTTGAATGTCCTATCAATGGACTAATCTGATCCAGTTTTCTGGATCCTTGATCCCTTTCTAGCAAACAAAAGCCACGTTCCCATTCCAGGGCCTCGCTCTGCAGAGTTAGAGTTTTGAGACCCAGGAGAGCAGTGCCTCCTGGTGTCTGTGCACAGACACAGTCAGTGGCTCCGGGACACAGGCAGCCATGAGCGCCATTTCCTCTGTCCCATCTTCTAGATACCAGCACTCGTGGGAAAGTCAGTGTTCTCATTCTACTCATGACCCCACTTTGTCCTCATTCTCAGCAGCGCACATGAGTCACTTGGTAATAAAGAGTCCTCGAGACTATTAGAGGCTCCATGGTCAGCTTGGGTTGGCTGAGAACTGAGGTTGCAGCATGACCCAAAGGGAGGCCACACCCTTGGGCCGAGAGACCAAAGGACCTGGACAGGTACACAGTAACCCCCTCTCCCGAGACAGGGAGCTCTGCCATTTCTCAGTCAGAGTGACTGTGGCACCTCTTTCTGAGCATGGATTTTTTTTCCTAATTGAAAAAGTCGAGAGGGTTGCACCTGCCCTGCTCTCCTCAGCCCGTGATTGTGAGGATGAGGTGAATGCACACTGTGCAAATGCTCCGCATTATTGCAAGTTCTATGCAAGTGTGAACCCGCGCTGTCAGTAAGGCGTGACCACTGCTCCTCAGATTCTCCACGCCCCTCAGATACTCCAATTTGAGGGGAAGGAAGTGCTCCTTTCCTCCTGAACGTCTTCTCATTTGGGAACTCCCAAGGCTAGACTCTGTGATATCGATGGGCAGCCATGTGCCATCAGGATGATGGCTTCCCTCTGGCGGGAAGGCCAGTGACCTCTATGTGTGAGTGAGGCTCTGAGCCCCTCTGAGCTCCAGACTCAGGATAGGGTCTCTTGCTTCCCAAGGCGCCATGTGGTTCATAGACCAGACAGGGGAGGAAAGAGGGCCCAAAGCCAACCCCACTCACTCTTTACTTCACATCGTCAACACAAAGAGCTCTGTGGTAGGCGGATGCATGCTTGCTCAGCACTGGACCCTTGGCAGAGCATTCAAAGTTTGCCTTTGGTCTTGTTTCACATCCTCTTTGGAATTCTCGTCTCTATCCTTCCCTAAGGAGCTGGCGATTTTAGGTTCTCCTGCTTTCCAGAACTCTCCAATGCCAGTACCAGCCTCAGTCTCAGGAGCACTGTACAGTAGAACTTTCTTTGAAAATGCAAATATTCTATATATGCTCTGTCCAATATGGTAGCCAAAACCACATGTGGCTATTGAACTTTTGAAATGTGGCCTGTGTGATTGAGAAACTAAATTTTTAATATTATTTAATTGCAATGAATTTATATTAAAAATTGCCACATGTGGCTAGTGTATTGGACAGTACAGGTCTGGAATTCAACACCTCAATCATTCAGTCTCTCCACTGCAATCAGAACGAACCTGCCCTCTGTCCCAGTTCCAAGGCCCTCTTCTTAGAGATGTACCAACATGCCTACCCAAGAGCAAATTCCTATCTATTAATTACTGCCTTATCTCTCTTAGATAAGCTCAAAGATTTTGAGCAATGCAAGACTTTAGACAAAGCAGAGCCTCAAATGATAGGAATCTGAAGGACTCTGGTAGGCAAGCATGGTTGGTGAAAAGATTCTGGGCCTAGAGTTTTAGACTCACTTCAAAGCATACTGTATGGATAGGCACACCTTCCCCAGTGCCCAGGGATGCTTTAGGTTCCTCCCAGCCTCTTGCAGTGTGGGGAGAGCTGAGGTTATAAATGAGCCTGGGAAGTGGAGGTAGGAGGGGCTGGAGAGGGGAGGATCAGAATGGGAAGAGCCCAAAGGGTGCCAAGCTCTTACAAAAGAACCTGGTGTGCCAGTCAGAGTGGCATTCTGATCCACCCTGGGGAGGAGGTACCAGGGAGAGGTCATTAGGGAGTAATTGTTACCATTAGGACAAGATTGAAGGGCTAACAGTTCAGTCCCAGAGCCTAGAAACCAGACTGAAGGCCACAGAATGGACTGCAGCACTTTGGGCAGAGTCTCAGACAGCAATTGTGTTTCCACTCAATTCTAATCTCCCCTAATTTTAGGGATTTTTTTTCTTCTTCTGAATTAGTTTATGAACATTGCTTTCTAGATGTTCTTTTCACCCCAGTTCTGAGCTGTGTTTCTGTTTGTCTTGGATGCCTATGCAACTGTCCTCAGGTTCTCGCCTGTGTTTTCACAGATACCCACAGGCATCAGATGCAGCCTTACAAACTAAAGGGTGGAGGATAATGCGGGGGAGGGGGGTGTGCCGGGAAAGGGGGTCAACTGGGGCATAAGAGGCCCAGGTGAGATGAGCAGGAAAAGTGGATACCAACCCAAGAGCTTTGGTCGGGATTTACTCTCGGGGCCTTGGTTTGCCTATTGGTACCGTGGGAAAATCTGCTACCACCACCTCACCCACTCTTTACTCTGAGGAATGGAAGAAGGGATTTCCAGTTAAGCCACATGCCTATTTGCTTATAAAGCCATCCAATTTTAGGAAATAAATTGGAGATTGTCTCAAACCTTTTGTGCAATAATGTGGTCTATAAATAAGTACACATACAAAGAAAATATGGCGGCCAAATCCCTCCGGCGCTTTGCAACACAGTTGAGGCTACACAGCGCCTCTCTGGATCTCTTCGACCTCACAAAGGGAAGGACTGCCCAAGGAGTCAGTGTTCTCTCTTGTTTATCTTTCCTTCAAGCAAATCTCATGAGACATTTGGCATCCAGGGGCAGAAGCCCAGAAAGAGAAAAAAACCTCAGAGAAGCCAGCTGGATTGATTCACTGGTCGCAGTGTTGCTAGGTACTCCTGGGCAGGGCTATTAGGCCACATGGTCCAGTTGTGCCAACGCTTTTGGAGCTCCCCACCTTCCCCACTGGGGGAAGACATTTGAAATGTCTGGAAACATTGTATTGTCACCACTAGGAGGGAAGTCTTGTCCTTTCTGGAATCTTAGGCAATGCCTGAAGATATTATTGGTTGTTACAAGTTGGGTAGGTTAGTGTCCTACTGGCATTTAGTGGGTAGAGACCAGAGATACTGCTAAACATCCTACAATGCACAACACAGCCCCTAGGATAAAGAATGATCTGACCCAGAATGTCACCAGTGCTGAAGCTGAGGACTCTGACCCAGAGGAAAAACGCAGGCTTGGTTCTTGACACTGAAGTGTCAGAGGGCCCCCAAAGGGCTACCACGTTTTCCATGTTGGAAGACTAGAAAATACCTAGGGCGGCCTCAGGAAATCCTAGCATAATTTTGGCTAGACTGAAATGATCTAGTCATTCTCATATCTTCATGAGCCTGTAAGTTCCTCTGAAAGAGAGGGTGTGCGTCCCCCCCCCCCTCTCTCTGTTACACATGTCAAGTTGGTCTGGGGAGGGGTCTAAATCCCATTTTACTGCAGTATATACAGAGGCAAGCCCCGAGGCTCTGTCTCTCCAACTATAAAATGGAGTCCTAATCCATCATGACCTGGTTGTCAGCCGAGCCTGGTGTGCAAGCTGGTGCGAAGGGCAACATGTGAGTGAAGTACTTCTCTGCCAACCCCAGCTCCACAGTGGCAATCGGATGTTGTAGGTGCGGAGAAGAGACCAACAGCTTGTGAGAGCTCAGCCAGCAGTAAGCAGACTGTGCCTGGGACTCATGGGCCTCAGGGCTAGACCGTGATTTTCCTTGCCCATGGCTGATGGGGAAGATCTAGAGCTTGTCTGTCAGTGGGTGGGAGCGAGGGCCATGTGGTCAAGTCCCCTTACCTCCAGGCTCAGGTGCAAGGCTCGCCACCATGAAGACAAGAGTTTTTCAGCTGAAAGAGGAAATGGCTCATTGTAGCTCAAAGATGACCGAACAGGAGACACGGTTTCTGACTCCCCTTGCAGCCCAGCGAGACTGCAATCACCTCGCTCCAGGGACAGGCGCCGCAGCTCCAGGGTTTGGGGATTACTTTCCTTGCAATGTCATCATGAAGTCATTCAAACTTACAGGAAAGTGGCAAGAAGAGTAAAAAAAAAATCCCACATACCCTTCACCCAGACACCCTGTTAATATTTGTCACATTTGAGTTATTCTTTTTCTTTGCGGTACACATCAATTTTTATTTTTTTCTGAATCATTTTGTAATAATCCTTAAATATTTCAGCATGTTTTCCTAAGAAGATGCCTAACTTAGTGCTGAATTCTGTCTTGCACGTTGCATGCAAAAACAAACCATCTAACCAGAGCAGCAGGCCAAACAGTGCTTTCAAGTAATTTCTAAGTCTTCTAAATGCAGACTCCTAGAGAGTATGCCCCTTGAAGAATTGAGGGCTGAATAGTCTCTATCTTCCAGGTGAGCTGACTCAACTGATGGAGGAGGAAGTGGCAGGTGGGAAGCTGTGGAGGGCTACCAGCAACTTCATGTCGTTGAGGATGTCCCTCTCACACACTCCCCGCTCCCAATAGTCCCGCCACTGCCATAATGAATGGAGAGCCCGGATATCTTTGCAATAAAAGCTATGAGATGATGAGGGTCATTTGAGCATAAAGCGGGCAGCCCCGAGGCATGTGGTAATGAGGTGTCTATTGAATCCAGAGCTTATAACGTGAATGTCTGGGGCAGCTTTCTCAGAAGCCACCAATGTTTATTTATTTATTTATTTATTTTTACCGTAGACTGGAGCGATGCAGAATGTTTCATTTTTAACACTCTGAACATCCGAGAATGTATTTTAGATTCTGGGAATTATTTCAGGGCTTAACGCCCTCTCTTTGATAATGTCCTAGTTCCGTTCAGAACAACTCTGGCTCTGCTCTGTTCCTTCCTAAGTAACATCCAGGCCCTTTGTATGCTCTTGTGGGGTACCAGAGGGGTCAGCAGAGCCTGGGGAAGGTTGCAGGGTGGGGAGGGGAGCGCAGGATGGGGCTGCACTGGGTGGGAGCCGGGAACGCAGAGCCCAGCACCGAGAGCTCTGGGGCAGGACGACATCAGGGAGGTCACGGGCCTTCCGCTCATTTCTGCAGTTCAACAAGCACTTATGGGGCGACAGGCCTTGGGCTCACTTCATTCATTCATCTGTCCTCTAAGAAATGCCTGGCACACCTTTTAGCTTTGTCATCTTGTGCCCCAAATCCTGGCCCTGCTCTGTGCCCCGTGGGGCTGGCTCCTGGGCTCCTCGCCCCCCAGCTTCGGGTTGGGTTCCAGCCATGGATGCGGAGGACGGGAGAAGAGCACATCGGAGTGACTGCTGCTCTCGCCCCCTGCCTTCCTCAGGGCTTAGTTCCGACAGTGGCCGTGTCTCCATCCACAGCTCCGGGTGGGCAGCCCCTCTTCCAGGCTCCAGCTATGACTGGGTCCCGGCAAAATCGCCTTCTCCCACCCCCTTAAGGAGGAGAGGGTGGTGACACATTCCCTCCTGAGCTATCTCAACCCCGCCCACAGGGATGTAAATGGCCTCTTTATTAGATTCTCTTAAAAATCCCAGCTGAGCCTGCCACCTTATTCTTGTCTGACCCTGACGATATGGCCCTTGTCTGTGTGCGGTATTGCTCCCGACTGCTCTGGGCTGCGGCGATGCAAGCTTTGTACATAGTTTCCAACACTGGGCACCACCACCGCAGGTGGGGAGGGGGGATTTAGCAGAAGCTCGGGGGTGGGGGGGTGGGGAGGGGTCAGGACAATCTCAGAGACTTAGTCCTTTATACAACCAAGTATTATGTATCCATCAAAGATCAACGTGACCACTGACCTTGTCACGGCAGAAGCAACCGAAACCGGCCCTATCCTGTTTCTTACAAGATACTGAGTTGTTTTTCAGCGACAACAGCACAAAACTGCAAGTTATGTAGCCGGAGCATGTGCAGAGGGCAGAACGTTGCCAATTACACCCAGAACCAAACTTTCTCCCTGCCAAGGCGCCAAGGGGCTGGGACAGGACGGGCACCTGAATGCTGGAACCCTTCCCGAAGCAAAGGGTCCGGGAAGATCTGGGCTGAAGCCCTACTTGCCATATCGGACTGTAAAGGGTCAAATTCTAAAATTCCCTCCAATGGACATCTGTTCCGCCAGCGCAGTCGCATACCAGCCTGTTCCCCCAAACCCCTTAAAACTCGCCCCAAACCCCCCATCAGAGAGACAGGTTTGACTGCTGCCTCCTGTCTTCTCAGGTTGACTTTACAATAAAGCTTTTGCTTTCCTCAAAAGCCGGTGCCATAGTATTGGCTTCTATACACAAGGCAGTGAGCCCTTGTGGTAGCAGCCACATCATGGGAGTATGGTGTACAGAACAAGGGAGGTGATAGTGCTACTCCATTCGGCCTCCACTAGCTCCCATTTAGAGTTGTAGCCTCAATTCTGAGCTTCCTACTTAAAGAGAAGACATGCCAGTTGTCTTTAAGGGTGTCAAGGCCTGTCATGTACAGCAGAGGCCAAAAACATTTCTTCCAGGGTCAAAGAGTCAGTATTTTCAACTTTGTGGTCCGTAAGTTCTCTATTCAATAAGTTCTCTATGCAATCGCGTCTAGTGCAACTGCCCACAAGCAATATTTAAATGAATGGGCATGGCTGTGTCCCAGTAAACAATTTACAAAAATAAATGGTGGGCTAGATTTGGCCTGCAGACCTTACTTTGCTGACCTCTGGTACATAGGGGGAAAATGGATTTATTCTGGGTGTATTTGGAAGGCAGAAGTTGGGTCAATGTGTAGAAATCATAGGGAGGTAGATTTGTGCTAATTCTAGAGAGATCTTTCTAATGGTGATTACTTTTCCCAAATAGAGCAAGCGGTTTCAGAAGCAGTGGGTTTCTTGTCATGGTAAGGGTTCAAAGAGACACCAAGTGTTGTAGGATAATTTTCTGCGAAGCACATAGAGTAAATCAGATGATGCGGGAGACAACAATGCCTCACCTTTATGTGTACTCAGCAAGTACTGCGGATATAGTAAGTCCTCTGGAGCTTATGTTCCCAGAGGGAAGGGACTGCGTCATATCTATCCTATCCTGCCCACCCCTAGAAGCCTAGTAAAGTGTATTAGGCATGGTGGTGCGACCAATACATACATTTCTTTTTTCAATGTGGCTCTTTAAGTAAAATCTTGCTGACAGCTGAATTAAACTAATTTGTCTTTAATACAGTCACCACTACAGGTCATATTAAATTAGTTCAATTACCTCTAATAAGCTTCAATATTTGAGGAGATTCACTGCAAAGACTAGACATAAATGTCAACTTTTATTAAGTTCTGAAAATATCCCAGCTACTGTGCTAAGAACTTTACATGCGTTATCTTATTTAATTATCCCTCAAAACCTATGAGCTAAGTCCTATTATTATCCTCATTTTATTGATGAAGAAATTAAAATTCAGAGAAGTCTCATAGCTGGAAAGTGGCATAACCAAAACTCAAACTGGGATCTCTTCATGCCAAAGGCTCAACTCTATCCTGCTTTCATTCATTCCATTCATTCAGTGTTCAACAAACACTGATTGCTTGCCTGCGATTTGCCAAATACTGTTTTAGGTGCTATAAATATGAATAGTTAAAGTCCATTCTCTGAAGAAACTTGCATTCTGGATGGGATAGTGAGAGTACATATACTGCTAACATCGAGAATATATCAAATGGTAGTTCATCAGAAGACACAGAGAATAAAAAGATAATAAATATTTCTTGTCCACACCAGAACTTCAGGCATAATATTAATTGGTAAATTTGTCAAAGTTCTTTCTTGTTCACTGACATTAGCCCAAGGTTAGCCTTTAGTCTTGAAAAATTGTCAGATACATTCAGAGATTCAGAAGGAAGTTTCAAGCATTTTGGCAACAGGCACAGATCATGTATGGTGATTTGTATCTATGTGTGTGGAGCTCTAGAGGAAAAATGAGCCAATAGAGCACTCAGGAATCACTCTTCAAACTGGGAGACCAGAGCCAACAGATGGAAGGGCTGTAAAGAACCAGTTGAGTTAACACAAAAATAAAGAAGAAAAAATCATCCTTTCCCGTGCCTGAAATACTGAAATATGAAGAGACTAAGACGATCTCTGAGCCCCAAGTATCAAAAGTCAATATTTATAACAGATGCTATAATATGGAGCATGTCTGACCTCATATCAGACATGTGTGAGGCAAACACACCAAGTTGGATGACAGGAATAGGCCTTGTTCAGAAGGAATACAGCACCGGGAATGAAGGGAACCACAGGGAAATCCAAAAATCTTGACTGAGGTTGCGATTGAGATTGACAGAGAGGGAGCAAGAATGCTAAGGCTCAAATAGTATAGAGCAAAATACTAAATTGTCAGGTCCAACACGCTGGGAATGGGAGACAGAACCCCAAGGTCGGGGGCTGAGTAAACACAAGCCCAGAGGAAGAAGTGAAAGAATCCAGGACTTTGTGGCTGTTGGGGTGCCAACAACAAGAGGTAGGCATGGATGGCCTAGTTAAAGGCACAGGATAGGAACTGACAACTAGTCATGATGTTTTTGCAATCCCGTAATTCCTTTCATTAGTAAATTGCAAAGTGATTTTCAGATTAGTGAGTTCTTACAGCATCAGCATAGTCTTATTTTTAGAAATGGCTGGAAAACAGAGAAAGATAATAGCTAACATTTATTGACTGCCAGACACTGTTTTTAAGCACTTTAATGCATTGTCTCATTTAATCTTCACAAGTACATCTTGAGAACCACACTCCTAAGAGACCTAATTAAAAATGATTACAACGGAAGTGACATTTAGAGGGAAACTATAAAATGTCATTGGAAAAAGGTACTAGTGGTTCGTTCATTCATTCGTTTGCTCAGACATTTCTTCAGCCACTAGTTATGGAGCTCCTCATGTTTGCTGGGTACTATTTAGGGCCTGTGCATGGATGATCTTATTGAATTCACTGTTCAACACAGAGGCAGTAAAGGGAACAAGGGATTGTGAGTTGGAAGATCTGGGTTCCATTCCTGGCTCTGCCGCCAATGGATCCTGTGGTCCTAGGACATGTCACTTTTCTTCTCTGTTTAATGTCCTCTAGCATAAAACAGGGAGCTCGAGGCCTTGTAGAACTTAATGGTAAAGTACACAGTGGATTTATAGCACACTGCAATTTATAATGACTCTTCACTTATATTCTCCCATTATTCTCTTCCACCCCTACTGGGTAAATACTTATTATGAAGCTTTAGCGGTGGAAATTTCTCCAGGCTTGAACCAAGTTTCTCTGCTCTTTTCACTTAGAATCCTCTGCCTCTGTGTGTGAGTTCATGCTTAATTTTCAGGAGTATTACAAGAGAGTTAGGTGCAGAAGAAGAAGAGATATCAGAGATACAGAAGACATGGAGAAGTTGAGAGTAGAAAGGCAGATATGCAACTCGCAGGGGCTTTGTGTGCTGTCTCTAAAAACCATTCAAAGTTATGATCATTAAGAAAGTGTATCCAAAGGCACACGTAGAGAAATCCTCTCACTGGAGGAAATGACATGGGAGCAAATTCGAGTTCAATAAAAGGGTAGAGAAGTGCCTTGCTGCTCATTCCACTTGCCCACAAATGGGTCATGTTATAAGGCCGAAGGCCTAGACTCAAGAGGAAGAATAACTTTTAATGATTATTATGCCCCAACGATGAAATGGGCAACTCCGGTAGGAAACAAGCTTCTTGTTTCTGTGGGTGCTCAAGCAGAGACCCTAGGAAACCCTAGAGGGGTTAGCGACTTGGTCAGGGGAGGCCAGTGAGGGGACTTTCAACTTGAAACTGCTCTGATTCTTGGAGACTGGAGGCTTACAGTTCATCTGTACGCCAGAGTTTAGATATTCCTGCAGTCATCAGCGGGGAGAATTCAAGATCCCCTTTCAAGGCCAATTCAGGCCAAAGTCCTCCATTTCTGTCTTTCCAACACGCTTCCTGTATGAATTCTTGGTAGACTACCAGCCTGACCTCCCAGTGCTGGCATTTCTGACCTCTCATTCTTGACAAATATCCTGAATGGGAACTTCTCTGGAGGCCAGACCTGAAACCAAACTTGGGCCAACACATTGACACTCTAGTCCTACCAGTCGACAGACTCACAGGGCGACCCTTGCATTTGTCCAGCGCCCCATTTCCCCGAGCGTTCTTCCACCTGCTGGCTTTCACAGAAGCACATGGGGCAACTGGCATTCTCCGAGGCTGGTAACTTTAACAAAAGGAGGTGCATGGAAGTGCTTTGTAACCGTGAAACACTGGGGAACGTTAGAGGCTCTATTATTGTTATAACTCGCTGAGGTCACAGGACAGCAGAGTCATATTGAAATTATGTAACTTCAAATCCTCTTGGGAATGAGTGCCAAATGAATAAAATGTCCTACTATGACTTCCAAAGAACCAAAGTCCGAGTCTCCTTGACTGACGAGGGAAGGAGAGAGTTTAGAGCTGAATGTTGCAAGCGCAACAATGCCAAATTGGGATCACTTAAAGGCAGCATGCGTTGCTCCAGTCCACTGGACAGCACGGCATGGATGTGAGTCGGCACAAACTGACCAGCGGGCAACTTGACTGGGGCGACCGTGGGGGTAAGTGAACCTGAACAAAGTGGCTTTCTGCCTACTTTGGCTCAGAGACCACAAGTGTGAAATCCACCCTCCCCAAGAAGCTTGTAGCGTCTACAAGCTGGGTTGCAATCCTACTTAAAAGGACAATAAAACAACAACCTCCAAGACATGAAAAGATATTGTCCAGAATTCGTAAGGAATGGTTTTAAAAAATAATCCCCGATTAATTGCAATATTAAGAACATTCTTAACATGTTCCCTTTGTCCTGATCTGTAAGTCCCCACGAGGGGGTGTTTATGAAAAGGTTCTTTAAGCATTTGAAGCCTCTAATACTGTGAGGAAGGAACACACTCTTTTAATTAAACTAGAAGATTGTTATGATTGTGGTCATCGAAATCAAGAACACCTTTATACCTAGAAATATAAAAGAATAATTATCTTCTGGTTTTAGTATCCAAGGTTTAGGATTATTAAGGATTAGTAGCCAAAAGTGTTCCTATTTTACACTGTGTAATCCTGAAGACTGTTCAGACGGGAACGTTGGGAGGAAAATCTGTTTTAGATTTCCTATTACCTCAGCCACTTGGGGACCATCTAAATGCTGTTTGTCTCTGGCCCTTGAACTGTTTCTGTCCCTCACATCTTGGGGCAGCACAGCTAATGACCCTTGCGGAGTAGCAAACAAGTAGCACATGTCAACGCTGACACTTCTGGTTTGCAATCTGGTTGTTTGCTGACTATCGGACGTAGGCGTTCTTAGAGGTAGTTGAACTTGGCAGAATGATGACTGTGCTTCTGTTTACTCGCTTGTTTCCAAGGTTAATTTAAAAGTGTTGCTGGTGAGTGAGTGGTGGTGGGAATGGGAACATCTTAAACCATTCAGTTGAGAATTGAAATATCCGGAATGGACTAATTCCCTGGCTGACAAAAATGAGCCAGTGTACTCCTATTTTCTAAAACTTAAACCTCGTTCTGTTTAGGATATGGTATGGCTCCAGTCAAAAACAATAGTATAGTTCAGAGCAGGATGCATTCAGAAATTCTTAAAAGTTCACTGTTACTGTTGGAGGTTCCTTCATTTCAATGCATCTGAGAAGCTATTAATTGTTTTATTTGTTATCATTATTTTACTTACTGCCCCCAAAATCTTCCAATTAAATCATGATAGGCCCAAATTTTAAAGATATATCCCAATTTCAAAGATAATGAAATAAGTAAAGAAAGAGTTCATGTTAGACTTGAAGATGTATGGTTAAAGAAGATGCCCCATCATACTTTATTAATAAAGGAAGTTAGCCAAGTAAGAACATAAAAAAAGAGAGAGATTTCTCTGGAGGACCAAGGCAAGAGGTTACAGATAAATTAAGGAAACAAAACACCCATTATATTCTAACCTCTATTACACCATAGAATAATTTGCACTTAAGAGATGTTTCAATGGATATGATGATTCAAAGATAGGTCTTGCCAAAACCAATTTGGAATAGGATATTACATATATTTTTTTCTTGGTATCCCAATAATTCTCCAAATAATTTTGGATACACTTGTACTGCATTTCCAGAAGCACATGGAATGGAGAATAAACTGGAGAATTAGAGCAAATGAAAAAAATACAACCACTGAAACATCATTTAAAAATGAACAAAGCAGAGAAAAATAGAAGCACTTTGAAAAAAACTGAATTAATGAAAATTAAATGATAAACATTAAACATATAGCTTTTAAAAAAGAATCAAGATTGCTACATGAATTTTTGAGTTAATCTTGAGCATTATGGTTACTTGAGATTTTAGTGAAAAGAAGTAATACATTATTAGGTGTCTTATAGGCTGGAAGGACCAGATGCAACTCTCTATGGAACTGATTATATTTGATGCTGTACCCTAAAGGGGGGGCTTTTGGTTAGATCTATTCAATTTCATAAATGAAGAGAAAGGGCTTCTAAACCTCTATTATGCCTGAAGCTTTTTATTTCAGGCAATACTTTTTTTTAAAAGTCTATAATAATCCCTTTGAATAATTGTAAAAGATTTGAACAACTTTCAAAGCCCATCTCCATCTCCCAGTTTTTTAATCAATTGTACTGTGGCATTCAGGATTATACAGTCACCATTCAGAGGGGTCATCCAGTCCCGAGGAAACAGAATAGATAATAACATGAACGCTTCTTTGCCTGGGTGTATCATCCTTGGATTATAATATGAATAATTCAACTCCTTTCAACAAAAGTGAACACTTATTCTATATTAATGTCGCTTTCCTGGGGACTGGAAAGAATATCTGCAAAGTATGGTCCTGCCCTTGATGAACTTAAGCCTTATTACATGGGGGGAAGAAGGATAAAAGCTGCATGTAATGACTGTCCCGCCAAGCAGAAAAACCCCATCGACTGGAATGTACTGCTGCAGTGTGCTGAGCAGCTGCACTGATTGGTCAGTGGTTATGCCAGACCTGTTTTAAACTATTTTGATATTACATCTGAGTAACAAAAGGATCCAACTGCCTATCCAATATCCCTTCTCCCTTTCTTATAAATGCAGTCTCCTTTTGTTTAGTGCATCCATGTACCCAACCAAAGAAAAGAGCACTCCCCTACACCTAGGGGTGGCCATGTGAGACAGTTCTGACCAATGAGAGTTAAGCAAATGCTACTAAGAACTTCTGGAAAAGCTCTTTCAAAGAGAGTTGATCCAGCTGACCTTGCCCTTTGCCCTTTTTGCTGTCCCTTCTTCTGGCCTAGGACACAGACTTGAAGCTGGAGATGGGCCAGCTGTCTTGGGAGCACAGGTGACTAAGAAGGAAGATGGAAGGAGCTTGGGCCCCTGAGGTCATTGTCTGGCCCCTCCATGGACTGCCTAAAGCTGGACTCCTTCACACCTGCGAACAAGAAAACCCCCAATTTGCTTCAGTTCCTGGTCAGTCAGATTTGGTGTGACACATAGTATAATACAATTCTAACAGATATGCCATCGTCAGGTTCAAAGTTGGGAAATTCCGCACAAAGCCATGGAAGTTAGGAAAGCATGATGAGAAAGACAGGGTTTAATAGGGTAGAATTTCAGAGGTGGAAGAAACCAGAGAAATTATTTTGTTCAGTATCCTTGTGAAGATGAAAAGACTGAGGTTGAGCAAAATTCAGTGATTTGTCCAAAATCTCACACCTGGTTACTAGCAAAGTGAGGCTGGATTGATTCTTTTGCTGTCTTGAAACACAATAACATACATGAAAAATTATAGGAAGTGTGTTAATTTGAATCGATGACTATCAATTTTGGATGTGTGTAGAAACATATACCAAGAAATGGCTAATAAGTCAACAAAATGCTGACGATAAAACCAGATGTGAGCTCAACTCCTTAATTTCCAATCCTCTCCCTCCTGTACTCCAAGTCTGATAAATTTTCCCTTCTAAATCTACCCCTCGGGGAGTTTTCCTTGACCATGACCTCCACCCACCTCCTAGGTAGGCACCAGGGACTTTGTTCATTATAACACTCACTATGGTGTATATTTATTTTCTCTTTACTGGTCCTTATCCCTGCCGTTCCATGATGACAGGGACAATGCCCATCTGTGCGATTAGGTACTGTTTAGCACAGTGCGGTTATTCAATAACTATTCAAACCCTACACTCGAACATGGAAAAACATGGCAATTCTCAAGTGTTTTCATGGGTGTGTAAATGTTGAAGTACAAGTGACTTTGGAAAGTTATTCCAACCTGTGGGAAATCACCTCAGTAGTGAATAGGCTTGCAAAAAATCAAATCAAATCTAGAAACACCAACATCCTTCATGCAGATTAGCACATACAGTTTATTGGACAGAGCTGCTGGGAGTGAACATCAGAGAACTTGAACTTTCTGAAACAGACTTTTCAGGTGAGTTTAAACTTGTCGTCCCCAGTACATCTGGGGTTTAAGTGGAGATTGTCCAGCAATCCGGGGAGGAGACACTGAAGGTATGTTGCATGCTCAGGACACGGAGAGAAAAGGAAGGGTGGTATTGGCTCAAGAGTCTCATCTTCTAGCCAAAAACAAAGGAGAAGGTTGCAGAATAATGTAGTACATCGAATAGTGAGCACATTTGGGTAATTATAGAAATAGCTTGGATTTCCAGGGTGGCCAAGGCCATTCCTGAAAGCATAAAATATTTACCCAAATGCTTCTCAATGAAGCTTGAGAGGAAATGACTTGGAAGCATGCCTTGAATCCTGAATGCTAAGCAAGGGATAACTAACATTTGGCTCCAAAGCAAGTTCTAAATTCTTGTGGCAAGATGTTTGTTTACTTGTGCAAGTTGGGATAGACAAGCAGTTGGAAGCAGCGGGTCTGTGGTGGTGGAGGAGCTGCAGAATGTTGAGTGATGAGGGCAGTTTAGGATAGTATTTCCCACCCAGGCTGTGTGCTTTTGACGCTTGATGCCACCACTTACTTGCTGGGTGACATCAAGTAAGTTACTTAACTTCTCTGTGTCACAGTTTCCTCACCTATAAGCTGAAGTGATAATAGCACCCACGGAATAGGGCTATTGTGAGCATTAAGGATAATACAGTTCATGTAAAGTGCTTAACAGAGTGTTGGGAACATAGTTTCACTCAATAATTACCAACTATCATCACCAGGTACATTTTAGCAGAGTTTCTACAAAGTTTGGTTTGACCTCACAGGGCTAAAGACACAGAATTAAAAGGCCCACAGATGTAATGATTATTCAGCCTGGTGATTTGGATCATGGACTGGGAAACTTTTTCTGTAAAGAGGCAGACAGTAGACATTTTCAGCTTTGCAGGCCACGGCAGCTTTGTCGCAACCACAGTGCTCTACTGAACCACGTCCAGCACAGCCAGGGGTGAACCTGAGAAGGGGCAGTAAAGGATTAAAGAAGACAGGCAAGAGAAAACAGTTGGGACCAGGTGGGATTATTGTGCCTGGATGAGGAAACAGTGACACAGCCTATGAGCAGAAGCTTTATTTTATAGTCAGATCACACAAAGCAAAACAAGGGGAGTGGTCAACATGTTTACAATGTTCTTGCAAGTTTCAAATCTATTTCGTTACTCAAGCCTTGTTTTGGCAGCACTTGCTGCACCTCCCACAGCCCATTAGCTACCTAGGAACAAGGGAGGACTGTAAGGTCAAGCTTAATTGTGCTCGGAGGGCTCTTCCCTTTAAGCTGGGACTTGTATGTGGCTCTGCCACAGGTCAGTCTGAGGCTTGACCCTACAGCCGCTCCCTACACTCTACCATTGTCGTGTGAAAACTGCTACAGAAAATACGCCAAAGGACAGGCCTGCCTGTGTTCCCAAAACACTTTATCTACAAAAGCAGGACAACATTTTATTTATAGAAACAGATGACAGGAGGGATTTGCCAACCCCTGATTTAGATAATTGTATACTGCTTTTGTCCAAAAGAGCTATCTTTTGGAAACAGTAAGCAAATATTCTGTTTTCTGCCTGAAATTCTTTTCTTCTCCTATTTGCATGATTGGCTCCAACCTGTCACTTTTGTACTCTTTTACACACACACACACACACACACACACACACACACACACACACCTGTGTCTGTATGCACATCATTTGTTTCCTTCATAGCATAAGTTCTAATATCTGGTATATGGCAGTCTCCCCTTATCCACTGTGACACTTTGTGATTTTAGTTCCCTACTGTCAACACAACATCACAGAAGAAGGGTGAGTACAGTCCAATGAGATATTTCGCGAGACAGATAAAACATTCACATTACTTTTATTACAGTGTATTGTATGTTATTAGTTATTGCTGTTCATCTCCTACATATGCCTAACTTATAAATTCAACTTTGTCATAGGTATGTATGTCTAGGGAAAACATGGTATATAAAGGGTTCAATACTATCTGTGATCTCAGGCATCCACTGGGGATCTTGGAATGTCTGTTCATTTGTTTTCATTGTCCTCTCATCCAAAGGTAAGCTCCAGGAGGACAGGACCCTTAATTCCCAGTACCTGACAGTGACGACTGACTGATCCAGGGTAACAGGTCAGTAAATGTTTACTAAATGAGTAAATGAAAGAAATCCTGCCCATAAAGGACTAAAACATTCTGACAGTTTAAATACACATAAATTAAGGGCCACTCTCAGTAAAACACACTAATGTCACTTATTTCTAGGAAAAGTGATCCAGGCATCTGCTTTCAATATGCAATCTATAAACAGGGCTTTCTTCCCAAAATCCAGGGGTTCGATCAAGCTCTTTTTCCAGATAATCAGTTTACTCATGTTAATTGAAACCATGTGTTCTAGAGAGCTTTCGAGCCTCTTACTCATTATTAATCCATTTCTATTTGAGGCACCCAGATCATGTTCTCTTTTGTCTTTAGATGATGCCACAGATTTTGGAAAAGTTTGAAAAGAAATAAAATAAAAACAGTCCCTAATTCAGATGCTGCCATCTTTCCCATTGTTCATTCTATGTTTAAGATTTAGCATCATGCCAGGAACACAGTAGGCAATTAATATATATCTGAGAATCAACAAATGCATGAGTCTTCATTGAGTAATTCTACAACATTCTACAGTAAGAGTATGAGCAGAAGGGGCTGTGCTACCTGAAAACATAGGTTAAAACAGAGAAGAATGTACTGTATGTGTTGTGTGGGCACCAGAAAGTGAGAACAGGAGGAACATAAAATCAAATTTTGAGGTAATCCTGACTTTGATTTTTGCAACATAGACAGAGTTCCAGGAGTGAAAAAGAGCAGTGGGAATGCCACATCTCTTAAGTCACCATCTGCATATTATTTACCAGCATGGTGAGACAGGTAATGAAGATGTCAGGAGAAGGTATGTAGTGCTCCTCGCCTTTGTGCTCCTGATAAAAAGCCAGCCCTGTCAAATGACCCCGGAGGCAACGCGATGAGCTGTGGAGAACTAGTTCTCACAGCAGCCTGACCCAGCAGGCACAGAAAATTGATTTCATAAACATGATGCTGGTAACAGAGCAGACTCTGACGGCATAGACACACCTGCCTGTTGTGTTCTGACACCTATTGCTGGAGCATGCAGTTGCCCTGAGAGTGATTTAATGAAGAAAACAAAGACAAGAAGAGAAATGTTGCTTTTCACAGCCTGCTCCTTTGTTTGATAGAATCCTGGCAAGAAAAAGTGGACGACGCTTACTCTGCATCAACCCCCTTCCTTCCTGATTAGGGAAGAAGTCCCCGCTCTACAGAGCCTTGGGCTGGATGGATCTGGAGGGTGCCTGTTCCTACCCATTGCACCCTGGAAGAGCCGTTTTGTGATCCCCCTGCATTAGAGGGGTTTGTGAGCCTCCTTGAGCATTCCCTCGCCTCCTCTATGCACCTACTCCACTTTGTACACGCCAAGGCCGCTACTTAAAACAGTGTGTTGGCCTTGTACATGATGAGCATCTTGAAGACAGGGATCTTAATTCACACTTGTATCTCCAAAACTGCGGAGTGCTGGCTCATGGCAGGCCCCCAGCAAATGTTTGCTGACTGAATAAAACAATACATAAAAGCTTAACACTACAAAGCAAAATTCCCTTCTCTTTGCTTAGAAACTTCTTCTTTATAAAACTGTGTAAAAATTATAGAATTGTAACCTGAAACCTATATAATTTTGTTAACCAATGTCACCCCAATAAAGTCAATGTAAAAAAAAACAGCCTTCATTTCTATGTATCAGTGACTAAGGCACTTGGAGTTGAGATAGGAAAATAAACATTTAAGCCCCCACCACAACATACCCATTATTTAAATTTTTTTTATTGTCTAAGAACACAACATGAGATCTAACCTCTTAAAAATTGTAAGTGTACACCACCTTAGTTTCAGGTCTTCCATTTCATCTTCAATCCATTTTAAACTGATTTTTGTGTATGCTATACGATGAGGATCCAAATTTCATTCTTTTGCATGTAGATACCCATTTTTCCTAATGCCATTTTTGAAGAGACCATCTTTTACTCATTGTGTATTCTTGGCTCCTTTGTCATAAATTAACTGACCATATATGTATGGGGTTATATCTTTTTTACAATATACTTTTACTGATTTCAGAGAGGAAGGGAGAGGGAGAGAGAGAGAAACATCAATGATGAGAGAGAATCATTGATTGGCTACCACCTGCACGCCGCACACTGGGGATCAAGCCTGAAACCTGGGCATGTTCCCTGATTGGAAATCAAACTGTGACCTCCTGGTTCATAGTTCTACGCTCAACCACTGAGTCACGCCAGCCGGGCATGATTTATTATTGGTGGGTTGTATGATTTTAGGAATTTATTCATGTCTTCTAGGTTATCCAGTTTGTCTCCCCCATTAGTGATCCATCATTATAACTCCTCCTGAGAATACGTCAGGCACACATACTGTCAATGGTTAAAATGTGGAAAGTTAATTCCTTTCTCAGGAGAGGATGAGGCCTCAGAACACGTAGACTTCGAGTGATGAAAGGCAACCCCAGTGTTTCTCTGAGAGCAGTGCTTCTGCCAGAGCAACTGCCTCATTAACTGGTTCTCTCTCTCTCTCTCTCTCTCTCTCTCTCTCTCTCTCTCTCTCTCTCTCTCTTTTTTAGCAAATCCAGGTAAACCATTCTGAAGTAAGAGTTCTACTCTGTTGGAAAGGAGTTGGAATAGAATAAAAGAATACAAGTGGCAATATCCAACTGGCCTGGGAACAGAAAAGAACCTCCAATCACTTCCCACCTTACACACCACACACACACACACCCTCCTCCTATCCCTCAGCTCCCTAGGACCCGGGCAGGGATGGATGCTGGGAGAAGAGTGGGATGCTGAAGTGAGCTCCAGACACTGCTTCCAACATTACCCCATCTGTGAAGCCATTAAAAGCCAGTCCTTTTGTGCCGCCATGGGTCACCGATTTCTCAGATAGTTTTCTGCTTCACAATTTCTTACACGAACCCAGCTAGGAAGTACAGCAGAGAGCTCATGGAGGACAGTCACAGCTGGAAAAGGACTGCTCAGTGGTTGGTGCTGGGTCCTGCTCCCTGTAGAGTAGCGCTCAGCTTTCTTGGAGACGGACAGTTTGCTCCCAACTGTGCCTCAGCCACAGCATCGCTTCGCTCCTCCTTTCTGGAAGCATCAGTGACCTTCTCAGGGTCACAGGAGTCGGCTACCATCCCCATTTCAGGAATTATTAAGTCACAATTTTAAAAAGCAGATTTCTTTCCCATGTGGCAAGGAAATGCAGAGACAGTTCAACCATTTTCCACTCAAAGCAGATGTTGACGATCAGAGGAGTTATGTCTTGGGAGGTCGAGTGTAATTGAGGCTCAATGGTGATGGGACTCATGAGAGCTAAAAGCTGCGACTGTATGATGTACTCAGGGTTAGTTGAGAAATAAGCTTTTGTAAAAATCAGGGCCAAGGATAAAGGATAAATTGCAAATTAGTAGAGGCAAATTTAAAACAACCGCAACTCAGAAGAATCACAATTAAGAAGAAATTCAGCCCTGACCGGTTTGGCTCAGTGGATAGAGCTTCGGCCTGCGGACTGAGGGGTCCCGGGTTCGATTCCAGTCAAGGGCATGTACCTTGGTTGTGGGCACGTCCCCAGTAGGGGATGTGCAGGAGGTAGCTGATCGATGTTTCTCTATCATCGATGTTTCTAATTCTCTACCCCTCTCCCTTCCTCTCTGTAAAAAATCAATAAAATATATTTTTTTTTAAAAAAGAAGAAATTCAAAGCACTACTGAACTTCCTGAAACGGAGTCTTGGTTTATACTTGGACAAATATCTTTTAATGCTCAAAAAAGAGCAATGAAAAGTGGTATAAAAGAAAAAACAAAACCAAAGATTTATCAAATATATATGGTGCCTCTAATGAAACCAACTGGATAACAAAATTATCACTGAATTTACATTATGATAGAGTTAGAAGAAAACTTCTTTTGAAAACTTTATGAGAACATATGTAAAATGTATTTTTTATTTACAGTACAGATAAGAATACAAGGCAGAATTAATCACAGGTTTAAATTTCCACTCATTTTTAAAAGAATGAACTTGGAAAGGTATGTTGGTTAAATTCTCTAGGTATATATAACACTAATTTGAATAACTTAGAACCCACTTTCTTAAATATTTCAAGCTATCTTTTCCTTAACAGTTGTTCTTTTGATCTTAATTATCTAGAAAATAGTTTCAATGGTTTCAACTTCACTTTGTGTAAGCAACCTTGAGATGTGGCTCAACCATCCCATTCATACTAATAATATTCCAATCATTCCATTTTCATTGAACTTCCAGGGTATGGGTTTTTGAGAATTAGTGATACTTTCTGTGATTCCAATAAAAGGAGCAGAAGGTTTGGCTCCTAGCCTCTCTTGAGAAAAAAACAAAACAAAAAGGCTCAATGTGATGTGCGGTAGCTAGCCACTGCTTACAGAAAAATTACCATGTGAGCCGAGGACGGGCACGGATGGGAGGGAGTGTGCTTTGATTTTGGACAGATTTGGAGAGGAATTCCTGCTTCACTGATGATTGGTCATGTGAACTTGGGCAATCTTTAGGGGGTTTGGGTTTTTCATTAGCAAGAGAAAAACAGCAACATTTACTAGAGAGGGTTGTTGTGAGAAATAAGTTACTATAGGTGAGCAACAGGGCACACAGTACATGCTCAGTGAATACTAGTTCCCTTCCTTCTCTCAGGGAAGGGAGAGCTCTTAGAAGCCATTTAGTTTAAGCCTTGATTTTAAAAGAGATAACTTTTAAGCTTAACTTTAAAAAAATCTGATATTGCCAACAAGGGAATTCCTAGTTTCAAATTTAAAAATGTTATTATTTGTATTTAAGGTTGAAAAACAAAAGAAATTGCAGGTGAGCATGCATGTTTGGGGACTTTCAAAGTATACATACATATAGAATTTTAAAGATACAAGACATATACATAAACATATACACATATACAGAGTTTCTTTAATTTTTGAGGACTGGTAAGCCTTCAAAAGTTTAAGAAGAACCCAAGAAGATGACCTTAAAAAGTACAGCTTTAAAAGTGAAGTTGGTGTTCTTTTTCTACCATGATGTAACTAAAATTCTTGGAATTCAAAGCTTTGAGCTGTTTAGTACCTTTCCTTTTAGCCTAATCATCATCCTCTTTAGTTTACATCTGACTGACCTTAAAAGACCTGAGATTTCATTAAAAGGTACAGTTACCATCAGAAAACCTATTGTTAGTTTTGCTTGTATCTGTTTTGATAATATCTGTTTATTCCATTTGGCTTAGCCAAATACAACATGCTACATCTGAGGGCTAACTGGTTGACCTAGTTTGGAAGGCCCAATGAAGCATTATAGTTTTTACAAATTGAAACCTATGATAATAATCTTATAAATATCCAGTTTTCACCCAGTGTACACATATGATACGGGAATAGACTAGCAGACAACTAAGTTTCTTACACAATTTCTGACAAGGGTTCAATTGTGGGTACATTTCAAAAGTGAGGGGTCTTTGCTGAAAAGCTTTAGCAATCCTGATTTATAATTTTGCCATCTACATATTACTTTAAATATATCTTGAGGATTCTAAAAAAGTTTTCATGTGTACCTCTAATGATTACCATTGTTTATATTTCCTATATTTGCCTTGAAATAAGAACTCCCCTATGGGCTCAATAATTTAGAAACTCTGGTGGAAAATTCCATAGTATAATTTGGTGCGAGGAAAAGCTAAGGGTAAGATTGATTTTCGACCTACCCAAACTAACCCAGGACAGCAACTGTCGGGCCAAAAACACAATGTCCTGGCTTCAGTCTATCACAGAGCTCGTTCCTCCCTCTTCATTCTTTCTCAGTGGGGAGTGAGGACTGGTCTACGGTTTTCCATCAGAAACACAATTTTCTAATTGAAGACCAAAAACCAAACTGGCTCCAAACAGAGCTCCTGCTGGTTTTTGTTCCTTTCATTGGTGAAATGTATCTATGAGCTCTGCTTTTGCAAAACAGAAACCCTCTGGCCAGACTCTCAAGTGTTTGCAGCCTTGATATGTAAATGTCCTTTAAAGCAACATACTGTCAGACTAATGATGCGCGATAACTTGAAATGGGATTAAAGCCGTTTAGTACTAGTATATCATAGATTTATTGCTATGGCATTGTCCGATTAACAGACACCATCTGTATTTTCTGGAAATATAGCTGCATCCTCAATAGTCTGTCTTGAAATTAAGGCCTTTGAAGAAGATAGATAATGAGTAGTGAAAGAAAAATGGTTTTGATGGACAGTAGTGTATGAAAATGAGAAAATCAATGACCATGGGAAGTAAGGATAGAAAAAAGTTTTAT
The DNA here is from genome assembly GCF_000147115.1 of Myotis lucifugus. NCBI lineage: Eukaryota > Metazoa > Chordata > Mammalia > Chiroptera > Vespertilionidae > Myotis > Myotis lucifugus. Next base: position 1,184,211 of record NW_005871116.1, read on the forward strand.
TTTATATGCGCTGAGGGGATATGATAATGTGGACTCTGAGAAAGACATTCCCTCACTCACTCACAGGAGTCAACGACAAAGCAATACAAATTTCAATTGGTTTGCTGGAGTAAAATTATATGCCTCTTGGGGGCAGTTGAATCCCTCCAGGAACGAGCTACGTCTGATGTGTTCCCCATAGTAGGCATCTAAAACATTTGTCAGATGGATGATGGAATGAATGAACTGACTGGACAAAGTTCAAATCAGCACTAAAAGGAATTTCAGGATGTCACCACTCAGACAATATCTGTGAGGCTGTGGTAAATTACTGCCATTTGCCAACATTTCTAGCTCTCTTTTCTTTCTGGGCACATGGAAAGGCCACACTTGCTTGCTCCACTGAGTTGAGGTATGGCTACGTGAGCCATGAAATGTGAGTAAAGTGACTTATGTCCCTTCCAGGTGGTGGCTGGTGCATGACCATTGATGCCCCTTTTCCCCTGCAGCAGCAGCTGTGGAATCATGAGTTGAAGCAGCAGCTTGCATTGCTCAGCCAACAGGAGGACCCTGCTCTGGAGAATTGCCTGGATGCAAAGCAGACTTGTATGAGCAAGAAATACACCCTTGTTGTTGAAAGCCAATGCATGGGTACAGTCCACAATGATTAAGACGGTGCATATATCGTCCATCCAACATGCTCTTCTTCAGTGTGAACTTGCCGTACCCCCAGCAAGAGGCGGACTCTGTTTCCTCTCCTCTTGGATCTGGGGGCAGAAGTGACAGCTGATACAAGATCAGGAAAAGCCAGGAAGTTGTCTCAGAGCATTGCTCTGTTGGAACGCTTTCTCTCTGCTTGCTCCTTCTCAGAATCCAGCCAGCAAGCTGAACAGAGTTCACATGTCAGTGCTCTTGTCAAGAGTCCCAGCTCATCTGAGTCATCCCAGGCAGGCACCGAACATGTGAGGGAGGAAGCTTCCAGATGATTTCAACCCCTGAGCCATCTGAGTGTTCCCCAGCTGAGCCCCAGACATTACACAGCAGATACAAGACATCACCGCTATGTTGCATCTAATTCCTGACCCACAGTATTTGTGAGCATAACAAAGTAAGATAAAAAATAGTAAGTTCAGATTTTTGGTAATAGTGCCTCATATGGTACCACCATTCTGGGCAAGTTATACAGGCTTCATCCATGTGGTCCATTCTGCTTGGTTAGAAGCCACATCCCTAGTACCTCATTCACGTACACAAGGTTATTAAACTGAATTTACTGGCGCACAGCGATTTTCATTGTTTCCTCCAGGCAAGATTTATTCTGAAAAAACCGTATCCTTCTGAGCCTCAAGGAAACAAATGGTACACTTAAACATATTTACACATGATAAAATGCTGTGGGGAAAACTGGGAAGCTCATATTGTGGATGATTGGTTGATATTTCAGAAATAGCTGGCATCTAAGCCATTGCTATGTTAGATGTGAGTTTCAGATATTGCCATGCGAGTTGGAAGACTTCCTGAGTAAATATTGCTCGTCCCTTTCAAATTACTAGCAAAAAACCATTTTAACAAAACCACTAGAACCTAGGGGCTCACATCACATTATATTTAGAAGTGTGGATACCAGAATGGAAAAGCATAGAAGAAAATTGCCAATATTGTGCATAGCAATAATACAGGTAATTAGCTTAATTTTAAGGTTCCACAGCTCTAGGGACAAATGGACACTCTGAATGCACACCAGGGCAAGTATTGTACGAGTATATTGTCTGAATAAGGTCTATTTCATCGCTTCTTAATGAAATTTTGGGGGCTAATTTTTATTATCCATAATGTGTTGGGAGATATGTGTCCTAGAGAAAATATAAAATGTATACTGTTAGTTTGCAGAGAGGGCAAAGCATATATTCCAACAAAGGAGCAAACCAATCCAGAGTAAGGAACCAACTATAGGCCGAAGTCAATTACATAACTGATCATTTCATGGATTCTTGCCTTACTCGTAGTAATGAGACAGGATGGAGAGAAGTCTAGAAGGGCCCACACGCTAGGGCAATGTGCACATTTGCTGAGTACCACACAATTTAACAGGGACAAGCGAAGGTATTGGCAAGACCTGGGAATGAAATCGCAGCTCCTCTGTTTACCTGCTGTTTGACCTGGAAAGACTTCACAACAGATTTTTAACTTCATAGTTACTTAGTCTTACACTGTCCTTCCTATATTTTACTCACTTATTTATGTATTTACTTATTCTCTGCAACACTGGCTCTGTGTGTGTGAATAATTGGCTTGCAAATCACTTCCTCCGTTTGCTTGTTATATAATGACACTTCTGTTCTCACTATTATTGACTATATTCCCTATGCTGTAATCTACATTTCTGTGGATATTCTGCAACTACCAATTTGTACTGCTTAATCCCTTCATCTTTTTCATTTAGCCCCCCAACCCCTTCCCTTTGCATAGCTGTCAGTCTGTTCTCTGTTGTGAATTGCCCTTTAAAGCTTTTGTTTTGAATCACAGCCCTTTGGGCTAAACTTTGGAAGTCATAAATCTCGGGATTTGAAGGAGAACAGATTTTATTTCAGAAGTTGTCAAGTCCTCCCAATGCCAGACTTGTTTATTATGGTATAGAGCAAAAGCAATCTTCCTATCAGTTTTGAGAAAATTTGTCTCCCTGCCTGGGTTCCAGGAATTACATTAATTTATTAATTCTACAAATATGTATTGAGAGCCTTCTGTGTCCTCTGCCTGGAACAAAAACTTAAAATAAAATGTAGTCACCACACTCCCAGATAGACAATATGGAAAAAAATACAATTATCCAGGGACAATGATATATTGGCTGAGGTTTTTGGTGTAAAAGAAACGATATCTAAAATGGCTCTGACCCAGCTTTCTTCAGAAAGCCAAAGGCATTAATTCCTTTATTCTTTCGTAAATGGAAGTTTATACAACTGAGGCAAGGGCAATATTGTGGATCTGAAATAGGTACCTCTTAACGGGTTGGGGGGCAGAACTCACTGGCAGTCCAAATTTGTATCAACACAATTATCTTCTTGACTTCCTATGCAAGACATCAGATTTGGGGGTGGGGAGGTGTTCACGGACACTTCAAACGGCTGAAATACAGATGCCACCATTTCCAGTGTGACTAACCACTTCCTGGTTGACGAGATGTCTTATCTGGAAGAGGACTTCCCCCTTTTCCCTTAACAGAGTAGAGTTCCGTGGCTCTTAGGGGTTGCTTATGCCACATGCTATGTAAACTCAGAATACAGATCAAAAAAGTAGGATCACAGCATGTCCACACTGGACAGGTTCTTGGGCTTTCATTCATCCAAAACACCTCATTTTCCTCATAGGAGTCTGCGGTTCCCAAACCCCCAATGCTTCTACTCTGAGTACACACAGTCTCATCTCTATTTTGTTGTTGTTAATTTTGTTATTATTTATTGATTGATTTGAGAGAGAGGCAGAGAGAAAGAAACATTGATTGATTTATGCATTCATTGGTTGTTTCTTGTATATGCTCTTGTCAGAGCACAAAGCCAACAGAGATAAAAGCAGAGACAATAGAGTGAAAGGGAAGAAGAGAGGGTGTTTGCTGCTTGAATATTGGATATAATCATGTTTGAAGATCAACCTATAGTTTTTTCAGATTTTTGAATTAATGGTATTTGTTTTTTTTATGTATTTAATTTTGCTTGGGTCAGTTTGAGTTAAGTGTCTGTCACTTGCAACCAAAAGGTTTGGATAACAATATATATTTGAATAGGCAACATTATGCTAGTATAAGTGATTCTAGTGAGGTATCATGATTGACGACATTGCAAGAGCAACATGAGTTAGTGGTCCTCAGGGCCTCACACCCCATGTAAGCATCTGGATTATAGTTTTAGTGACCCATCTATAGCCCTTTATTCTGTGGAGGCTGAAGCCAAAAGACACTACTTTGCAACTAAATGCTTTGGCATCATGCAACCTTCTCTTGGCTTCCAGAAACCGTCACGGTCCACTCTTTTCTTCTAAGTGCATACCAGACAAGAAAGGAAAAAGAATAAAATGTACTTTTTCCTTAGCTCAGACCTATTGCCTTCATCCAAGTCAGAAAAAACAAAGATCTGCAGCTGCTTGTTCTCAACCCAGAAAAAACTGGAGTGTTCCGAGAGGGCCACCCTACTGACACAGATAAACAGTGTCAGCCGGAGAGAAGGCCCTTGCATTTGAAGGGAATGTTTGGCTGTTCTGTTAAGTGAGCAAACAATCCAGGCCTGTCCAAGAAATGGGCCACCAGAGGTCTTGCTGACCCGAAATGTGGCCAATTTCTTGAGGCAGTTATTTATTTACAAACACAAGTATTTCCTTTCATTGTAAACACGCAGTCTGTGATCTTAGCAAGGAGTTTGGGGCACTTTCTGTATCCCCCACTAAACCCATGTTAACACGCAACATTTATATTCCTGTTTGCTCCGTTATTAACTGCTACCCAAGCTACCAACACTCACCAACGACATAGCTGGCACTTGTGGCTGGGTCAGTGTCAGAATAAATTCTCCCCTTTGGTCCTTTTCTAGGGTAAGCCCTGTGACTTTGGTTATACCTTCAACAACTTGGATTAAATTAGTCACTTTAGAGATGAAATGCGAAAGTGACTGATTTCAGTCTAATGCAGTGGTTCTCAACCTTCCTAATGCTGCGACCCTTTAATACAGTTCCTCATGTTGTGGTGACCCCCAACCATAAAATTATTTTCGTTGCTACTTCATAACTGTGATTTTGCTACTGTTATGAATCGTAATGTAAATATCTGATATGCAGGATGTATTTTCATTGTTACAAATGGAACATAATTAAAGCATGGTGATTAATCACAAAAACAATATGTAATTATATATGTGTTTTCCGATGGTTTTAGGTGACCCCTGTGAAAGGGTCGTTCGACCCCCAAAGGGGTTGCGACCCACAGGTTGAGAACCGCTGGTCTAATGGGACAGCGCCTGTGCAGAGGAAGAGTGAGATCTGAGGTTCTGGGTGAGGAGCCAGAGGAATGGGTTTGCCCAGGATGTAGACTAAATTCTCTCCTGGGCTGTGATGTGTTACTCCACACAGGGCTTAGCAAATTACTGAGCCAAATCCAGCCCACCGTGATCGAAGAATGGTCCTCACACTTTTACATAGTTGAAAAAAACCTAAAATGGCGTAATATTTTGTGATATGTAAAAAGCATGTGCAGTTCATATTTCAGTGTTCACCAATAAAGTTTTATTGGAATGCAGCCATGCCTATTCCATCACGTACTGTTGGTGGCTGCTTTCATTCTGTAATTACAGATTTGGGTAGTTGCGACAGAGACCCTATGGCCTGCAAAGCCAAAGTAATCTGGCTCATTACAAAAATTGTTTGCTTACCCCTACGAAGATCTTGCTTCCAAGGCCATGGATTTATTGCTATTCCTTGCCAGCCAGCACGAGGCAAAATGGTACAATGGCTTCATGCCCAGCTACCTGTGTGACCCTAGAAAGTGATTTAACTCTCGTAGAGCATGGCTTCCCTCTTCTTGTCCCTTATTACAGAGCTTTTTCCAAATTCTGAGATTATTTGCTCTCACAAAGGCCTGATGCTGGTTACAGAGGGATGGGCTGTATGGTTTGGATGTCCACTCATCATGACCACAGGTTAGTGCCAGGGAAGGGACTTCTACAGGATCATTGTTCTACAAAAGCACACAGCACTACATTCTTAAGAGGCATTCTGATCCCTAAAATCACAGCTCTGTATCCACAGGACTTTATTTCTAAAGCCAGGGCCATAACTACAGAAGCAAAGCGAAGGAACTGGCTGAATGGCATCTAGCTTGCCAAATGCCTGGTCCTGAAAATACCTGGTTGTGGTGTAAGTCCCAGCAGACACATGAATCCTGTCCCATCAGTGAGGCTCCTACCTTCAGGAGGCAAGTACGCTTCTTTTCCTTTTCTGAGGGGACGGTGCTGACATGGGATTTTCTAGGTAAATGCCCCAACTGTCCTCTTGGTTTGGCTAATGCAGGCCCGGCCAGAGCCAGCACATTCCGCAGCCCGGGTCCATGTTGGAAAATCAGATGGGCACAGAGGATCATTTCGCAAGTGATGCGTTTGTTCCTTGCGAGTCTGAAAACACTGATGTCCCTTGTCCTGTTCCAAAAGTCTTATGGAAAATGGAAAGTTCGCGTTTGCCAGGTACTACTGTTTAAAGCGAATTTTCCAAAACTTCAGCTGCCGTGGTTAGCACCTCATCATAGGCTCCTGTGGACGCGATGCATGGCTGCCACCCAGCAAGTCTTGTGCATAAAGAAAAACGCTGGGCATGCACTTCTTACCTGTGCCACGAGAACTGCCAACCCTTCTCCTTCTCAGTCACAAAAGGCTTGCCAACGGTGGTGGTGAAAGAAGTTCTGGTTACCACTTAAGCATGGCATGGAATATATCTGAGCATCACTATTCGGGAAGCCTCAATCTTAGTTTGCCTTCCTGGTAGGTCATCAGAGACCTTCTTTCCAAGATTAGCTCCAAAAACAAACCACAAAGCTCAAGCAGCCTGAAGTCACTGGACCCACTTAGTCTTTAAGGGGAGCTGGCTGGGTTCTAGGGTGCATTTTCCGTATTTTCCCTCCAGGTTTTAAACGAGTGCATATAAATATGTTTCCATTTAAAATAAGCAGGAATACAAAAGTAGCATGAAAGTGAATTACACCGGATTCCTATCGTGTGAGACTCTGCGGGAACACTAAGCATGTAACTACATACACAGCCCTTTGAGGGTTGTAGCTTCAGAATACAATGCTCCTCGAATCAGAGGGAGTCAGAGCCAAGAGGGTCTCAGCGACCAGCTGGTGCTGTGGGTTCACATCCCCGATGAAGACGGGGAGGCCAGGGAAGGCGGGGCTCTGCCCACGCTGACCCGCACAGCACTCAGGCCCTGCTCCGTACGCCTCGTCTCTGTGTCTCTTGGCAGTTTCCTCCACCCCATCTCCATTGTGACAGCTCGTAATTGAAATGATTAATTATTTTAAAGAATTGTTGCCATGAGAGTGGGAAGAGCAAGCAAGATGTGAGGGGATCTTAGAAGAGTGGCCTTACTTTCTCTCTTTCACAGGAGAGGAATGGCACCCATAACTCCTGTGTGAACAGGGGTGATTTCAAACTCTAGCATCTGGCACCTCAGAGGTGTCTTCAATGGTCAAAGCAGGGTACACATTCAGTCTCCGCTACAGTGAGTGCAACCTGAGGGACTGAGCTGGGAGGCCTGCTGTCTGCCTGTGTCCCTTTCCCCACCGCTCCTCCCCACCTGCTTCCTGCGGAACCATGTGGATTGCAGCCACAGCTTCTCCTGCCTTCTGACTTCCGGGATGAGCGAACTAGGCGCCCAGGAAGCCTGGGCAGGAGGCCAAGGAAGGGGGGAGTGCAGGAGTGCCCTGCTGCCTTGCTATGAGGTCACCTTGGGCTGACTGAAGGTCACTGCTTCCTTCAAGGTGACCCTTTCTCCATAACTCTCCCTCGGGAGTTGAGGTTCATGGTCAAGCCCTTCTCAGACTGCCGTTTCCTGTGCTGTGGAGACAGCCCCGATCTCCTCCCAGTCCCTGGAGTAGGTGAGGCCCTCCTCCTCACACTAATAGCTTCTAGGGAAGAGCGGGGCCTTGGTGTCCATTTTTATCACCAGATGTACTTTCTCTTCCAGGGTGACAAAGAGAACTTGATTTGTTCCAAGGAAAGTGTTAATATTTTTATTTAAGCAGAAATGTGTTCTGGTTTATTTAAGCAGAAATGTGTTCTGGTTCAGGAAATGGTTCCGTGAAAAATGTAATAAATTCATGTTTGCTTTAACTTTGTGGGTAAGAAGAAAGTTTCTGATTCTTTTGCTGTGAGATTTAGAATCAATCTCTCTCTCTCCTTTCTTTTTCTTTTGTTTGTTTGTTGCTTAATATGGCCTCCAGGAAAATGAGCCTTAACCCCAATTGGTTGGCCAAGCATGTCTTATTCTACCCGTTGACTCCACACTTTCCCCCCCTTTTGTCCGTATTCTAACCTTCTGCTATCCCTCTCTCCAGCTCTCTCCATCTCATCTGTGATTTAAGTTACCACGCTCTTGTTCTCCTGGGACATCCACATATATGTTGTCTGATGAAATTCAATACCGTTAAATGGTGGGTTCACTTTTGTATGAGTCTCTTACAATCTAGAGAACCTTCACCATGATGGCAGGATGGCAGACAGAGAAAATGGAGTTATTTTGGGCACAAGATCCATCCATCAGCTGCTTTTCCCTCTTCAGCCCTGATCCTGTTCTCCAGGGAGACGCATCCTGGCAAAGAGAAAAAGCCAAAGCAGGTCTGCTGGACCCTGCTCAACTCAGTTCTAACGGGTTTGGCCGAATCATTCATGAGCTAAAGTGGCAAGACTGGCCTGAAGTCTGTGGTCTTTTATTTAAAGGAAAAAAATCTGGGAAACAAAAGGCAGAACCTTGCCCTCCTCAAAGGCCTCTGGCAGGAGTGGCCTTCCAGTTCAGAAGTTAAATTCTTCCCAGTTTCTCTCTTATTTTTGGCAACTGAAAATTTTCTGCCTCTTATCCCTTTAAAAGACATGTCTCATTCAATTGCAAGACAGCCTGATTAATGCTTCAGCAAAAAAACTGAGAAATAAATAAATTACTATTAACATGCGTTCCCTTTAAGGGTAGTTTTTGTTGTTCTTCACTTTCTATGTTGACAGCATGCCACTCTGGTTTATTAATTTTTTATGGATCAGTTGAAAGCCCCACAATTAACTTGTTTATTTCTGTGGATGGGCAGCTAGTGTTTTCCCCATTTCCCTCTTACAAACCCCGCTGCTGTGAGCATTGTCTAGTCTGATACGATCACAAATGCAGAGATGGTGCCATTTTGCCCCATCCACCACCCCTCCCTTTCTTCCCCCTCGATTTCCAGTGGCCCCCTTTCCTCTGCCCACATCCAAGCCACTGTGTTTGGGCTCCATGTCTTGTCTCCAATTGCCTGACCAGGCCCTTGTTTCCATGACCTGTTTTGGAACCAGCCACTTTGACTTTAGCCTTGAGAACTCTTTAGGATGGGACTCATCTCTGCCCTCCAGCTTCAGACTGGAAATTATGGGTTAGAGCCACACCCAGGGCACCCACAGCCTATGGGACGTGTCCTACCTGGAGTAGCCCCTTCCCGGCTCCTGTCTGACTAGACTGCCAGCTCGGAGAGGCAAGAAGGGCATGACTCAGTCAATGACATGTGATATATTTGCTCAGGTGCAGGGCCTGGCTGTGGTATAATCTTAAGTGATTTAAGAATTTCTTATGACTTAGTAAATGCATTTTCATTTCTTTTAGGTGTCAAGAGCCTTGCAGACATAGTCCAATTAAGATAGATGATAGGTGACAGATAGTAGATAGAGCTGTGATAGGCCCAGCACCCTAGTGACTTATGTAGCCTGTACATGTGGATGCCTCAACCTGAGGGAGAACCTGTTAAGGAAGAGAAAAGGCTTTTGTATGCTTTGCCTTCAGAGTTTCTAAGGACCCATCTTCTAGGCATCAGCATTTCAGAGGCTGTGTCATGTCAACCTTTTGTGCCAGTGATGCACATCCAATATGATTGTCTCCCAGTATGAACACAATTTCCCCAAACAGGGCATCATTTATAAGTGCGACCTCAAAAATTGCCACTACTTTGTCTGATCAGAGTAAACTTTCTCAAGCAACTCCTTCCATACCCACTTCCTTATTTTTCTTCAACTATTATATGGACATTGCATACAATGTAAGAGAATACTGAGGAGCAAAAGGAAGAAAATAATTTAAATCACCTGAAATCCCACTAACTAGAGACAATTACTGTTACTATTTGGTGGTATATTCTTTGAGAATTTTCCCATTTGGATATATGTACATTTATCCTATATGACAGAAGAGTAATATGCAAATTGACCCTAAGGGCAGAACGACCAGAACGATCAGAGTGACCGCTGGACCAGTCACTATGAGGCACACTGACCACCTCTTGGTCCCTTTCCCAGGCAGGCAGGCTCTGATTGCCTAATGGCAACCCACTGCAGGGGCAGGGCCAGCAAGCGGGTGGGAACAGCTGACCTCTCGGTCCCTTCCGCCCACTGTCAGGCATCGATCACCCAATGGCAAACGGGAACCGGGGGTGGGTGGCGGCGTGGACGGGCCCAGCTGCGGGCAGCTGGGGAAGATGGCCCTGATCGCAGGCCAGGCCTAGGGACTGTACCCGTGCATGAATTTCGTGCACCAGGCCTCTAGTATGTTATAATATATAAGGTCTAACATATATACAAATATACACATATGCCCACACATGTACACCTGGCCCCCATGTCCATTATGAGGTTGTGTGGGGCGCAGTTACAGTGTTTTGGCCAGGTTCAAACCTCGTACTAATGAAAGGACAGGGTCCTCTCATTGCCACATGCAAGTCCCAGCTGGAGGGCAGGGCCCTCCCAGCACAATTATAGCCAACGGCTGTGGTTGTAAGCTTGAACCTATGGTCCAAACACGTGGCCCCACATGCCTTGTGATAGAGTTCGGGTGCATATAGTTAAGTGAGGTTGAAACTCACGAGAATGCTGTAAACAACTTGATCATGCCCCTACTTTGCCTCGTGGCATCTGCTATGAAATAAAGACACGGCTGTGGGCGCCGGCGCTGTCTCCTCATCAGGGAGCAGCGTCCCACCGAGACCCAGCTTTCATTCTCTTGCCTGTCTTTCCTTAATCCTTTCACCCCCTCACTCAGTTTACCTTTGGCCACACAGGTTGTTTTCAGAAATCTCAACTTAGTCTCTCTTATCATCTAGTTCTCTCCCAACCTTCTTTGATTCATCCATCTCTTTTCTTATAACTTTTCCAAGTTGAACTTTTTTCATGGCTTTCCCTCAAACCAAGGACTAATTTCACTACATAATCAACAATTCCAAATTTAATCTTTTTTTTAACTTCCTTTAAAAATTTTAAATCAGCAAATAATTCACATACCATAAAATTCACCTTTTTAAATATTCAGTTCAGTGTTTTTCTTCAATATGTTTTCAAGGTTGAACATCTGTCACCATAGTCAATTTCAGAACCTTTTTATCTCCATCAAAGGAAACTCTGTAACATTAACAGTCACTTCCCATCTTACCCTCCCTCCAGCAACCTGCAACCACTAGTCCACTTTTCATCTCTATGGATTTACCTATTCTGGACATTTGATATAAATGGAACCATCAATACATGATCTTTTGTGATTGGATCCTTTCACTTTGCTTAATGTTTTTGAGATTCATCGACAGCACAGTATGTATCAGTACTTCGTTCCTTTCTATGACTGAATAACATTCCAGTGGGTTATTATATTTTATTTACCCATTTACCTGTTCCTGGGTTGTTCCTCTTTTTTGGATAGTGTGAATAATGCTGCTATGAATATTCATGTACAAGTATTTGTTTAAGTATATTTTTTAATTTTTTCAATTTTGGGGGCATATGCTTAGTATTGGAATTGCTAAGTCATGTGGCAACTTTATATTTAACTTTTTGAGAACCACCACACTGTCTTCTGAAGTGTTTGCACCATTTTACACATCCATCAGCAGAGTCTGAGGCCTCTAAATTTTTCACATCCTCACCAACTCTTGTTACTGCCTGTCATTTCATTATAGCCATTCTAGTGGGTGAGAAGCGGTATCTCATTGTGGTTTAATTTGTATTTCTCTAGTGAGTAATGATACTGAGCCTCTTTTCCTGTGTTTAGTGGCCATTTGGGTATCTTTTTTTGAGGACATGCCTATTTGAATCCTTTGCCTATTTTTTATTTGAATTATTTGTCTTTATATTGTTCCAAATTTGACCTTTTTGAATCTGAAACTTTGCCACTCAGTTGCAAATCAGGCCTTCAGGAAAGAGGATAGCAAGGAGGATTTCTACACGGAGATCTCCCTTGTTTTCCCACTTGCCCTTAGAAGCCTGGCTCCTGCGTGTCATAAACACCTCACTCACATCAGGAGGCAGCATCAGTGCCATTAGCTGGGGTCTGCATTACCCGTGGAGCCTGGAGGTAGCTATGTGAGCTAGGAAGAAACTACCTTGCAACCAGAATGCACATCGGTAAACTCTGGCTGCATACACAGAATGCAACACGTTCCCGGATGTTCCACAGGAAACATAACAGAGAGGGTGGGGAACTGCCTGACATTAGTTATTACACTGTCTGACTCTACATACATTTAATGGAGCAGATGAACTCTAGCTAAGTTTCCTCAGTGTTGAATTTGACTAAGTCCCATTATCCTGCTGAACTATATTATGAAATGGAAATGAGGTCTGCTAGAAAAGATTTCTGTCTGGGAATATATTAAAACCACATTTTAACACCAAAGCCTTTATAAAAATATGTTTAAAGAATTGAGTTATATTTATCAAAAAATTACAAAGTACTGTTAATGATATTCATGTAGTGATTAAGTAAAAATTAAACAATGAAAATACAAATATAATCCAACCCTGGAAATTCTGACCGTGAATACATATCTCACTCTTCTTAGAGTTTTGAGATGGCAGTTTTTAAAGTATGTGCAACCAGTAATGAACCATATTCGGACAATGATGTCATAGAAACTTTCAGGACCTTTGCAATGACTTTTCGACTTTCCTTAATTTAAATTCTCTTGCTAGTTTGCACTGTCCTCAGGACAAAGGTCTCAGGGCCCTTCACACCTGATGACCTCTACGCCTCATAGCTCCTCACAGTCTGCTCCTCACAGCTCACCCCTCCCAACATTTCTAATCCCAGCTGCTGCCTCCCACCCCCCGCCATTCAGGCTGGTCTCCAAATCTCTCCTCTGCCCACAGGAATGGTGCTTCTTCACCTCTGTACCCTGAACGCCCACACAGCAGCGAGCACATGGTGAGGGATTGGCAAATGTTTGTGGAGAGAATGAAATGCTATATCGGCCAAGCTAATCCTTGCTTTTGGCTTACCTGTTCAGTCTGCCATTAAACATCCATGTGTGTGAAAAGTGTGCCCACCTTTTCAATGTGTACTTTCTCTACGCAGCTTCATGCATGTGGCTGTATTAAAACCACAGTATTTTACAGATAGGTGGATGAGACAGATATGCTAACAGCTGAGACAGGAGCCCTGCCTGGATGGAGCTTCCAGCCCAGTGTGTTGGGACAACATGCTGGGACAACATGCAAAAGAGCAGATAAATGACGGTATGTCATTGTAGGTGCTGAGGGAGGGCCCATGTTTGCCTGGGCGGCCACAGTGACCTCATACCCACTCCTCTATGCTCCTCAATTTGATGCTGATGGCAGATCATTCTGTGCAGTTGTTTCATTTTTTCTGAGGGTCTGTATCTTCTACCTCTTCGATTCAAAATTGAAAGTGTTTTTGAGAGCAGTGGGATATGCTGGTAGTAGGTATTTAAAGTATATTATTGCTTAGTATGTCTTTGGAAAAAAGTAATGAGCAGCACATTCAGGTAAGTGCTAAAATGGCCAATTTTCGAGGCTCCATAGGAGTGAAAATTTGTCCTCACAGTTTAGTGGGATGTGCAATTGAATGTCCAACAGCTAGCCCACCTCTGCCCATGACTTTCACAGCGGTGTTCCACGGGGCATTTCATTTACTTAACAAGGCGTGATCTCACTGGGGGCTAACGTTTATCAAAGTCATACTGAATAATTCTGGCCCTGCTGTACACTAATTAGCCGGGGATTAGAGTCCAGCCAGTGGTCTGACAGAAGGGTGAGCCATGCCTTCCAGTTGGTGAAGCAACAGCGAGAAAAGAAATGGGTTGGCAGCATCAGTTTCAGAAAGGTTGTGGGGAGAAGTGTTGCGCGCTCATACTCATTTGTAATTATTTAATGTAATTAGTAAGTTCAGAAGCATTTCTTGGCAGAGGCTTATGAAGGGAGAGATGCCACTCAGAATGCGTTACTCTTCTGAGAGGGTCCTATCTTCTCTCTTAATAAGTTTAATAACACCAATTTGCAGTATCCAGTTCTCATAACATCAGAACTTGTTTCCAGATTAAGTGCAATTTTTTTTGTGAAGTAAGGAGTAGAGTGGAAGGTAAAGTGATTCAATTCAGTAAATTCATTTTTTTATAATTCAGGGGGACAGATGCTAAACCCTCCTTAAGCAGAAAGGCTGTTAGGAAAAGAGACGGCGGCAATGACCTCGACTCCAGACATGCAAACAGAAGGCAGAAGTTGCCTGTGTTGCTCTCTTTCTGTATCCACACACATTTAAATGTTTCTCCAGGTTTTTCCTTCTGGAGGTTTTCCTTGGAGACCGATAGCTGTTTGAAGTTCTTCCACTGCTATCAGGGAGAGTTGATAAGCACCATGCGTGGTTGAGGGACACTGAAAATGTCACACCACTTCTGACCCACATTCTACCATCATCCACTGAATTTTTTTAAAAAAATATATTTCTTTATTGATTTCAGAGAAGAAGGGAGAAGGAGAGAGAGAGATAGAAACACCAATGATGAGAGAGAATCATTGACTGGCTGCCTCCTGCACGCCCCACACTGGGGATCGAGCCCGCAACTCAGGCATGTGCCCTTGGCCAGAACCGAACCTAGGACTCTCCAGTCTGCAGGCTGACGCCTTATCCACCGAGCCAAGCCGGCCAGGGCTCCACTGAATATTTTGATAATATCTTTTCTCACTTGGGAAAACCTAAAATGCTGGCACATGATCTCATTCCAAGGGGTTTTTGTGGACATTCTTTACAGATCAGTCTGTAAACAAAACCCTTGTGAAGAGAACCTTGCTGAATTCACCACTATCTATATATGTGCTCGTCTGAGTAAAGAACAACTCATAATTGTTAACCTTAACAAACTGCAGCATTGATTCTGCCTGTGTTGAAGTCCCACAGTTAGCTGGCCAAAGGGTGCCTCTTGGACTTAAATGTTACCGTTGCCAGAAATATTTTCCCCTCAGTAAATGATGGAACGTTCTAGATAGTGAACAGATTTCCATGCCGATAGATTTCACTGCTAGTGTCATAAACAACAAAGGAAAGAGAAACAAGGTAATCAGGAGAAACAACCTCCAGCTCACACTTGATGGCAGCTCGTGTTTCACCCAAAATGTGAGGACAGGCCTGGCTCTGCCAGTTGGGAGAGTCCTGGGAGACGGGTGATGGGCGCATATTACTGAAGCGCTGAATCACGCCCCGGAGCACGCTAATGAGGCATAATGGTTCTTAACATTTTTTATTAATGCTGGTGTAATAGACAATCCAAGGAGAAAGGAACCAATTTAAGTGCTTGCTTTTGCACCATCCAGTTTCCAGAGAGACCATCTGGGGTCGTCTGCGGTGTCATTACGTTATTGATTAGGATCCTGAAAAATAGGCTCATCCTATCATAGGCAACTGATCACTCAGGGGTAGGACAGAGCTGCCTTCTGTCACTTAGGAACAAAGTGGTTTAACCTCCGGGATTGGAAAACGGCAGGAGACCTCTGCGGTTTCCCTAGTGATCTAGTTCATGTGGACGAATGAGCGGGCACAAGCTCATAATGTGCCCTGAAAGGAACTTTCGGCATCTTTCTCTCCTTCCTCACATCAGCTGTCCACACAGCAGTGGCGAGAGCCTGGGAAGCTCAAAGAATCAAAGGAATGACGCATGGCTCCTTGAGCCCCATCATGCCCACCTGCACCACCCATAGTTATTACGACATTATTGGCTACATTCCTACGCTGTATTCTACAGCCCTGTGGCTGTTTTGTGACTAACAATTTGTACTTTTTAATCCCTTCACCTTTTTCACCCAGCGCCCCAACCCCTCGGCAACCGTGAGGCTGTCCTCTGTATCTACAAGTCTGTTTCTATTTTGTTTATTTATTTTGCTCTATATGCTGCATATACGTGAAATCATATGGTATTTGTTTTTCTCTGACTGACTTCACTTAGCAGAATACCTTCTAGGTCCATCCATGCTGTCACCAATGGTGAGGTTTCATTCTATTTTACGGCCAAGCAATATTCCAATATGTAGTGCAGCTTTTCATCAGTAAATGAGCACTTGGGCTGCTTCTATAGTTTGGCTATTGTGAACAGCGCTGCAATGAACACAGCGGTGCACATCTCCTTCTGAACTAGTGTTTTGGGTTTCTTCGGATAAATCCCCGGAAGTGGAATCACTGGGTCATAAGTCAGGTCCATTTTTAACATTTGGAGGATCTTCCATACTGTTTCCATAGAGGTGGCATCAACCTGCATTCCCACCAACAGTGCATGGTGGTTCCCTTTTCAACTGGACCTTCTTTTAACCTCAGAGGCCTCGTCCATACACCGAGAAGGAACAAGATGAAGTCCCACATCCCTTCCAACCTAAATTCCAGGGTGTGTTAATTTCATGGTGGGTATATGTAGCCAGTAAATCCAACCTCCCAAGAGTTTACTATCATTTAGAGTTATTTATTTATTTATTTCTACAATGAATGAAGTTCCCTTTAAATATTCCCCAAGGCAGGCCAGACTACCCAGTGCCTTCTAAAGTAGTGCGATTTCATTCTCCCCAAACACCTGTGTGGTTGAGAAGCCAAATGGAAAGTCCACTCTCCTAGAACAATCTCCCCAGTGAGTTCCCTGAGGGTGTAGGCTGGGGTATCATCGAACTGAAATTGCGTGTGCCGTGTGTCTGTCTCTCTGTCCTGGGCCCAGAGGAGAAAGAAAACGGGGCGAAGTCCACATGGAAACATGCTCTGGAACACACACGAGCTCTACAGCAAGACCTAGTCCCGGCTCCCTGTGAATTTGCTCAGTGGTTAATAATTCATCCTGGGACTCCTCGTAGGGGCTGTCACCCTGGAGGGAGGCAGATGTCTACCTCTACAAACATGCTGCTGGGAACTAGCGCTGGAGGCCCTTCAAGGAGTGAGCGCTGTTGTCTCTGCTTGGAGCAGGTGTCCTTGTTGCTCTAAGACTAGCCTCTCGGTTCCCGTCGTGAGAGGCTGGGTGGGGAAGGGGGGGATTCGGGATTATATTTTGCTGCCATCTGTTTCTTTTCAGAATACGAGGAGCAGGATGAAAGTTTCCCAACCACATCAGTGCATCCTATTTCTACCGGGTAGTGCTGGTGTAACTACTACAAATAACCTCACCTTGTGATTCTCCCCACCATGACACTGACTTAATGTTCAGTAGGACGTGCTCCAATGCTGGCTGGTGCAGTTGAACATCTAGACTAGACTTAATCTACACTAACCCTGGAGAGATCTTAGAGGCTGTCTCTTCTTCACCCAGAAGAGGCATTGATGCCTTAATGGAGGTCTCAGTTTACCCAGGAAGAGGCTCTCCCCTAAGACGCTGAGAGGGGCTGGTGCCTATTGGGAAACCTGTGTTCCAGTTGTTCCCATGCACCTGGCCCTGTAAGTAAGGGAGGGCAGGGAGAGGGCAGGAAAGCCAGTGTAAAAACCTCACTGTGGATCAGAGAGGCAGCCGCCGCCCCGCCTACTGTAGCATGTACCTGGCTAACTCGTTCTGCTCCACCCTTGATTAAACAGTTTATTTCTAATGTCAGATAAACTAAATTTTCTTAATTAAAATCTCACTGAAAACTTGTTTACACTGTAAAGATGAAAATGACATTTCTGTAGCTACTTAGAATAAGTATCCTGGCTGGCCTGTTATCACCCTTGTGAAGGACCTGTCTGCTCTCAAGAATTAACCCCTTGCTCATGCCGAGGTTGATACCAGCTTAAAATGGGGGACCCAAGGTGTCGTGTGGCTGATATTTTCTGAGAGTCATTGAGGCAGCTTGCATACAGTAGGAAGAACACCAAACTAACAGTCCAAATCCTGGCTCTCCTACTCAGGAGCTGGAGATCTTGGACGAGCCAGTTCCCTTATCTGTAACATGGGTTTAAGAATGTCTGCTTCAGAAGGTTATGAGGGGTACATGCAAGCACCCTGACACTCGGGGACAGAGGGATCAGTATCGTTAATGAATGGGTCCCCTTACTAACTCAATGACTGGGAATAAGTCACTTAACTTCTCATCCTTAGGTTCCTTAACTACCAGATAGATTGGACTGGATTCCTTACACTCCTTTTAGCATGAAGAGTCCATGACTTCCAGACTCCACCTCCATCCTAAAAATAGATGAGGAAACCGAGCCCAGAAAGGTTGAACCACTTGTCCAGGTGGCTGTTCGAGGCAGCAGAATCAGGGCAGGCAGCTAGCCTCCAAGCCTGAGCACAGAAGCCTTCCTGTTCTCCTGGGAGAGGGCGACCTTGTCTTGGCCTTGGAGGTCAGGAAGTTGGCCAGGGATAAGGGTTATAGGACGTCAATCAGCGACAAAGGCCACTTCCTCACAACCTGTCTGTGGACAACCATATGTCTGGAATCTTCCTCAACTGAAACCATATATCTCCAATCATTTTTTCCTTGGCTGCTTAGCTTGACTTGGGTCTACTGTGTCAGCTACCCCTTCTCCCAGGCACACGCTGCCTCCTCAGTCCCCTACTGCTACGATCACCTGGGGCAGCCACCAAGAGCTGCCAGGGCACTGGCTAAGAAGAAGAGCCTTTTGGTGCCCAGAACACTCTACAAACAGGCCACTGGGCCCTCCAGATTCAGCGCAGGCTGTTCTCAGCAGCTTGCTTGCTTTCTGAGATTTCCTCTTACTCTTCTTTACCTGGAATTCATTTTGGGCCACCTGCTTTGTTTAGCCATCCATACAGAAGGTCAACACACCTTATTTATTTTTTAGAGGGCTGATTCTAAAGGGAACTGAGCAAACACTTTTCTGCACATCAGCTGCTCCCCCCGGCAGCCTGGGTCAGCCCATCTCAAACATGCTTGAATAGCTTCATTTCTAAGACTCAGGTAGGTGAGCCACTGACAGTGGGAAGCTTGCTTTCATGAGCTCATCAAAAGGACAGGGCCCTCGCTGGTTCCTCTCTAAACGAAAGGGCTAGTTGCGTTGTACAGAATACACAGCTTGGAGAAAGGGGGAGACAGATCACAGACCTCAGTGGTTCTATCCTTTCTCGTCTTGCACCTTTTAGCCAGCCAGGAATGTTACCCCAAACAGCTGCTATGGGAAAAGTCCTGACCAACGAAACACTACACAAGCCATAAATAAGTAGGAAGCCTATCCTGGGCAAACCAGCTACATTTTGAACCCTGACATCCACTAACCTGAGCTCTTTTTACGTCTATCTAGCAAAATCTACCATTATTGAGTGCTTCTAAGTGCGAGGCACTGTTTACAGGAGCTAATTCACTTAATTTTCATTGAAAACTCTACTTATGTGTTTTTATAGGTTAAACTGTGTCCATCCAAAATTCACGTTGAAGACGTAACCCCCAGTACTGCAGAAGGGGACCTCCCTTGGGGACAGGGTCTTTGCAGAGGTAATCAAGTCAGAGTGAAGTCAGCAGGCAGACCCTAATGCAATAGGACTGGTATCCTTATTGAAAGTGAAATTTGGACATATCTTTGTGCAGGGAGAAGGCCAGGTGAAGATGAAAGGAGGGATCAGGGTGATGCACCTATGAGCCAACAAACGCCAAAGACTGCCAGCAAGCCTGCAGGAGCTAGAAGACGGGCATGGAACACCTTCTTCTTCACAGCCCCCAGCGGGGGCCAACCCTGCCAACACCTTGATCTTGACTACTAGCCCTTGAGTGGTGAGACAACATGCTTCTACTGCTCAAGCCTCTCTGTTTGTGGTACTTCCCATGGCAACCCCAACAAATGAGTACAGGTGGGCCATATAATTATCCTACATTTCATGTGGAAACTGAAGCCCAGAGAGAGGAAGTGCTTGCATGACAACAAACGGCTAACAAGTGGTGGGCAGTTTGTTCTAGACTCTGTCTTCTTAACTGTAGGAGAAGCCGAATTTGCCCAGTATATGCCCACCTCCAGGCTCAGGGACCCAGCTGCCTGGCACATCCTCATAGTCTCTGTTGGGAGGAAGTTTCCGCTTTGATTATAAGCAGACTCAATTGTCAAGACCCCTGTTCTAGCACCGGGTGGCAGAGTAAGATGGGCTGCACTATGGCCTCACTAGGGAAAGAGTTCATTTATTCCTTTCTCTTCACTATAGGACTGCGCCCAAAGGAAGCTTTGTTTCAAAGCAAAAGCATTTGATTGTTTGGACAAAACAAAATTGTATTTAAATACTATAGTTAAGAAGACAGATCCTGGAACAAACTGCCCACCACTGGTTGGCTGTGTACACTGAGGAAGTGCTTGCTCTCTACGTGCCTCAGTTTCCACATGTAGTGCAGGATAATTATAGTGCTTGCGGAGGCAGCCATAACAAAGTTCCAATACCGAGTGGTAAGCAGCAGTAATTGTCTCACAGTTCTGGAGGCTAGCTTTTCTCAAGAGGAAACATTTACACATTAGTGATATTACACAATGGGGACTGACACAGCCAGGATAATCACCGACAGTGCAAAAATGACACAACTAACAAATGAGTTCATTGAAACCCTTTGTCACCAGCTTGCTTTCCCTGTGATAGGAGGCCTCAGGTAGACAGGTGTGGACAGTCTCCTGAGGGACATCACTATTAGTCGATGTAATTGTAACAGCCTCCTAAGTGTTCTCCCTGCCTCCTGTCTCGTTCCCTTGAAAAATACAGACTATTTTCCACATTTCAGCCAGAACTTTTCTCCATAAATGCAAATCTGATTATACACCTCTCCTGTCCACGGTCCTGCCATAGTTTCCGGTAGCCTCAGCGTTGCTACTGCCCTCACAGTCCATGGTGAGTTGGCTTCACCTTCCTGCCTCAGGCTTCACCTCTCCCCTGGCCCAGCCACTGAACACCCTCATTTCCCAGTTACCACCTGCTTCCTCCATGCCGTTGCCCCTGCCTGGGCCCCTTCTGCCAGGAGCGTGCCATGCAGGCCCTGCTCCTCCCAGCTGGACCATCAGGACTCAGTTCCAACATCAACTCCTTATGTGCTCTTCTCCCATCAGCCAATTGGGTTCCAGGCCTTCTCATGCAGACGTGATGCCCTGGAGATTTCATCCCACTAGTTATCACCACTAATAGTCATCCGTGTCATCCAGAAGCTTCTTGGGGAAAGGACTATACCTCATCTATCTATATGCTGTCACAGCCTACTTGTTACAGAATTGGTACTCGATCAACATTTGCGGAGAGAATGCATGGATGGATGAATGAGCCATAGTTTAACCTAATAAATTGTAAGGACATGGCTCTGGGCTCTGTCCTGTGTGTCTATGCTGTTAGGTCCCCAGCAACTCAGGGCTCCTTATGGGAGCTAGCACCAACTGCGCATGCCCTTCTCAGCCCTGTCCTCCTATGTTATGGGCGGATGTTTAAATGTGCTCCAATGTCTGTGAGCAACATGGGTGGGTGGAAAGAAAGGGTGTAGACTGACAGAAGGAGAAAGCTCAGGAGAAAAAGTGTGAATGGGAAGAAGAGAGAGAAGGGATTTGTGTGGTGAGTGACTCATATTCCCGGGACAGAGTGATGGAGCTGACACCATCTCTTCGTTTTCTCTCCACTGTTTCCACATGTCCTCCCCGTGAAGGCAAATGCAAACGGGCAAGAAAATCAGACAAAAATTCTGTGCTGTGGGCACCCAAACAGCAGATGCCCCTAGAGAACAGACAGACTGAGGTGAGACACCAACACTCCCTTTTCTCATAGAAGTCTCTGGATATAGATAACTTCATGCTAGTTCTCTTGGGGCCACATGTGTAAGAAATGCCCTGGAGACCGGCCAGGCACTGTAGAGGCGGCCAGATGCTGATGCGTTAGGAGAGGCCAGCTGTCCCCAAGGCTGAGTCCGTGCTGGACTGGAGCCTGCCTCTCCCCTGCTTGCATTTCTGCCGACATGGCGGTGTCTGGGCTACTTCTGCTGCCCTGTGGCAGGAGGAGCTCTGAGGCCGGCACCTTGGCACACGCAGTGCCAGTGCAGGGCCTCCTCCCCATGGACACAGCCTCCTGCTGCAGGTGGGAAGGCAGCTGTCCCTTGCCCCACCCAGTGCCCCACTTCTACCCTCTGCACCTCATTAACCGCCGCAGTGACCCTTGGCTGCTCTGGTTGTGTAAGAGTCGGGACAAGGAGTGAAATGTGTGTCTCTGGGTGGCCCCACTGCTCACAACAGCCACCGCATTCTTGCCCTCAGATAAGAAGTGCTCAGGAGCTCTCTATCCTCATCTTACGTCAGCACATGGGAACATGGGGAGGATCTGAACAGATCCTCATCATCATAGCAGGCGCACTCCCACTTCCCATCACTCCGAGACAGTGATGTGGGTACCGAGGGACACCAGTCATCTGGGAGAGGACCTGCTTTTAAACAGCGACCTTGCTCAGGACACAGATCTGGGCAGTAAGCTCTTTGCCAGGGGGAGCACCACCCAGCCACAGATTCTAACGAGGGAGTCGCTTTGGCTCTGCTGCTTTGGAGCTGGCCCCTTCCCCCCAGACTGTTAGCTGCACGGGCCCAGCTGGGCGCCAGCAGCTCCCACACGGGCCTGTCACGGCTGCGGCCCCGACTTTCTCCTCCCAAATGTGAGCATGTGGGGCGCACGCCTCAGCCTCCTCTCGGCTCTTTCTCAGCACCGGGGGCACCCTGCTTGCTCCCCCTGTTCCACGGAGATGGTTTGGGCTAATTTTGCTGCCTTGGAAACTGGGTTGAAAAATGGGCACGTGGAGCCCTGGCCGGGGTGGCTCAGGTGGGTGTGCATCATCCTGGGCACGGAAGGGCTGCCATTTCAGTCCCTAGTCAGGGTGCAGGAGGCAGCTGATCCATGTTTTGCTCTCACATTGATGTTTCTCTCTCGCCCTTCCTCTCTCTCTGAGCGTCAATAAAAAAAATCTAGGGCATGGAGAGCCAGATTCTGTCCTGTAGGAAGAGTGCCTTTTCACCTGGGGTGGGAGGCTGGCTGGACTGTCCCTTGGTTTTCCTGTCTCCCTAAAGCTTGCCTCTGGTTCTGTCTACATAACGTCTCACAAGGCAGGTGCCAATGGTAGCAAGAGAGAGGCCATCTTGGTGAAGGAGGGGAACATCCCAGGTGAGCTTTGCCCCACCCAATGGCACAGAGGGTCTCAACCCAGTGAGCAGCTGGGACCGGCCTCAGCCATTTCAGGTCCTCAAACTTGCTCCTTAGAAAAGGTCTTGGATGTGTGGGTTGAACAAACATTTACGATGTCTGCCATGTGTCGGGCTCTCAGAATGAAGCTGACGTGGTTCCCGCCATCATGAAGTTTCTATCAGAGCAGGGAAGGCCTGGTAGAGGTTGGAGAGGAGCTGGCCTCTTCCACTGAGCACGGCTCCCAGGAACTCTGCCTCAGGTCAGTTCAGCCCTGTGCTCCTTGCCACTTCTCCAAACCTTCCTCCTCTTGCTTCTAATCACATCCTGTGGCCCTTGCTGCTTTATCTTCACCTACCCTTCCCATCGTTTCTGCATTTTATCTCATTGAAAAGTCTGCCCAAATAAATGAACCAACTGTGGTACATCCATACAATGGGATATTATTCGGTACTGAAAAGAAATGATCTACCAAGCTATGAAAAGACACGGAGGAAACTTACAAATATATTGCTAAGTGAAAGAAACCAATTTGAAAAGGCTATACTCTGTAAGATCCCAACTCCATGGCATTGTGGAAAGACAAAACTATTATAGAGACCGTGAAAAGATCAATGGCTGCCAGGGGTTGGGGGAAAGGTGTGAGTGATGAATAGGTGAAACAGGATGTTTAGGGGAGTGAAACTATTCTGTATAATACTGTTATTGTGGACACATGATTTCCTACATTTGTGAAAACCCACTGAATGGTACAACACAAAGAGTGAAACCTATGTAAACTATGGACTTGAGTAAATAGTAATGTATCCAAATTGGCCCATCATTGTAATAAATGCACCACACTAATGCAAGAGTTAATATCAGAGGGATCTGTGTGCAGGGGAAAAGGATATGGGAACGCTGTACTTTCTGTATACTTTTTCCGTAAACCTAAGACTGCTCTAAAAAATGAAGTTTATTCAAATTGAACAAATGAACAAATGGAAACCTCAGCCCAGGTCACCCAGAGCTCCCCCTGGCGTGAGCCCCAGCGCTCTTCCCAGTGCATCGTGTGGCTCTCTCTCGGCCTTTCTGCTTTGCAGTGAGGTCTGGAGACCATCCCAATCTCCCACCCATGCAATGCCTCCCTGACTCCTGCTTCCCCCTTCCTACCACCCGGGACTGGTCTTTCATGCGACAATGCTGGTGCCTCATCGTGCTGGCCTTTCCAGCTTCACTCCCACACCAGGCCACACTTTCTCCCTGGAACACGCGGGGTCCAGTGTGGGCCTTCCTGCTGGTCTATACATTAACCTGCTGTCTCCTTGCTCATCTCTTGTTAACGCACAGACCTTTCCCTAAGACCTTTGTGCAACCACTGACATTCTAATCACATTCCCTGCCCCCTGTCCATTCCAAGTCCCAGAAGAGAAAGATGAAAGATTCAGAGCTGACAAAGAAAGGAGACCAAAGCCTCTCACCTGTGGTCCTCCTGCCATGTGTAACCCCACTCACACTCCCGGGGAGTGCCTGCCAACTTTTGTTATAAGTCTTAGAGGCGAGTGGCCTGAGACCACATCCCCTCTACATTCCTGCACTGACCAGGAGGACGTTGGGACTCTAACCATTCATCTTTTTACAACCGGGGAAAAGCACAGCCCGCTGTTAATAATTGAGCTGTACATTAATGCATGGAGAATTGTTATCGCTGTTCAGTTATGGGAACAGGGCAAGCAAGACAATCCCCTGCTGAAAAACACAGGGCATACATTTTTCCAGCTGGTTCCAAGGGTCAGAGGTGGGGGTCGGGGAAGGCTTGCTCATGTACTTGCTCACATATGTCTATTGGGTTTGGTTGGGGGTAGGGATGGGACCTTAGTCTTTAGCAGGCTCTAAGCCAGGGGTCCTCAAACTTTTTAAACAGGGGGCCAGTTCACTGTCCCTCAGACCGTTGGAGGGCCGGACTATAGTTTAAAAAAAAAAACTATGAACAAATTCCTATGCACACTGCACATATCTTATTTTGAAGTAAAAAAACAAAATGGGAACAAATACAATATTTGTATTTGCATGTGGCCCGCGGGCCGTAGTTTGAGGACCCCTGTGTCTAAGCAAAAATAAAGTTGATTCTGAAAGACAATACGAATTCTCAAGTTTCCAGAAAAAGCAGTTGATCAACTCCTGTGAATGACAGGCGTTGAAATGACCAAGAGCCGGTTCATTCTGATGC
The DNA here is from genome assembly GCF_000147115.1 of Myotis lucifugus. Lineage (NCBI taxonomy): Eukaryota > Metazoa > Chordata > Mammalia > Chiroptera > Vespertilionidae > Myotis > Myotis lucifugus. The sequence continues at coordinate 1,209,506 of NW_005871116.1, forward strand.
TGTATCAGCAGTCCTGTGCTGAGCCTGCACGTCAGGCCACGCTGCGAAGGCTGAGCTCAATCCTGCAGGCGGGGAGGAGCCACTAAGGTTTCTGGGAGGTGACAAGAGTGAGGCAGGATAAAAGGAAAGACAGTGAAGAGAGGAACTTAGAGGAAAAGCAAAGGCAATAAAAGAATCGCCCTATTGTCTTAAAGATCCTCATCCACAGGCTGTCTGTCTGCTCAGAAACTAAACATGCATAGGGGAAGGGGGCGTATGTAAGAGCAAGCACATTTGGGGACGTGTAAGGCCAATCGAGACTCGAAGGAATTCTCCCAAGAAGGAATTCTCCCAAGCGTGACTTGCCTGCGGAGAAGCACCTCCTGGAAGCTTGCTCCTTAAACCTTCTCTCTCCACCCCTGGGGAGAAACCAGCAAAGGGAGCAGTCAGTCCCCCACAGGGACCGGGGAAGGGGGTGTTGGGGGGGGTAGCCAGGGCCAGGGGACATCTGCCCTGAACACAGAACCCTCACTGGCCCTGAGGGTCTTGCCTTAGATTCTCAACTCGCAGGCTTTGCAGTAGTGGTTTCACCCACTTCTTAGCTCTAGAATCCTGGCATGTTGCGGGGACTCAGTAATGTTTGGTGGACAAGAGGCTGTATGGCCTTCGAGCTACAGCTTCAGGATCACCTCAAACTGCCTGGCCAACGCTCTCATCCTGGAAATCACAGCCCCTCCTCCTCTGGTTCATTGAGAATTATCACGCCTGGGTGTGGGAGTGGCAGCTGAGAGGCACTGCTTTCTCTTCTACTTCCTCCCCCTCCTCCCCCCCCCCCCCTCCACCCACATCAGAGCATTCCCAGGACATAGTAAAAGGTCACACCTCTGGGAGAATGACTCCAAGTTTTCTGCAAGAAACATGGCAGAGGAGTGTGAGATAAATACAATCCCTTGCATCCTGGAGGGGAAATGGGAAAGCAGGCAGATGGGTTTAGCAGAGCAGAGATGCCCATTGCGTCTGACTGTTCACGCGTCTGACTGTCCGCGGCTCTGGCCGCCAGCGAAGCTACTGCGTGGCTTTCAGGAGAAGTCGCCCTGTCCCTTTGAGGAGGTTGCCCCGGACTGCCCTCCTTGGGGGCTCTTACAAAACCACTCTCTGAAATGTGCAACTGGTTTGGCCCTGGCCCATTCGGCCTCAAGGTAAGGAGTCTGTGTGGGAGGGAGGAACACTAGCCGCAGGGGGTTAGAAGGAACAAGGAACAGAGCACAGTGTTCCCCCTGACCCTCGGGTTCGCTCTCCGTGGTTTCAGTTACTCATGGTCAACTGTGGTCCGAAAATGTTTCAGAAATAAACAATTCAACTATTGAGGATCCCCACCCACCCACACTGTCTGCTCCTGACACTGACCGTCAACATGGCCATGGCCTGATGCTCCAGGATCACTCGAAGCAGATGACGCTCCTTTGGATGTACTGGTCAGAGGGTCAGAGGCAGCGGAACACTACGTCACAACGCCTAGGTCATTCAACTCACTTCAATTCATCACCTAGGCATTTTATCACCTCATATCATCAGAAGAAGGAAGGTCAGTACCGTATAATAGTATACTTTGAGAGAGAGACCACATTCATATAACCTTTATTACAGCGTATTTTTATAATTATCTTCTATTATTAGTTATTGTTGTTAACCTCTTATTGTGCCTAATTTATGAATTAAATTTCATTATAGTTATGTATGTATAGGAAAAAACATAGTAGATGTAGGGTTTTGGTATTATCTGCGATTTCAGACATCCACTGGGTATCTCAGCCCCTGGGGATAAGGACAAGGGTGACTACTATATGGGGCAGAGGGTAGCTTGGGGCCTCAGGGAGCAAAAGCAAACCCAAACCCTAGTTAACAGGGCCTGCCTTCTCAAGAGACTTGTTCCTCCTGAGGCTTCCCAGGCCACCATGAGAGAAGCTATGCAAAGGGAGCCTGAGGACTCCTGCCTGGGAGCCTGGGCAGCAACCCAGAGCCACTGGCAGGATGTGCCAGCCTGGTGGCAAACGGACTCAGAGAAGGCCAATCGGACCTCCCTGAGGAAATGGGTCTCAGTGGTGGGGCATGTAGGTCCCTGGAACTGCTTTCTTCTGACCCCAACTTTTTCTTTTAAAGTCTAAGATAACTCAGTTTGCTAAGAACCTTAGCCATGAGGAGACCTGAAAAGACAAATGGGAAAGGAAGAGGGTAAGGCCGGCTCTACCCTTGACCTGGAGAGATTCACAGGCTCAGTGGAAGTGTTTGAAGCTACAGGCACTTTGTTTTTGTTTATTCTAACTTTGAACATTAATCAGCCACAGGCCCATCCCTCCTCTTCTGGCTGCTTCCCCAGGTTTATCCAACTGCCGGACTTCCCCATGGGAAGGTCCACCATTGCTCAGATCTGAGAGTGACGGCGCCATAGGGCTCAGGTAAATGACTAACGCTCAACCGAATGTCACTCTGGCTGAGTTTGCATAGACACCACCACTCAGCAGCTCAATTCCTATGGCCCGTCACTCTCAACCACAACTGCCGGTCCCTCACACTCCCATCAGGCTTTGAGGCTGGAGAGAAGGACCTACAGGGGGTGAGTCTGGGTGGAGGCTGAAGATGAACCAGCCAAGTGAGTTAGCTCCATTCCCAAGAGAGAGCTCTCGCCCTGTGGCTGAGACCCTGGGGACAGCCTCCGCTACTGTGAGTGCTGCTCGGAGCATGCGTCCTTAGTCATTCTGTGGATGGCGCAAAGCTCTCAGAAGGCCAGGTTCCGGGTTCCTTCCCCACTTGGGTTGGCCACCTTGGATCTGCATCAGCCCCCCAGGGCCCTCCTGGGACATGCAATGGCATGAGGACGAGACTGGCAAGCTGAAGGTGCAATGCCTGGGCGGGCGAGGGGGAAAAGCAGCCACTGACACCTGCCCTGTTGATGGGGGAGATACTGCATTGTAGATGCTGACGGGCCACTTCTCTAGCCAGCCCTTCATCCCTCTGACAACATCCTTTGGCCCCTCTTTGGATTCCACAATGGCAGAGCAGTATTCTAGGGAGCCCATCCCTCCTTCAGGGATCTGACAAATGCTATCTCCTGTGGACATCTCTGAGAGCAGGAAGGTTGAGAAAACCTTGCCCCAAAGACGGATTCTCATTTCCTGCTCAACTGGGGCTGGCCCCAGGCCCTAGCAGAGGATTGCTTAGTAAACTCGCCTGCTCAAGTAAACAAACAGAACACTTTATTATGTCATGCCCTTGACTCTGAAACATGCCTTCAGTCCTCAGTGAAGCTGCAAAGCTGATAACCTTCAATGGGTTCAATGAGTCCCCTTGGCATTGGACAAAATCTGTTTTTTTTTTGGCAGCTCGCTCACAGGATTCTTTATTTCAGCAAAAGGTCATTGGTGTCTTTAACCTTGCCTGTCTCCTTTCTTAAAGACACGAGTGTGAATTCTTGACTCTAATTTCCTTTCTGTGCTACAGAGTAAACTGGCTATTTAACTTATTTATTTATTTATTTTTTGCATTGCATTGCACTGTATTGTATTTGTGATTAGGTAGCAGATACCTAAATCTCTAAATAAATTGGGCTGTTGAAAGAAATATTTGTTGGTTTCCTGCTTTATTTTTATAACTTTCACCTCTCGGGCTTTGTTCTCTCTTTCCTCCCCGCTCCTTCCTCGCCACTGGAAAGTATGTGAGTTACGCCTACCTGGTTTGAGTAATGAGATGGGTCACTTGGACTTGTTTACAGCAGCTGGGAAGGCGGTGTCCTCAGTGAACTGCAGACACTCTCACAGGTAGCCTGCTAGTCAGGTGACTGCTAAGGACACAGCCTGAAAGCTCCCTGCAGCCAGCTGACCTGCCCTGGAAGTCTTCGTTCCTAAGTAGCAAGCACCACAATAACAACAGCAGAGATGACACGAGCTGGAGCTGAATATGCCACCTGCCTGTGCTGACGGTGTGCCCACAGGCGGGACACGAAGAAAGCAGGGCCCCTGGGCAGGGAGTGCCAGTGCTGGAACTGGGTGGCTTTTCCACAGAAGCAGAAACATAAGGAAAATGCATAGAAATGTGGCTCTAACCCCCTCTCCCCCTTGAACTCACCAAAAGGTTAGAGTCTGCAAGTAAACAGGCATTATTTACGCATAAAGAAATGCCATAGGAGAAACACAAGATCAGCCCAGGGACAGAATTCCATGCGAACCTTCTTTCTTTTCTCCCCCGGAGCCAGGCTGTGTAGTTGGTGGGCATTTCCTGTCCAGATATGAAGGGGGTTATGGTGGTGAGATAGACAACATGTCTGGTTGGAAACTATTTTCTAAAAGGAGGAGCTGTGGAGCAATAATTTATTCACTCTCCTTTGATTAAGGTCATGATAAAGAAAAGTTTGCAAGGTATCATTTTTATAGCTATATATTTATCCTAAAGGAAGTGATATTTAGGGAAGTTAAAAAGAGTTTTCCAAAAAAATTTCTTTCAAAAATTCGAAATGAAAAAGAACAACATATTTGTACCCTTTCCATTTTGCCCGTTATGGTTCTCTAAATAAAATCTGGTGATTACATGAGCAATGCAGTGACTACATCACCGACCTCAGTATTCCAAAATAAGTTGACTGAGAGCCTGTAAATGAGACTGAAAAGGCACGTTTGGTGCATTTCAAGTCCCACTACATTTTATAGCTTCCTTATCTCCCATGAATTCTAAATCTGTACTCCACGGGATCAAAAGTTCCAAAAATATGATATCTATCATCACAACTAAACAGAAACCCAGGACTGAGAGAATAGAAAAGAAAATAAGGCTTTAATAAATTGTCGGAAAAAAAGAAAAAGCAGGGACAGAGGGTTAGTCCCAGCCCAGATCCCGCCCCGATTGTGGGTGTGAGCTTTAGAACTGTAGGACTTCCATCCTGCCTGCGTCCTCCATGCTCTGAGTGGTTCTGGTTTGGATGATTGACAGAGAGGACGGGAACACAGGAGGGCCAAGGGCACTCTGAAACTGGCTGACTGATGACAGGGAACAGATGACATGGCAGGAAGACCGGGGTGGAAGTTACTAGCTCTGAGGTCCTGGGCAGTTTTCCACGAACCTATTTCTCCCTTTGTAAAATGGGAATGAAACTACTTCACAGGGCTATTGTGAGGGTTGGAAATAATATAATGAATGTACCTGTCCTATATGAGGCAGTTGGTAAATGGCAATTGTCATGATAGTGATGACCTCTGACACAAGGGCAAATCAATTCTGTCTTGGCCACAAACTGCCCCAGAACCTTCCCTCTAAAAGTCCTGTTTACTCCAGGGTGAGGGAAGGTTGTTTGTTAGTCACTCTCTCTCAGGGCCGCTACTAATCTCTTTACTGAGTGACAACCACTTTGCCCAATAGCCGGTGAGCGGGTGCTCAGAAAGATACTCCTTGGAAAGCATAGCTTGTTTTCACCTAATGAGTTTTTACATGATAAGGAAAGGGAGATACTTGTAGGGTACATTCTCCATGAACAAATCTCTTCCTAACCAAGTTGCTCCGGCAGCTGTGGCTGGAGGATGGGAGCAAGGGGAGATACCAGAACTTCTGGGCACTGCTGTGAGGTGTCATGACATAGGGCTGGGGTTCTAATTCTAACATGAAGAACGGTGCCTTGCCTTTGTATGGAGCTCTCCAGTTTTGGGGGTCCTCTCCTGTGAGCTATCAGGCCAAATGGTACCAGCCTCATTTTATAATAAGGAACCAACAGCATGAAAGGTTAACAGATTCGCCCATGACTGCCCAGATGAACAGCAGCAGACTTAGAACTCAAACTCAGACCTTTCATCCTTCTTGCCCAAGACTCTGTTCACAAGGCCCTGCTTTTCCTCCCCATTAGCTGTATGGCACTAGCACATTCCATGCTCAACACTCAGGTCTAGAGATGGATTCGGTCTTTACCAATCTGTGTAACCATGAGCAAGTCGCTCATGCTCTCTGAATTCCAGTTTCTTTTTTACATGGAGATATGACAGCCCTCAAAAATTATAGAGTAGAAGGAACAATGCATATAAAGTTATCAGTATGGTATCTAGTGCATAGCAAATGCTAAACATTCAATTACTATTTCTTAAATATATTTTTCCCCAAATATATTTTTATTGATTTCAGATAGAGGGAGAGAGATAGAAACATCAATGATGAGAGAGAATCATTGATTGGCTGCCTTCTGCATGCCCCATACTGGGGATTGAGCTGGCAACCCGGGCATGTGCCCTGACCGGGAATCGAACCGTGACCTTCTGGTTCATAGTTCGACTCTCAATTATTAATTTTATCATTGTTGTAATTCATCCTTCCAGGCTTTGATTTCCTCCATGGAACCGGGAAGGCAGTCATGGGGTAGAAGAAAGAGCACTGGGCAAGACATCTGCCATAAGACCAGAGTCCCAGCTGCTTATGAGCCACGTGGCCACGGGCCTGCCACTTCACGGTTTTGCCTTAGTCTCCTAACCTTTGAAAAATGAGGCTAGGAATCTGTATTTCCTGGAGCTGCTGTGACAATGGAATGAAAAATAAACCCCTGTAAGTACTCCACAAAGGCCAGGCAGTGCCCAGGCGTGGGCAGAAATGCACTACTGGGAACCTTCTCTATCTCTTCTCCCATGTTTGGACAAAAAAGTTGCTGAAGAGCCTTCTATCTCATAAGAGTGACTAAATCTTGGCTCCCTCTCCTGTGACTCACAGAAGCTGCATCAAACACATACAAATTCAATCACTCGCTTTCCTGGTGCATCTCGAGAATCCAGTGAGAGGACACTGCTCTGGGGCAAGGGAGTAAGGTGGAAGTGAGGAAGTGGTAACCAGCTGGACCAAAAAAAAGAAGTGGAACTGTCACCAGAGCTGGCATTGGCCAATTTGGGGGGCTTATCTCAGCAGTGCCAGAGAAGGTAGCTGACACTGGCATATGCTTGCCTAAGTTAGTAGCTTGGAGAAAGACTGACGTACTGCAAATGAGTATAGCAAGAGAGAGTCTGTGCAGCTTGGGACACACAGTTCCTAGGGAGGGAGCGGGCTTATCTACTTGATTTAGTCTCTGCCAAGATGTTCAGGAATTTCAGCAGTCCCAAGAAGACACTCAGTTCCTAGGGAAATCATTGACTTGGGAGAACGTGACCCAGTCTCTTGCAAAACCGTGACCCTCCAAAATATGTACTTAATCCTTGAGTGAGATTTCTTATGTAAGAAAAGCCAAAGCAGAAAGAAATGGATTCCTTAATAGAGCTCATGTCTAAGTAGAGGACTTTGGATTTTTTCTTTTCTTTTGGCTCTCTAGCAAGGTTTAGCGGTTCATTATCACTCCTGCTCAACATTGCAACAGGAAAAAAACCCAATTCTCCTTTCCATCAAGTGGTTACTTCTGCCTACACAGCCTCCCTAAGGCAACAAGAGCCAGATCTAGTTTGGCAAATGATTCTGAGAAATGTATCATCTGACCCAGATGAGAGCTGAATAATGGAGGGAAGTCCTGTTTAGTCACCAATGTACTTCCATCATGGTACGACTAGTAGCATCACAACATCTGAAATTAGCCCTGTGACTGGGACACTTGGACTTGTAACTGATTCAGATGTGAGTTACGCATAGTCTCCTTTTGTTCTGGCCCGGGAGACGGGGAAAGTTCTAGTATAACAGCTCAATTTAACACATGCTTCTTAAATATTAGCCATGTGTAAGGAAGGGGAACCTTGGGCCAAGAACAATGCATTTTAAGGTACCAAAACAAAAGATACAGTTTCTCCACAGATAATTATCCAAATGTCATATTTCCCCCTCTCCCCGCAACTAAGGAGTTTTTAGCTATTTGCAAACAATTGAGAGATTAAACAAATACATTTTAGATAAATCTCTTAAGAATGGTGATCACAATGTGGCTCCTTTCTATCTTAGAAAAATATGTGAGGGCATCTGTTTGAAAGTAAACTAACAATACAAAGCATGCTAACTCTGAAGCTCTGACTGAAGACAGGAATGCAGCATAGCCTTAGGCCATTCCTATAATCCTCTGAAAGCCTGGAAAAACATTCAAGTAGCAATTATTTTATGTGTCCCTAAAAAGTCAGTGAAAATTCCTCTGTTAATGGAGCTTGTATCCTCTGACAATCAAATTGGGTGTCGTCTAATGATCCCATTCTTGTCCTTGTTCAGAAACATGTTATAAATCCCTGATGGGTTCTCGTCGTCATGGTAGACCCTGTGATCTGGTTGATCCTGCTCCAAAAGGACACTTGAGAGAGGAGAGAATTTGAACCAACCACATCTTTCATCTGGCTTTGGAAGGAGCATCAACTACCTGCAACCTTGTGAACATGAAGCTTCGAATGCTTTCTTGTTTGAGAATGATTTTTTCAGAAAGACTAAGCTGCCCTTTTCTACAGGCAGTAGGAAACTGACTGGGTCCCTGTGCTCTAGAAATTGGGCTCTTGGCAAAATACGGTTAAGAAATCCTTAAGATACCATCAAGTATGTGGTTATGCCAGAGGTGACAGTGTCCACAGAAGATGACTTGCTGAGCAGGATATTTTGCTGAGTATGTATCAAGACCCACTGGAGGGAAGAAAAGAGATAAGGAACTGAGATTTCTTGAGCTCCTGACATGGCCAGGAATCATTATGCTGTGTCTGAAATTCTCACAAGGAGCTGTTAGCATCCTGTTATGCCAAAACTTTGGGTCTAACACCATCCTGCCCATTTGTGGTCTGAAGTGTTATCCACCACTTATGGCGTAGAGGGGAGCTACCAAATGATGGCACAGGAAACTACCAAATGATGGTACAGTAGTTGTTAATACAGATCTGAAGGGGCTCTGCGTTAGACTAACACAATTTTGCTAATAACCGGTCAAACATCTGTGTAAAAAGAGCAATGATTCATATGGCGCAAGGAAACTACAATGGGACAGACTTCCTTAATGAATATAATTTCTAATAACAAAGTTCCTCTTTTCATCTATTGGACAAACATGGAAATTGAGTCTTTACCAAAAGTTCAGCATTGTTCTACTAAATATTTTGGGCAGGTGGTTGGTATTTTTCTCCTTGAATCTTTGTCTTGGGTATCCTTGGTATTGCAAGTCAAGATTGAGAAAGTTAAGACTGATTTTTTTTGGGGGGTCATAAAGAGAACACAGCACGTATCAGTGGTTTTAAGAAAATTCATGTGTTTCTTATAAATATTATTTCATGGAACAGTGTTTTCATGATCCTTTGAGGGATATGTATTTCAAAGGATAACTGTGTGAAACACAACTGGAATTTAAATTTGTAGTCTTATTTTTGGATTAGAAAAGTATGCTGGGCTGAGAGTATATGATACATACTTATACATGATGATGGAATGTTTAGCTATGTTTTGAATCTTACAACTAGGGTAGGCCCATTTCCTAAGGGAGTGGAGTTTGGGATTTTCATTGTACAAAGCAGAGAGTGCCTAAAGGATGCCTTTAAAGCGACCCTGAAGGCGCAGTCTTATTTTCTGGGATTTATAGTGTTATTCTTCAAAGACTCTCAACTTGACAATCTTATTACCCACAAGGAGCAATAATATATAATGTCAGAGTCAAATACTTTCCTGGTAGACATAATCTTAAGAGAGAAAAATGAATTTTTATGAGATTCAAAAGATTTTTAAACAATATGGGAAATGTCACAAATTCCAAAGACTGGACTGACCAGATCCACACATGATAATGGTGGAGATAGGAGGAAGACCTTGAATAACCCGTGTCTTACACATCTCTCATGTCCACTTTCTAAAGATTAGTTGACTTGAATTCAGGTGGCACACAAACTCAACAATGCCACATCTTTCAAGGCATACACTGACTACCTTTTAAGAGAGTAACAAAAATGTGATTAACTAGCTTTCTTTCTCGGTTTCTAATCTTTTTCCTTCCCCAGGAAAAGGAAATGTCCTTTTCCCCCAGGACATTTAGTCATCTGTAAAGGGGTTTCATTGGCAAGACAGCACTTGAATTTATTTATGTACGTAAAATTGAGAAACATGTTAGTTGTTCATACAAACTTGGACTCATTAACTGCGTTTAGCTAAGATTCATGGGGGAAATGTATAGCATAATAAAATCTTAAAACTTGAAAGGATTTAAGAAATCATTTATTAGATTTTCATAAAGAAGTCCCCATTTTTGACTACTTATAAAGACATGGGGTGACAGGGGAGAGGAAGAAAACATTAGACGATAGCCCAAACCAAGACCTACAGTTATCCACAGCCAGAAACTTGAAAGAAATGTCAGGATTAACATGACTCATGACACTGAATTGAGAACTATAATTATTAACCAAAATATGATTTTCTGTTGAAAACAAAAGGAAGCTGTTGGCTTCAAAGAAGGTAGGGAGACAAATCATTCCTTTCCTGAAAACTATTTAGCTATCCCTCTGCTGAACGAAATAATCTTCAACCCAGTGGGCGATCCCTTCTATATTTGTATAAAAATCTCAGTGGAAAACAATAAAGTGTTGATGTCACAAGACTGAAGAGTAGCATACTAAATCCTGGAACACACATCCAATCGGGAAAGGCTACGGGGAGAAAGGGAGAGTCCTGGAAGAAGGGCGCCAGAAGACGATGAGCCTTTGTGTTCTCTAGTTAGCAGAGCAGGCAATGGGGAGGAGAGGAGCCCAAATCAGAGCACAGAGCTCCATCAGCCACCTTCCTGTCAGAAGCTGATACTGAGCTAGGACATGACATTCTGCCCTCCAGCTGCAGATCAAAGAGCCTATAGCCTAGTACATATTGAACAGGGCTAGGAACACACTGTGCATGCTATGTGTTCACAAACATTGGGTCTAAGCAGATTGATTTTCATTCCCGGATGAGTAAGCATGAAAAATAAATAGCATAGAGAGTGGGAAAAAATGCATAACAAGGGGACCGAAAGACCATCGGAAAGATAATTTTAGAAAACTGTTTCACATCCTCAACTGATGTAGAAACAAGAGACTGTGAAAAAAGACAGATAACCATTATGAGAGAAAAGGATGGAATGAAAAAGGTGCCGGGTGAGATCTGAAGAGGTTATAGGGAAGCCAAAAATGAAAAGTATTCATATGGTATGTCCACCGAAGGCAGTAAGAAGTAAAACTGATGCTACAGGAGACAGAATCAGACACTCTTTAAAAGAGGGGTGGGGAACATCTGGCCCACGGGCCATACAAGGCCTGAGAAATCATTTGGTCTGGCCCTGCCAAGACGTTAGGGGCGAGTTAATTAAATGTCTGACCAAATACAGCAGGCTAATTTTTAAGTTGGTAATTTTGTATGGCCCTCGAATGATGTTATAAATATCCAAATGGTCCTTGGCAGAAAAAGTTCCCACCCCTGCTCTAAAATATAGAAGATCTACCCAGTACTTCCTAAAAGGAATAAATGAGATAAAACATGGCAGATCCACAAAATAGGGAACAGATTAAAATTACTGTTAATGTGTACTCATAAAAAAGAGACTAATGGTCACAATGAGACAGCACTACACACCCACTAGGACAGCTAAAAGGTTGGTGGGGGATACAGAGCAACTGAAACTCATCAATTGCCAGCAGGGGTGGAAAATGGAACAACCACTTCGAAAAACTGTTGGCAGTTTCTTAACAGTTAAATGTATTCTCACCATTTGACCTCAAAATCCCATGCCTAGGTAATTACCCCAAAGATAAAAAAATATGTCCATAACAGACCTCACAAGAATGCCAATAGCAGTTTTATTCATAATAGCTCCTGACTGGAAATAGCTCAGGTATCCACAAACAGGGAAATCAATAAACAAATTACAGTGTAGTCATATAATGGAATGCTACTCAGCAATAAGTAAAGTGAATGACGGATACAAGCAATGACATGGACAAATCTCAAAAAATATAAGTGAAAGAAGTCTTGTACTTCTTGAAACTATCCTTTAGATGCCTTAGAAAGGAATGAAAATAAGAAATCAAAAATAAGATATTTATGGTATAAAGGACAATAGCTATGGAACAGAAGCCAGATAATCATAGAACTGCCTAGGGTTGTATTGTGACTCTGATTACATTGCTGAATAGATAAACAAGTTATGAGAGAGAAGTTACGTAATATAAAATAGCTACTGACAGCAACCTGAATAAAAAATGTTGTAATTTTTATAAACAAGGAGAAAAGAATTGGGAATAAAGATGGATTAAAATTTTCACTTGTGATGGAGTTATTCAAACATGCCATTTCATTCTGAACTTGATTAGAAAAGTGAGTGGTCATGTCATTGACTTTGGCAAGTATAAAACACAGGTAGAAGTATTCTGAAAAATCTTATGCACAATCACTTGTAGAAATAAAAAAGAAGTCTATTGCCTTCTAAATTATTGGAAAAATAATAGTAAAATCAAACCACAGTATGACAAAAGGTAGATATAAGAATTCACAAAATACTGAAGAAAGTAAGATAAAATTAATATAATTTTGATTGCCATAACTGATGTAAATTTCCAAATGAGAGGAAGAATACTTCTTTGGTCAAATGCACTTTAGAAATTCTGGGTTGAACTCAGCTGAATTAGTTTTCTTACTGCAGAGCTCGGACTCTTAATGTAGTAATATGAATTATGAATCCCTGGGAGGGAGGATTTCATTTGTAGCATTTCCCAAGTTTATTAGCTCTCACAGAATATACTCTGAAAAATGTTAGACAGAGAGGCATTCTTCTTAAGACTGATGTTTAAGACAGGATGCTCATTATTATTACTTAGTAAAGTTATAATCAATGCTATAAATAAAAATTAGATGAACTATTGGAAGAAGAAAAATAACATTATTTACAGCCATCATTTTTATAGTTACATACTCTTACAATCAACTTATATTTAATTGTAACGAGTAAGTCAGAAAATAAAATACACATACATTAGTAATTTTCCTATATTCCAGCAATATTGGAGAAAAGATATAATGAAAAACTCAAAATATAAAATACATAAGAATAGCCCTCACAAGAAATGTGCAGGACCTATCTAAATAAAACTATAACATTTTAGCAAGAAATATAAAAGAAAATTAGAGTAAGTGAGGAGATGGTCAGTGCTTTTTGATGGACTGATTCAATATTAAAAGAATGCCATTTTTTTTCACAATGGATCTATAGGTTTTCAATCAAATTACCAATGGGAGGGCTGGCTTTAGCTCAGCGGTTCCTTCGCATACAAATTACCAATGGGAGACTGTGTGTGTGTGTGTGTGTGTGTGTGTGTGTGTGTGTGTACAGTCATGAGTTGCTTAATAACAGATATATGTTCTGAGAAATGTGTCATTAGGTGACTGTCATTGTGCAAACATCACAGAGTGTACTTACACAAACCTAGATGGTACAGCCTACTCCACACCTAGGGTGTATGGTCTAGACCAGCAGTCGCCAACCGGTGGTCCATGGACCACTGGTGGTCTGTGAGGTCTGAAAGGTTGGCGACCACTGCTCTAGACTATTGCTCCTAGGCTGCAAACCTGTACAGCATGTTACTATACTGAATACTATTGGCAATTGTAACACAATAGTAAATATCTGTGTATCTGAACATATCTAAATATTAAAAGGTACATTAAAATACCATATAAGAGATAAAAAATGGTACACCAGTGTAGGGCACTTACTGTGAATGGAGCTTGAGGGACTGGAAGCGGCTCTGGGTGTCACTGAGTGAGCGGTGAGTGCATGTGAAGGCCTAGGACATGTTGTACACTTCTGCAGACTTTCAAACACTGCACACTAAATTTATAAAAGTATATTTTCTCCAATAATAAGTTTACTTTACTTAACTTTTTACTAAGAGCTTTATTTTTCCTTATATTTGACTCTTTTGTAATAACCCTTACCTTAAAACACAAACACATTGTACAGCTGTACAAAAATATTTTCTTTATTTATATCCTTACTACAGGCCCGGTGCACAAAATTTGTGCACAGGTAGGGTCCCTAGGCCTGGCTGGTGATCAGAGTCAAGCTGCGGGGTGACGGGCAGGGTGATCAGGGGACCCCTGCTGGCACCTGCCTTGGCTGGCCTGGCACTGCCTGCTTGCCAGCCCCATCCCCCGCCGCTGCCAGTCGAGGCCTGCAGGCTGGGGGCAGCTCCTACGTTGAGCGTCTGGCCCCTGGTGGTCAGTGCATATCACAGCGACTGGTCATTTCACAGGTCGTTTCACTGTTTGGTCGATTTGCATATTAGGCTTTTATTATATAGGATTCTTATTTTACAGTCCATATCACATATGCCTTTATTAGGACATAGTGAAATTATGAATCACCAAAATGCAAAGTAGCAAAAAAAGAGATGCCCGTGACTTCAATTATATTCTTATTTTAAATAGTTTCTTCCATTTTTTTATATATATATTACTATTTAAGCTTCTTTTTTATAAACTAGGACACAAACACACATATAAGTCTGGGCCTCCACAGGGTCTCCCACCTCCACATCCTTTCCCTCTGGAAGGTCTTCAGGGGCAACAACACGCAGGGAGCTGTCCTCTCCTATGACAACGTGTTCTGCACTAGCTCCTGAAGGACCTGCCAGAGGCTCTTCTTGAGGGGGCGTGAGTCTTTTCATAACATGTCCATGGTTATCTGCTTCATTTGTTTCTTTTTTTAAATCGTAGATTTGCTTGGAAGCAGATAAGGAGCCATGACTATTCCGCTCTATTAATAGAAGCTGTTGGGTGTTGTGGTCCAAAGTTTTAAAGTTTTTAAGGAGCTTGGTGAGAGCTGCGGAAGCTTCTGCTAACCCTCCACTGTGAGTTTCCTTGGGGTTCTTACTCTTTTCCTGCCGTTTTCTCTTGCCTCTTCTTCAGCTATGCATTCCTGTCCCGGTTCCAACAACTCCTCATTAGTCAATTCCTCAGGAACCACCCACAGGAGTTCCTTGATGTCATCCTCATTTGTACCCGCGTTCAAGGTGTTTGCCATCTCAACTGCAGTCTGGCTTATTTTTGCAACTTTTTCATCCTTGGCAGATCCTTTGAAGTCATAGACGAACCTCTTGAGTGTCTTCTTCCATATGCCATTCATACACTGCTTGGTAATGTCATCCCAAGGCCACGCAAGGTTCCTGATGCAGGCGTAGGGGTAACCCTCTCAGAGCAGCTCCAGTGTCTTCTCAGTATCTTCCTCAGTTGTTAGCAATAGCCTAGGACAGTGGTTCTCAACCTTCCTAATGCCGCGACCCTTTAATACAGTTCCTCATGTTGTGGCGACCCCCAACCATAAAATTATTTTCGTTGCTACTTCAAAACTGTAATTTTGCTACTGTAAACAATATGTAATTATATATGTGTTTTCCGATGGTCTTAGGTGACCCCTGTGAAAGGGTCGTTCGACCCCCAAAGGGGTCGCGACCCACAGGTTGAGAACCGCTGGCCTAGGAAAAGGTCCTGCTCAGGCAGTAGGCCATAAAAGCTGCTATAATTCTTTGACCCCTTCGTTGAATCAAAGAGGTGGTATTTGGAGGGAGAATCACCACTTTGATACTGAGATGAAAATCATCAATAACAGGAGGATGTCTGAAAGCATTATCAACAATAAGCAACATCTTGAAAGGTATGTTATTCTCCAAACAGTACTTCTCCATTTTGCTGACCTAGGAGGGCATGTCGGAGGAGCTGAATCAACCCATGACTTCTCATTGCTCCTATAGGACACCAGCGGCGTGTGCTTATTGATGTGCTTGAAGGCCCTGGGCTTCTCATGGTGCCAATCACAGAGGGTTTAGATCTGTAGCCTGAAACTCTGCCCCCAGCAATACTGTTACCCTGCCCTTTAAAAGTCTTGAGACCTGGCGTTGACTTGGCCTCCTTATGGATGAAAGTCCTTTCAGGCATCTGTTTCCAGAACAGGGAGGTTTCATCCATATTGACGATTTACTCCGGCAAGTAATTTTCCTCCACAATCAGCTCATCTAGAGTTTCAAAAATTCTCCAGCTGCCTTCACATCAGCACTTACAGACTCACCACTCACTTTCGCATTATGTAATGAATAATGACTCTTGCATTATTTAAACCACCCAAGCCAGTAATAAATTCAACACTGCAGTTGGGTCCAGCCTTTTTTTTCAACATTGCAAACAAACATTTGCTTTGGCCCTGATCACTAGAGGTTTTTCCATGTCTAATACAGGCCCCCCTCGAATTTTTGTTAGTCTCGTAGCCTTCAATGAAGCAGATCCTTCAACAGCATTGCTCATATTTCTTACCAATTGTCTTAAACTCTAAGTCCAAAGGCATTTACACTCCCCTCCCACAATATTCTCCACAGAGTAGCTCGAGTGGTTCTTTTTTCATGATGATGCATTGGATGGACCTGGAGACCATTGTGCTAAGTGAAATAAGCCAGTCAGAGATAGACAAATACCATACCATCTCACTCATATGTGGAATCTAATGAACAAAATGAACTAACAAACAAAATAGAGACAGACTAATAGATTGAGAGCTGTTGGTGGGGGAGGGGCAGCGTTGGGGAGCTGGGTAGGGGGAGGAGGAATTAAGCAAAAAAGAGAAAAAAACTAGTGGACATGGACAACAGTGTGGTGATTTCCATGGTAAGGGGGTGGGGGAAATGGAGAAAGGTATGGGGGGGATAAATGGCGATGAAGACTTGACTTGGGGTGGTGACCAAACAATACAGTGTACAGATGATGTGTTGTCAAACAATACAGTGTACAGATAATGTGTTGTGAAATTGTGCACCTGAAACCTGTATAATTTTGTTAACCAGTGTCACCCCCAGATGCTGAAAAAATATTAAAAAACAAACAAAAAAGTACCAAATGGGTCATGGTATCCCTCTTCTTCAAACACCCCAGAGGTTTCCTATTGCTCCTTGAGATCCTATATGACCTGGCCCCCCTGCCCTCTCTCTCCTTATGGTTCAGTCACATGGCATCAACTTGGTTCAGTCACATCGCATTTCTTCTATTTCCCACCTTTATCATGTTCTCTCTGCCTCAGTGCCTTTGCATGTGCTATTCCTTTTGCTGAGAAAACATCCTTACCATTTTGATCTTCGGTCAATCATCACTTTCTCAGAAGAATAATATGCCTCTACTTCGTTGTCTTAACCATAGTACAAATGTACATGAATTTGACTGACAGCAACTTCCTCATTATATTGTAAGTTCCCTAGGGGCAGAGACCACTCTGCTCACTATTATTTCCCTAGTACCTAGCACAGTGTCTATGGGGTTTGATAAATTAATGAATTTTGTAGGATCACTCTCAATTTTAATTTGAACCTGTGCACAGGACTTTCAATGACAACATAGTCCCCTTGTAACTGACCTCACTAAATTCAGGTGAACTTTTCCCACAGATCCAGAGGACAGAGGAAAGAATTCAGTTCAAAGGCAGATCTTCCCAGATGAGTAGTCCTCTGAGCAACAGAGCTCGTTCCAGAGTTAGTTAGCCAACTGTGCTAAACTATGTCCTAAATTTTCTCTTCGCATGCTTGGCACCCATCGGAGACGAACTCTTACCAGAGCTCCTCACTCTAAATTACCACAGGACCACTCCTAGCCAACGCAGGATGTTGGTTTTGTTCTTACTCTTTCAACATTCCAGACAGCTTACCTGTGGTCACAGCTGAGATTTAAAGGAATTATAGAATACATTAGTAGTCAGTTCAGAGTGCTTTGCAAGAGCCATTTTTTTCTTCTTTTTTAATGTAGTTCATTTTGCTCTTCCCAGAACCCTCTGGGCTTTCTCAGTTTCTTCCCTACTTTCACACTTTTTACTTTATTGCTTGCTGCACTCAAAAAGTACAACCAGGCCTCATTAGGAAGTGATGATGGGACCGACCTGGGACAATGTGTTCCAGTCTAGTTGCTATACTTCAAGGACTCACAAAGCCCGAAGAGACTCAGTGATGGAGGCATAAAATGATCAAGGAGATGAGGGACAGAGGGTTATTTAAGGACAAATCATGAAGATCAGAACTATTCGGCTTGCAAAGATAAAAACTATCACAGGACATGGTTAGTATTAAGGAAGATAGGGATAGAATAAATAGGCTTATTCCCTACCCTATATTATGTAAAACCCCCTTGATTAGAAAGAATTCAGGAAGAGGTAAGGACTGGCTACATTATCCAATACACAGTGAACTAAAAATGCTTGTTACCTGAAACTGTGTTGGCTATTCACTTCAAATATTGATAGAGTAAACAAATATTTTTAAAATTCCATATATAGCATGACAGCAGACTCATAATAGAATATTAATAATGTCTAAATATTAATAGGTCAAACCAATGTTTAGAGAAATTAATGTACGGTGTGACAACAGATTCACAATATACTATGTAACATGGACTAAACTATTAATAAGCTAAACAGAATTTAGGGTAAATTACATTTATGTATGACAACAGATGGATACTGTGGCATTTAAAAAAAGTCTAGAACAGGAGCCAACAAAATGTAACCCATTGGCCAAATTTGGCCCATTGACTATATTTAATATTAAATTTTTGGAACATAGCCATACTCATATATATTTATGCATTGGCTGTTTTTGTGTGACAGGGCAGAGTTGAGTAATTGTGAAAAAGGTTGTATTTCTCCCAAATTCTAAAATAGTTACCATTTGATGCTTTAGAGAAAAAGTTTGCTGTCTATGACATATTAGGAACACATAGGCTTATTATAATATGTATTATTCATATTTGAGGTCCACATGAAATATGATAAGTTCTCCTGAATAACAACTCTGGGAAGGTGTAGAATTTTGTCTAGGGCAGAAATTTCTGATAATCATATGAATAACCTGGTAAACACATATTTACCAGTCATCTGATTGCCACATCTTTTGGGGTTTGGTAATCAAGTTAAGGATGCTGCCTGAATACTAGGAAAATGGTGAGAAAACACCATCTTTATTTTATTCAGTTGTTTTTGATGCTTTTCAATTCCGGCTTTATTTAGCTGTTTCTGACGTGTTCAATTTTGGCTCCCCATTGACAAAGAAGCATGGAATTGTTGGGAGATAAAATTCAGAAGCATGAAGTGATGTCCAAACATTGGGTGGAACTAAGATTAGGGCTTCTAATTTCTAGATAAAAATGCTGCACTTTCCTGTACACCAGCTATATTAGCAGTGTTTACCCACAAAGAAACCAAATTCATAGTCTTCAGTGGTGGTGACTTCTTTTTCCCCAGTGAAGTTCCCTGGTATGAAATCAATTTGTATACATGTGTTATGACATGACATTGATAATCACAACCCGTACACCACCTAATTGGTTATATAAGAGAATAACTTAGGGAGACTGTTCCATTGTTTGGACTTTTTTGCTTTCTACTTTGCACAATGAAACCCATATTCTGGGACAAATTTTCACTCAGGGACAAATGCCTGAATCTCTTTTCTGATAATTGTGCTCAGAATATAGAGACCATGGTTAAACATGGAGTTCATACTTCAGTCTCATTCATATTTCACAAATGGATATCAATTAGAAGGCAGGGAGTTGCTATTTTGGGGTTGCACTATTAAGACCATTTCTTACTTTCTAAAACAGTAATTTCCCCTAGAGCAGTGGTTCTCAACCTTCCTAATGCCGCGACCCTTTAATACAGTTCCTCATGTTGTGGTGACCCCCAACCATAAAATTATTTTCGTTGCTACTTCATAACTGTAATTTTGCTACTGTTATGAATCATAATGTAAATATCTGATATGCAGGATGTATTTTCATTGTTACAAATTGAACATAATTAAAGCATAGTGATTAATCACAAAAAGAATATGTAATTATATATGTGTTTTCCGATGGTCTTAGGCGACCACTGTGAAAGGGTCGTTTGACCCCCAAAGGGGTTTCGACCCACAGGTTGAGAACCGCAGCCCTAGAGAATTTAAAATTTCTGTCAAAACGGATGGGGGAAAGCCAGAGTTAGTAATCAATGTATCTAAATATTGGGATATCATAACTTAACTTCCAGTACAGGACTTTGACTCAGTGCCAAGTTTCAGTATGAGATTCATTAAGGTGTTTCATTCACTTTCAATTGTCATCAGCAATAACCAGTGTCATTCATTCTTTCACTCCTATTGAATGTTTGACATTTGCTGGGCAAATTCGCCCACAAAAAGAAATTCTCCACAGCATCCCTCTCCCTGTACAGACGGAAGATTCCCAGAGAAGCTTAATGCTTTGCCACTGAATAGTAGCCGCTGGAATAATCCCAGCTACCCGCCACATGTACAACAATCATGTCCTAACTGAATCCAATGTCTGCTTCCAAACATGGAAAAGTCCCAACCAATGGCCACTCTGTAAAGTAGGTCTCCATAAAATACCACTGTGGGGAGAAGCTGTTTTGTGTTTGAACATGTATTTGCCAAGCTCTTACATAATCAGTCTCCTGATAACTTTGGTGAGAATCCATAACTATCTATTGCTTAAATTCCACTTGAAGAGTTCCCTAAGCCACCTGTGATTTCTATTTTAAAAGAAATCCACAGCCTTTTAAGTTACTACCTTTGACCATGCCTCAGACTTCAAAGTGTTCCCTGAACACTATTGATTCTCACCATGACAACAAAACACAAGATATTTGGAGCCCGTGTTACTGTTGTTCTTACAATTTTAGTCGCTTGTAGATGATCGCTATTGGATTCTTACTACACACTTTGTTCACAAATGAAAAATTTCTCTTTAAACCACTAATCACTATTATGTTTATGGAATTAGAAGCAAATGGAAAGAAACAAAATGAAATCGTGGATCGTAACAAGCATCTAAGCCCGACAGTTCCTTCTGGTGTAGTCACCAGCGCCAGTGGCACAACTGCCCAAGCCGAGGCCCCTTCCACGCCGAAGGCAGGCAGGCATTTTGCCTGTGTAATTGTTTGGCCTTGGAGGTGGGTTAGTGCATCACAAAACTCCTATCAATCCATCTCTCACGAGTGGAAACAAGCACGCTTTGTTAGGTTGGTTCTCAATCCTCGGTGCCGGGGGCCCAGTTCCTGCCGAGCCCAGGCCCTGGCCATGCAGGCCTTTCAGTGTGAGGCCAGGCTGGCAGCTCCCTGGGACCGGTGGCAGCAGTGCTCTCACCAGCGATGGGAGTTGGGCAGCACCTTTCCAGCCTCTCTCATTGTGCTTGCCAATGGTGCTGATACATTTCAGAGCTTCTTCCATTTGCTTTGGCTTTACTACAGGAAGAACAGGTGTTTCTGCCCTCTCCTCATTTCTCAGAACTGCACACTGCCCAACCAGCTCTGATTTGCCTGCTGGCATCAAATGTAGGGCAAATGGAGAAGGTCTATTGGGCTAATCTACTGGCTTCATCTCTTGAGGAGGTTTCCTGAATACTTATCAGATTTGGGTTCCAAAGGCTCAGAACCTAGTTCTCCAGTGAAGTATTTGGCGAGAGCAATGACCTTCAAAGTCCGCCATTTGTGGCTGGGTGTACAAAGCACCCAATCCACAAACTATCCATCATTCCGGAGCCTTTCCTCCATATGTGACACACTGCTCAAGCCGTCCCAAAGCATGGGGTCAAGGGAGAAGCCAGCCAGCCCACTGTGAGGGCCAACTATGGCTGAGGTGCTTCTCACCTGTTACTCCAGCCTCCAAACAGCCCTGAGCATAGGTCTTATCAAATCTGTTTTTACAAAGGAGACTGACACTCAAGAGAAGTTTAGCACACTTTTCAGTAGCACAGCCTTCAAGCACATGCGGCAGGAAAAAGGAATAGGCTGCTTTTGTATTCAGAGAAGATGAAGTCTATGATAAGGGCTGCCAACCAGCAGTGCCATGTTGGTCTGCTGGTGAAGTGGGGAAAGGAAGGGACGTGGTTGAACTAAGCAGCTCACACGAGGAGTTTTAGGGTCCTACAAGCTCATTTATTCCTGCTAAGCTCAGACCCAACATTTGCTCCATTCCCTTGGAATTTTGCCTTGCTGACTGTACATTTGTAGGTCTCCCCACTAAGTCATGAATTATTTGATGAAGGTGATACCAGTGCCTCCCATGAGCTGAACTGAGTGTTCCACAGTGCCAAGTGTTTTACATACCTTATCTTGTCTCATTCCCCCAGCAGCCCTGGAATGTATGTTATAATGTCCTCTGTATGCAGCTGAGACAGTAAGGCAGGAGAGGTGCCTAACTGGCTCCACAGTTTCACCCCTGAAACATTGGAGCTGAGATTTGTGCTTAGTCTGATTCCAATGAATATTCTCATTTGCAAGATGCACACAAGACTCGCCACCTGAGGTCAGTTCTGAGTTCTTGGAAGACCCCTTAATCCACTGATGTTTAGGAGTAAGTGCTCTGGCATTGAGGCCTTCCAACTCAGAGGGACACCAACAAGGCTTTGGAGGCAGCAGAAGGAGCTACTGCAAGGTGTGATTGGAGGACTTCACCTGCTCTCCGCCCCCCCCCCCCCGCCCCGCCCCCAACCTCCTCACCCTCCGCCCCAGCCTAGCTGTTAGTGATAGTTCCACCAGTAAAGACTTCAAGTTGATCCATTATTATGAAAATGCAAATGCTGGGACTATTCATTTCTTGAACCATGGTGGCCTGAATGGTTTATCAAGTTCTTTAACACAGTCTTACGAACATTCAGTTCAGAGGAAGGAATCTGACAGAGGAAAGCGGACAATGGAGTGGGAGTGGAAATAGAAAAGGGACTTGGGTTTTATGTGGGGACATTGTAGTGTGGTAAGTGGAGGTAAAAGGGAATTCTTTCTGAATGATAATGAAGGAGAGGTGAAATAATGAGGTGAACTTATTTGTTAGGCCTTATGTGATCCTCTGCAGGAGATCTGCATATAACCAGTCATTAGTACGTGGACAACCTGTGACATAGGTCAACACAAAGACAGTTTGCTGCCTTACAGACTTGGAGTCTAGACCTTACAGGCGATTGGCAAAATTCCAGTTCTTTAAGCAACATGGACAGTCATTTAGTTAGACATGATACAAGCTGACAAGGATTTGGTTTCCAATCAACTATAATCTGTGATGATTTGAAACATTCTTTTCTGATAGGTTTATCCCACTTACTGAATATTGTAATTTGAATGACATTGTTAGGCTCTGAGGTAGGGTATACAAAGGTGAGTCAGTCATAAGCCTGCCTCCCAGCAGCTTACTACGTAATGCTGTTGATCAATAGTAAGCATATGACTAACACAAGGTATTAACTAAAGGTGACGGGGTAACGCCATGGACAGAATGAGTGCATTCTAAAATTCATTGTACTTTGAAGGCTCTGTCTGTTATATAACTGCTTCATTCTTTAGGTTCAATTCCAAAGCCCACCACCTGAGTTCCGGTATTCACTGGGTCAAATCTTAGATTTAGACCTGAGGTGAGTTTTTTACAGTGTCTCTAACACATTTTTCTCCTCATAAGATGGGGACAGATCTGCTTCTAGTGAGCTGTTATGTTGGTAACAAGTTAATGTATGTAAAGAATTTAGAGTAGTAATGCTTAGCATATAGGATGTAGTTAGAACGTTTAGTCATTGCTGTTGTTATCCCCATCACAATGACAGAGTCTGAATATTTTTAAAGAAAAAAAATAACAGAATGACATATCTAAGAAGGAACGGGGGTTGGGGAGACTGGAAGAGATTGGCCAAAGAACATATATACATATATGCAGAGGCCATGGACACAGACAACGATGTAGTGGAGGCAGGGGTTTGGGGGGCTGGATGGAGGGAGACAAAGGTGGTGGAATGAGGGATATCTCTAATAGTGTCAACAATAAAAAAACACACAAAAATATAGAATTTGTTGATGCCCCTGAAAGTAATTAAATTAATAAAGAAAAAGAAATAAAATTCTCCCTGGATCCCAGGTTTTGCCTTCCCTCATACTCCTCCCAAATGTCAACAAATAGCTCCACTGACTGACTTTCAAGTCCACCCATCCTTCAGGACATCCATCCTTTCCTGCTGAGAGACTCAGAGACCCGCAAAGGCAGTGAGGCTCGGGGAATGCAGGAAGGAGATTCAATCTCCAGCCTTCTGAAAGTGGGTGTGGTGGCAGCTTTGGGAGCCAAGTGAACCCGACACCCCTAAATCCCTGCAGAAGACAACCCAAGCGGGCTTAGGTCCCAGGACTTACACCCTAATGCTTAACAACTCCACCTGAATTGTTTGTAAACACGCCACTAAAAGCACGTGCCCACTGACACTCAGAGGTGGGCATCTCCTGTAACTTCGTCTCCTCCTCTATATTTGGCAAATGGACCCTTCTCTGATGACTGCTGTTCATCCTTTAATAGCCACACTGAACAATGCACTTGAGTTTAGAGAGGAGGCTCCAGGATCGATAAGAATCAAGTGTTAGTAGGACTAAGAGGTCAGCACTAGAATGTAGGTTCTGGCTTCACAGAGTCATAACATCTTGGGTATGAAATAATTAAAAAAGGACATCTAGCGCATATTCATACACGTGGTGCATTTAAAAAATATATATTTTTTTATTGCTTTCAGAGAGGAAAGGAGAGGGAGAGGGAAACACCAATGATGATGAGAGAGAATCATTGTTGGCTGCCTCCTGCATACTGCCTACTGGGGATCGAGCCTGAAACCCAGGCATGTGCCCTTGACTGAAATCAAACCTGGGACACTTCAGTCCACAGGCCAACACTCTATCCATTGAGCCAAACCGGCTACCTAACATGAGTGATTGCCTGTTCAGGCAATCGGTGGCTGTGGAACAAGAAAGGGAAGACGTGTTTTCTTTATTTTTTAAACTAGAGACCCAGTGCACGAATTCATGCATGGGTGGGGTCCCTCGGCCTGGCCGTCGATTGGGGCCCATCAGGGCTGGCCAGCTGGCGGGGAGGGACCTCAGGAGGTTGGCTGGCCACCGGAGGTTGGCTATGGGAGTGCATTGACCATCAGGGGGCAGCTCCTGCATTGAGCGCCTGCCCCCTGGTGGTCAGTGCATGTCACAGCAACTGGTCATTCGGTCGTTTGGTCACTTTGGCTTTTATATATATAGATCTTTATTGTTGAAAGTATTACATATGCCTCCCTCCCCCTACCCGCCATTGACCCTTTCTAGCCTCCTCCTGACCCCTCCCCATGCCTTTACCATCCCTATTGTCTGTGTCCATGGGTTATGCATATCCTATATAATAAAGAGCTAATATGTTAATTAGACTGAACAGCAGGACAACCATCTGGACGACCTTCCGGATGAAGCCAGGGCTGTGAGGACTGAGCCCCTTGCACGAATTTCATGCATCATGCCTCTAGATGTACGTATATATGTCCTTTGGTTGATCTCTTTCCACCCACCCAGCCTTCCCCACCAGGAAAGCATGTTTTCATTGAATATTCTTTTGTACCTTGAATTTTAAACCACATACAAAAATAAATAAAAAGTCACAGATCTGAATAGTGTTATGGTTTCAGTGATGTCCCCCGAAAAGTAAAATCAAGAAAGCTTGCTAAGTGAAAAATAAAACTCTGCTAGTTCAAAACCCCAAAGGGGTGATGGGGCCACCTGATGATCACACAGCTGCCAGCACATTGCACTGATCTTTGAATGACTTGGACTTAGGACGTACCCACATTTGGTAGCCATTCACCCTCACTTTCTGCTGAATATTTTGTCCAAACTGTCCAATAAAGGTTTGAAGATGCATTTTTGACATTAACCTAGTAGTAGGATTCTGAGCTATTTGGGGGCTATTGGAAGATGTGAAATGGCTTTCAAACTTTCCTCAGTTAAGCGATGTTACACTGCAGTCTTCCTGACTTGCTAGTAAATAAGATGAGAGCCTCATGCAACCATAACTACAGTCCTTTTTTTCCTTTGTCATTTTGAATTTGGAGGTTCTTTTGTCGTTTCGAATAGGAAATATCTGGCATGTGCTGTATGACATTTAAAAATAGCATTTTTATTGAAAAGCAAACAGTGGAATGAACAGATTGTTGATGAGATGAATTCAACATTTCCAATGAAGGCATTCCAATTGCTGAGAGAAACTACCCTATGGCAACTGCAGAAAAAAAATGCCTGCTATTTAATTGACATATATAACAAGTTAAAACTTATAGCATAGGTGATGAAACATCACAATTCCTGCCTTTCCCATCATTGCTGAAGAATTCATTAACGGAGTTCAAGCAACCATAATGAACGTCTTTGTACAAAGCTCGATTCTGTTCAGTTCATTTCTGTTACTCCCACTAGGCAGGGGAGGAGGTCTGCTACTGGTGCGCTGATTATGAGAGAAGAATTTTCTGGAAGCAGATATGCAGTGAAAGGTAGAGAGACAGCCTGAGCTGTTGTGTTCTCCAGGCTTTTTTCACTGCTCATGATAAACCTCTGGAGAGAATCTTCAATATTTTTAAAGCAGAAATGTGCTAACAAATGAATTAATGACTCTTTCTGTTGGTTTCTAAGGGCCAGCCTCAAATGACCCTGGCGAGCAGCTAGAATTTGCTGCACAGCTATTGACTAACTTGGATTTCGTCAGCCCTCTGAGGAGGGACAGGTAGGTAGGTGGGCACCACACAGGCCCTTTAGTCATGGGCAGAAGAGGGGTGAGGAGAAGAGGGGGCATTTCACCCAGAGCCCTCTGCTGTGGGCGACCTTGTGCAGCCGGCTCCCCAGGTGGGGTTCATCCTGCCCCCTGGGCAGAGGCCGGTGGCTTAGATGTGGGGCCCTCCTGCAAAGGGGCCGCATCCCCGGGCCTCTAAGGTCTGCCATTTCCCCTCCAGCCCACTTCTGGAGCCCTGTCCAGGGGAACGGCCTCCCAGTGGGGCCTTGGGTTGTTTTTGTTTTGTTTTCAGAAGAAACAAACCTAAATCTGAAGAGAGCCGTTTCAGTGACTGAGGGAGATAGCAGCTTTGGTTCCATAGGAGAGTGTAGAGGCGGCAGGTGAGAAGGGGCGCCGCTTGGCGGCTCAGAGCCTGGACGCCGCAGTCCCCTGCAGGTCAAAGCCTGCCTTTGCCCCTTGCCCGCTGTGGGGTCTTGAGCAAATGACAGAACCTCTTATCTACCTCAGTTTCTTCACTTTTGAAATAGTAATAATAATGAGTACTCACTCAAAGGGTGGCTGGGAGGAATGAATGGGTGAAAATGTGAAGTTCCCAAACAATGCCTGGAATACAGTGAGTGCTCATTGAGAGCCTACTACTATCATGCACTGATCTGGAGAAACTGACGCCAGGTGTGAACATCTGGCCCATGGAGGACTCAGTAAATACAGCCCAGGTGTTGAAATACTCAGAGAAGAGAGCAACTAGTAGTGGGAACGTGACATTTTCAGCACCTATAAAAAGCTCAGTAATAAACACACACACAGCGAAACCCAGAGGAATGGTCTTATGAGACAGGATAACATTTTGATGGTTAGGAGGTTAAAAGCAGGCAGCAGTTATGTTGTCTTGGAAGGAATTTGGACTTTTTGTTTAAACAAGTTAAGGTCAAAGTCCCTCATGTTTCCAAACAACACCTGAGGTGGTTCTATTTTGGTTCACAACCAGTCAAGTTTGGCCGCAGTCAGGAAGGGGCAGGAGACTTGTCTGAGACAGGCCTAGGCCTGCTGTCACTTTTCCTGGCCCTCTCCGTCTGAACGCCAAGATGGCCCTACCTTCACATTTGCTCCGGATTCCAACACTCTACCCCATGCTACCGCCCTCGTGGCTCCATCCTCATGCAGTCTGTCCTGCTCAGCCTCCCAATTCTCCCTCTGCCTCTAGTCTACCATCCCTTCTAGAGCCCCAAGCCATCTCTAAAATGCAATGTAAAACACATAATTCCCCTACTTAAAATTAATTTCCTTAAAACACTTAAAATCCTAACTCCATCCCACCACCCGAGGGCTGCTATCCTGCCTGACTTTTGACCCTTTCTCCCTGAGGCCCAGCTGCACTGTTCTATCTGTTTTCCAAACATATCGAACCTTTTCCAAGCTCAGGACTTTTGCTCCTGCTGTTCCCTCTGTCTGGCCTTCTCTCTTCCTGATCTCCGCGTGGCTTCTCTTTACAATCTTGTGCTGGCTCCAGCGCCACCTCCTCAGAGAGAGCAACTCCTGCAAGCCTGTTTAAAGCAGCCTTTCTTAGACTCTATTCCCTTCCCTTCACTTCATCATTTTATAGCGCGAACTCATTCAGTTTGATTTGTTTGTTTCTCAATGAGGATGCTTGCTCTCATTGGCATACAGACTCCACCACAGCAATAGCTTCATCACTCCATTTCCGGCTCCTATAAGGCTCCCTGGCATGGAGCAGACCCTCCATAAAGAATAGTGGAGTGAATAGACATTGCTACTGCCCAATGCAGGGCTCACAGCAGACCTTCGTCCATCTCCTCCCTGCAACCTCCCTTAACAGTTCCTCATCTTCTAATCCTGTCATCTTAGGACTCCAGAAAAGCACAGTGTTACCTCATCCCCTCCCTCCCAAGTCGGTACAAAAACTTGGCTGCTTCTTGGTAGTGATACAACTTTCTGAGAAAGATTGGAGGCTTTGACTTAACTGGACCCTGGATAATTATTCTCAGATTGATTCTGGAGTTATTTTCCATATCCCAGGTTCTTCTGTATTGGGGGTGACTTGTAATTGGCCCTTTCCAAACCAAAATTCATGACTCCCCTAAGCCCAGTCTGATGCTGGAAGCCTCTGCAACCCGGCCCATTTACTGGGACGGAGAGGGTTTTATACAACCGAGTTCGTTCTGGGCCAATTCACCTTGTAAATTCTACCCAATGACAGTCCCTGGAGAATACGGCTTTAATTGTATTTTTAATAAGGGTGTGAACAGGAACGAAGTTAATTGACTTTAAAATGTCTGAGACAGAAAAGCAAGTGTTGGTTAACTAAAGATCAACATAGGAACTGGGAAATGTAATGCATGGTGGTAGGGAAGCTTGATCTTTATCTTTCAATCTCATAATTATCAAGTTTCTGGCAACCTGATTTCCACACTGCACATACATGATTTTAGTCATGAGGCTCTGCAGGGCCCCTCTGAGTGTGGCGCTAGTTAGACAGGTAGAAAGCTTAATATTATGTTTGAGATCATGCTTTCTAAAGAGGAGGATGATGGTGTTGCTACCCAACAAAAATATGGTTTGGATGGTTCTCTGGGGTCCATGCCATCTAAAGCAAGAAACAGAAACAAGTAATGAAGATTTGGGTCTTAGCTGAGCAGTAAGATCAGCTCTTCCCAAAGCGCTAGCAGCTCTCTGAAGAACGGTAAGTTAATACGATGCCCAGGACTCATTCTTAGTATCTTGATGCAAGGGCTGTACGGATGGGGCCTGGGCAGCCGCATTGTTAAAGCTCCTGAGATAATTCTCACATGCAATCAGTGTTGAGGCTTGTGTTTTGGTATAAAGATACTGGAAATTGTTCTTCAATCAGTAATAGATTGCGAGACAGAGAAAAAGAGAATACCCATTTTGGGATGGCACAAAATTGACCCATCTTCTTGTCCTGAAGAGGTTGCAGTGCCAAGACTCTAGCTTCCCTCCACTAGCCTTCACAAAGCTCCCAGCCTCACCACTAGCAATAAACCCAGAACAAGACATACAGTGGCAAGAATTCTTTAAAAATGCAGCTGTAAAAACTACTGGGTTTCTCTCTCTCTCCCTCCCTCTCGTATGTAATAAAAGTCACTATTTGGTGAATTGAAGCTCCAGAAAAGAAAAAATCACAATAGCTAGAGAGCTCTGGGGCTAGGGAGCCTTCACTTCCCAAAGGCAGGAGTGGATGAGCTGTAGGTGTGCATGGCTGAGCTCTCACGTGGATGGAAGCTCAGGTAGGCTCCTGGGACCCCTGTGGCTGCCTGCAGATGGACGCTAACACTCAGCACAGGGTTGGCAGCTCAGCCAGACTAGTCATCTTTTACCTACTGGGCCATAACACTAATTCATTCATCGAAGGAATAACATTGCCAGGTACAGTGTATTCTGTAACAGGAGACTGGGCACATGTTCTTTGGGAGCCAACGCAGATACGCGGAATTCAGTGGCTGAGAATTCTACTCTCATCTCTCTTGCCAGCAAGCTCAAGGCCCAAGGCAAGTAATTAAACACCATTTCTTAATTTGTAAAGTGTGGGAAGTGAGGGGAGATCACAGTTTGTAATAAAATAGCTATTGTTGGCACTAATGGGCATGGTAATGAAGCCCTTTGCAAGATTACACAAAGCCTGGTCAATACAGCAGCTGTGCGGTACCATTTGCTCCATCCTTAGCTCAGGTTAATTCCAGGGCACCCCAAAAGCACACAGCATATGGGCAGCTGGTTACACCTTTCATTTGCGACACACCCCAGTCAATAGAATAGCTACAAATATCTGCGAATTAAAAAGACTACATAGAAATACAAGTGTACATAAAATTTCCACAAAGCAAAGACCACACATCCTGACTGTCCATTGACTTCTCTTTAAAATATCGCCCTTTTGATTTTATTTCCCATGATTATGATCTAGAGACCTGGTGGTTTTGTTCAGTGATTCTCAACTTTGGCTTCACATTAGAATACTCTGGGGAACTAAACAACGATAACACTAATACCCATGCCCCATTCCTAAACGAACTCAATGAAGACTTGGGAGAGAGGGTGGGGGCATCAGTAGTTTTTCAAAGCTTCCCTAGGATTCCAATGGTTCTCCTCCACATCACCAAACACTCCCCACACATTTCCTCCTCCTGCCGCCTGTGCATTGCTCTTTACTTGGAGAGCCCTCTCTTCCTGTTTCCATGTCTCCATTTGTCTTTGGCTTAGCCTTACACCCTTCAATGGCCATCTCTCGCCTTGTCTTTCTCATTGTACTTTAGGGCTTAGGGCACACTGCCCTCCGGAACCTCCGACTCTAACTGTATCATCCATGTAACCTTGGCTGTCATCCTACATTGCTCCTGATGGCTTACATTTATGCCTACCTTCCCGACTAGGTAACATGCTCTCCAAACCAAAGATCTGGCTGTATTAGTCATTTATTTTCCCCATGGATTCTGGCACTGAGTTCTTGGCATAGAAGATGCTGAAAAAATATGTTACTGTGGATGTAGATACATGAAAGTTCATTCCTGTCAGCTTCTTACTGCCATTTCCCCTCCAGATTTAGATTCCAAGTGGCAATGAACAAGGGCTACTTGTATACTTCCCAGAGCATCTTGTACAGCGCTCTGGCCCCAGCCACCGGAAGGAAACTCCTCTCGTAGGCGAGTGTCTGCGGTAGCCCCCAGTCCTCAGGTTGTCAGGGACAGCCACCGCCCACGATTTCATCGCACATTCCCCACTAGCACTGATGGGCCAATAGCTCATCAATTTCAGACTCACTGCAGGACTGTGGGGAGTGGGGGTGGGACACACACACACACATACACATACACACACACACACACACACACACACACACACACCAGTAGACTAAAGTAGAATCCAGGCCTCTGATACCCAAGGCCAGAGGCTGCCTCTATCAATACCAGAATCTGACAGCTTTCCCCTTCGGAAGAAATGAAACTGCAGGAGCAAATCAGATCTTTACTTCACTGACCTACGCCAGGGCCACTTTAGCTGGTGGACAAAGAGCCCCACACGGCCTTCTGTGATGTCCTTGGAGCAGCCTTGCATCTTGGAAACCGGCCCTGCATCTTGTTCAAACCGTTTTAAGCAAGAGAACAGGGAGGAGGAAGACACATTTGTCACCACAGTGAAGTGATTTATTCCAGGACTTTGCACACAAACGAGAAGCCCTGGCTGACTCCTCGTCCGACCTGACAAATTGCCACGAACAACAGACACACTGTCCTGGGAAGTGATTTAAAGTTAAGACTGTAAACCCAGAATCAAAATGACCCTTTGGTCCTAGGGTATCTGACAGTGTCTTGAGATTCGCCTGAGTCAGAGGTTGGGTGATGACGAATGTAACTGAGAGGGCGAGGTCTACGCCCTCCATCTTACCCCGGATCCTCCATATTTAGGCAGCAGCCATTAGCCATGTGCTCCGCAAGGAGCTTCTTCCCGGAAGCCCAAGCCTCTGCTCTTTAAACTAACCAATGACAATCAAGGGAAGTGCGCGCCATAGACACAACCACATCCTGTGTAACAAGACCCCGACTTGCACCTGGCCAATCAGCAGGGCCCACAGTCCTCTCTCCTCCCCTTACTCCAACCCCCCTATAAAACCTCTCTTCCCACAGAGCTAGCTCTCTCTCTGCCGCTTGCCGCTGCGTCGGCGAGTGTGGGGGGAGCTCAAGCTAGCTTGAATAAAGACTCTCTGCTTTTGCATCGGACTCGGCGCTCCCTGGTGGTCTTTTGGGGATCCTGAAATCTGGGCATAACATTAACTACTGGGTCTTGTCCATCAAATCCGATGGGGACATGATGAAGTGGCTGCCAATCACCGCCTGCCCAGCGGAAGAGTGGGGTTGGGGCGAGCGTAGAGGGGACTGCTTTCCTCTTGTCTACTGCTTCACCGAGTAACTGGATTTGGGGACAGACTTGAGCTGGAGACTGAGTCAAGAACAGAGGAACAGTTAAGTTAGGAAGAAGGAAGAAAAATGTATCATATCTTTGTCAAATCGTTCTTCTATACCAGCATTGTTCAATGGAGATATAATGTGAGCCACAAGTGTGGTTTAAAATTTTCTATCACCCACATTAAAAATAAAATGAAATTAATTTTCATATATTTCATCTAAACTAATACATTCGAGATATTATCATTCTAACATATAATCAATATAAAAATTGATGAGATATTTTTGGGTCTAGTTCTTTGAAATCTAGGGTGTATTTTATTCTTCCAGCACAGCTCAATCTGGACAGGCACATGTCAAGCACCCAATAGCCACACGTGGCTAGTGTTGCATATTACACAGTACAGATGGAGACCTGTGTCTATGAAAAGAGGCCACGTGCTAACGTGACTAACTCAGGGAGGGCCTGCGAGGTGGTCTTGCAAACTCAGAGACCTAAAATAACCACAAAGGCTGATCTGAAATTAAAACTTTAACTAAAAGGAGTGATGGTGGGTAGTCACGTCCTCGGCTGGTATCTTCCCTGACCAAGGTCAGTCTTTACATTAACTGGGCCTATTATCTTTTTGCATCTATGTATACATGTTGTTGGAATGTCAGTCATTTTCCTTTTTTCTGGACCTCTCAAAGCACAGGCACTGCTCTGCGGAGACCACAAGTCCCCTCATTGTTATTGAGTTAATTGTTGACTGTTAACTATCCTGCACCCACTTAAGTCAAAGATGTATGTGTCTATCATTTTCCTTTTTTAAAAAAAATATTTTTATAGATTTCAGAGAGTAAGGGAGAGGGAGAGAGAGATAGAAACATCAATGATGAGAGAGAATCATTGGTTGGCTGCCTCCTGCATGCCCCCTACTGGGGATCGAGCTGCAACCTGGGCATGTGCCCTTGACCGGAATCGAAGGTGGGACCCTTCAGTCCACAGGCCAACACTCGATCCACTGAGCCAAACCCGCTAGGGCTATCATTTTACTTTTTACCCAATCCCAGAGGTTCCCCGCACCACTTTGTTTTCTCCCACCTCCCTAGTCTATCACCAACAGAGTTCATGTAACCCACCTACATCTTCCCTTTTGATCGTAATGTACCAAACAAGGTAAAAACCCGCCATTCTCCAGAGCACTATCTCAGTACGCTGAGATTCTGCTTCCTGGCAATTGTCAACAGTTTGGCTCAAATAAACTCACAAATATTCTTTACAGGTTTGAATGTTTTTTACATTAACAGCCACTAACAAACTTGGGACATCAGTTAGAAATCACTGTTAACATTTAGCTACCTAACATACTTCTGATATTTTCACTATACCCGAGAAGAGGTTATCTCAAAGACCATATGCTAGGTTAGCAAAATGTTTTGGGCTTTGGAGCAAAACAGACTCTGAGATTAAAATACTAGCGTTGTAACCATGGGCTAGCTGCTTATCCTCTCTGAGCCTTGATTTTTTCAACTATTAAATCATGACAAAAATAGCTAACTTATCAGATTGTTGAGAAGATTAAATAAGTATAAAGTACATGGCACAGCTTAGTATAATATAATAGGCCTTGAAACAACAATTTCCCCCATATAGAACTCAACTTGATTTCTAAGGGGCCATTTTATTGTATTTGAGGTGGTAGTGCTTCATGTATTACACTTCTAGATCTTCCCCTTGAGGTTTCTTCTGCTAAGGCAGCCATTTCCCCAGATCTTCCTAGCCTGGGCCCCTCTTATCAGGCAAGTTTAAGTTCAAGAGTGAACATAAAGTTCTAATGGAAATTTTCTCGAGCTGCCTGCCTTAATAAAGTTGCCTCAAAGCCTTGGTACACTCTAGTCCCCAGGCTCTCTACTTCTTTCATGGCATTAATCAATATCTGAGGTTATCTTATTTATATATTTATCCCCTACCCCTCATCTATCACTCTCTCTAGCATAGAAGCTTCACCAGAGCCAGCACCTTGTCTGTCTCATTCAGAACTCAACAAGTAGCTGTCGAATGAATGAATGAATGCTTAACCCAGGGAGGTGAATGTAAATGGTACGCCGATTCTAAAGGCAGAAAAAAAGAGGAAATTCCATAGCTCTTTTTACCTTAAAAGGATTGCTCAGGAAGTCAATGGCCCAGAGCCAGCCAGCCTCGCTTGCTGAGTTTCTGGAGCCTCAGCAGGAGTGGGAGGGTAAGAAAATTATTCCACAGGTGATCTTATTGTTCTGCCTATAAGTATGTATCACATGCAGGGTGTATGTTCACGCCACTTAAAACCATCAGGAGATTTGGTCATTCCTGCTTTTTAGAAGAAGAACTGGGATCTATGGCCCTGACACAACTCTCTGCTACAGGGAGCTTGGCGGCACCGGGAAAAGGAGTGAGTGTCAACATCACACAGACATCACCTGGGCCTGGATCCCAGCTTTTGCCTTTTACCAGCCATGCAAACTGAGGCTTAGAAAAATACGCACATTTTTATAAGCCTCAGTTTCTTTATCTGTGAAGCTTTAAATGATCATTTATCCCCTGCAATGTTGACATAAAAATCATTGAGGTTATGTAGGAAAGTGCTTAGTACAGCTCAAAGGCTCGATGATGTAGGGATCAATATTGTCATCTTTGCATACAAGAACGCCCTGCAGAACATACCGACCCATCTGTGGGATGGGTACTGCGGGGCTGCCCCATTTCCTTTTAGGGTTGTGATATTTCTTTCCCATATTTCCATGTCAGTCATCCAACTTTTTGCAAATGAGGGGCCAGGATGAGGGGGAAGGAGGTGGAGGGAGGGAGGGAGGGAGAGAGAGGAAGCTGAATTGGCTAAATCTATGCCAAGCTTGAAAGACGACAGTGGAGATATTTCTCTCTACAGAGACAGTTTCTGGTGCATCTGGGGATGGATGCAGCCAGGAGACCTCCCCAGTCTCCATGCCCAGCTGTTTGTAGCTATAGGCAAAGATCTAGCTGTTGTGTGTTCCAGTTTATGGGCCAAAAGAGAACTGAGGAAAACGACTAAGAACCCACACCAGTCTGGCTGTATTTCACTTGCTGGCAACAGAGCACTACTTGATGAAGGTGAAGCAGCAGATCCGACTACCTTCTGAACCCACCACTCATCCTTGGGAATATTTAGACCAGAATTGATTTTACTCATTCTTCTATGGATATAGAAGAGAGATTGCTCAAAAAAGCATGCAACTGTTTAACACTTACTTATAATCTTACATTCATATTAATAATAGCAGTTTTTCATTGACCAGGCATTACATAAACACTACTTCCATTCTCCCGACAACAGTGCAAGAAAGGCAGTATTGTTCCCCATTTTACAGACAGAAAAAGTGAGGCTCAGAAGTGACTTACCGAAGTGTGGGAGCCAACATTTGAAGCCCAGTCTGTTGGCTGCAATGCTCCGCGTGTCCTCTGCTAAACCTTGCTGGCATTGGCTATGGAAGACCCAGTGAGTCTCTAGTCCCTTAAAGGCAAAGTGCAGAGGTCCAAAAGAACACATTTCCTGTTCCTACTATTCCCTGGGGAGCAAGTGGCACTTCAACTCAAAGCCAAGCCTTGGCTCCCTGTCTGACATCCAGCCAGGTGACCCGATGAGCTAGCGCTCGCTCGGTGAGACCACAGTGACCCTCTGCAGGCGGCTCTCCAGTGCTGTCTGTAGGACTGGAAACTCCCAGGGCGAGGACCTACCCCAGGAAAGCCACTAAAAGGGTTTGTGAGGCGAGATCCCCAGGCGGCGGAGATTGGGGAAGCCCTGGGAAACAGTGTCCCGGAGCTCAGGGAAGGAGGGCTTTCACCTGAGCAGCTGGCTGACTCCAGACCAGGGCAGGCTGTAGGTGATTCCCAGAGCCAGCCCAGCCAGCAGAGGCTGCCAATTTCAAAGAACCACAAAAATGGAAATTTTCATCTGCTTCTTCCTTGCACTATTCAGCACTTTTACCCATATACACACACATATATGCATACAGATAATGCGTAATGGGATA
>NW_005871116.1:1246104-1246974 GCF_000147115.1 Myotis lucifugus
CCAATCACAGAAAACCCTAAATTGCCTGTTAGGGCTGCTTCTTCCGGCTCACAGGCAGAGTCACTAAAAGGCTATTTTCCTATGGAAGGGGCTAGAACTCCAGCCCGTGCCCTCTGCCCCGCGCCCGCGTCCGCGCGCTGGCTCCGGGCTCCGGGCTCCGGGCTCCGGGCTCCCGGCTCTTCTTCCCTGGGCTCCGCTCTCCGATCCCCTCGGGCTGAAACCCTTCTGCTCCGTCCTGCTCCCTCCAGCTCTGCTCGGGGGTACGGATCGCAGCCCCGAGCTGCTTACCTGCCGCCACCCCACCGCCTCTGGGGGAGCCGCGCCTCCGGGTCAGCGCAGGTAACTAACTTTCCCCACCGGACCCGGACCCGGACCCGGACCCGGACCGCGGGAGGCGGCGGCTGCGGCTGGGAACCCCTGATCCGCGGTCATCGCATCACCTACGTGGAGCCCCTTCGCCTCCCCAATTTCCCCCGAATCTGCCGTAAATAATTCACATCTGAGAGTTCCACAGTCGCGCCAAAACTCAGTCTCCGAGGTGCGTTTGAAGCTGCGTTTGGAAAGGACGAATGCTGCAGTAGTCAAAGCTGGGCGGGGGGGGGGGGGGGGGGATTTTTAGCTCCTCTGAGAAGGGACCTAAACGCCGACTGGGGTCAAAGCCAAACCTGCATGGTTTGTGAGCCAATGTCACCCCAATAAATTCAATTAAAACAAACAACCCTCGCTCTCCCAGCCCCTCTGCCCGCGGGGTCGGGCTGCAATTCTAAGCGCTTTGCAAAGCGGGGCCACCCTCGCTCTGCTCCGGGGCTTGGCCTCGAACCCGCAGCCCTGGCGCCGCGCCGCCCCGCACCACCCGCGCCGCAGTCGGGG
>NW_005871116.1:1247428-1248838 GCF_000147115.1 Myotis lucifugus
ACATTTCTGTTCCTTGCCGGAGGCGAAACAGCGATTTTCTTCAGCCTGCAGAATGCCCGGAGCCTACGGCTCTCCAAGGTGCGGGCAGCAGGGGTGGGGGAGTGGGGCGGGGGGGGGGGGGGAGGGGGCGGGGGAGCGAATGCTACAAAGACGCGGAGAAGAAATAACGGAGTCCTGTCTCCCCAGATGGGCGTTGCGGGATCCGGGCCACCGACCTTCCGCGGACACGGGCAAAACAATAGACAGACAAACAATAACGATGGCTCAATAAATTCAGTGACCGCAACGGTGATGGTGATATTTCTCCCGGCGGCCAAGATGTGGAGCGCCTCCGTGTCAGATGCCTTTCCTTATCTCTGAAGAACTTGGAACAGTAGCGTGACAACACCGGAGGGGGCTCCGGGGAGTTGAAGCTCACCTTTGCCCAGAAGGAAGGCTCAGAGGGAAAAGGGCGAAAGAAAATAAACAGTCAGTGGCCCAAGGGAGTTTTGGTATCTTTTTTGATACCCCAAGACCCAAACTTCCAGGGTGCCCTGTGTTTTCTCTGCCACAGGGGCACGGCGGTGCCTGAGTAACCCACGCGTTTGTTGTTTTCCACAGACACAGAATTTATCTTCTCTAATAGGGCTGCATGTAGTTCCCTTTTTTGTATGTGCACAACCACCACCTTTTCTCTTGGGGAAAAAACACACAAAACCACAGGAACAAAAAACTGAAACAAAGAGTAGTAGCTGCTGGGATCAAACAGGTATCCCTCGATGAGTAAGTTGCTAGCGTCTGGCTGATGTGATTAATATTGCATTTGATTGTTCATAACTCAGAGGGGCAGCAAGAAAGTGTTTTAAACAATGGCTATTGAGTTTGCTGTTGGTGAGAAGGCATATACTTACCAAGAAGGACTCCCGGTGGTTAATTTGGGCTCGAATCCCAGTTAGCTGCAGGCAACTCAATTCATCTGAGCCCATGAGTGCCAGCTTGTGAGAAGGTGGTTGTTGAGTGACTGGCTGATCCACAGCTCGCTGGG
This sequence comes from Myotis lucifugus, assembly GCF_000147115.1. Lineage (NCBI taxonomy): Eukaryota > Metazoa > Chordata > Mammalia > Chiroptera > Vespertilionidae > Myotis > Myotis lucifugus. Next base: position 1,248,453 of record NW_005871116.1, read on the forward strand.
AGGGAAGGGCTAGCCTGGCGTTCTGCTTTGCTGTGCAGCACACAGGGTCCAGGCACGGTCACTAAGCCGCCAGCACTCGCTCTCCGTGAAAGGCGACACCGCAGCTTTACAGAGAGGATGAAGGAAGTCTGCTGGTGAGCCTCAACCTCCTGTCTCTGGCCCACCATAGCTTTGTCACTACCTGCTTCTCTGCATGTGAACAGCCCCTTCACCTGTGTGCGCTCCTTGCATGTCTCTGACTTGTCATGGTCTCAGTGGATGTGTTCCTCCTCCCCCGCCCCCCCCCCCCCATTTCTGGCCCCCATCCCTCCCCCTGGCTCCAAGACCTTGGTCCCAGGGCGAAGCAGAGGAAAAAACTCCGCCCTTGGCACGGTTTTGGCCCTCAC
>NW_005871116.1:1248938-1261077 GCF_000147115.1 Myotis lucifugus
GTCTAGACCAGTGGTTCTCAACCTTGGCTGCACATTAGAATCACCTGGGAATCTTTTTAAAATCCTGATTTCTGGGCCTCACCCTCCGGAAATTCTGTTTCTTTGTTTACTAATGTTGTGGCCCCACCCCATAACAAAGAAAGAATTTCCGGAGGATGAGGCCCACAAATCAGGATTTTAAAAAGATTCCCAGGTGATTCTAATGTGCAGCCAAGGTTGAGAACCACTGGTCTATATAAAATGCCTGACAACTCACAGAGAGTCCAGAAACACGAAGTTGCTTTTTCCCCCTTCCCCTTTCCCCAGGCGTACTTCAGCTCTTCTGTCCCAGGCTCCTTCATCTCAGCCTACAAGAGACTCACACCTTCCTGGACCCGGCTAACCCTTTTGGCGGCTTTACAATCGAATTCACTCCTGTTTTCACCTGGAAAACTTGGTGAAAGAATGATCTACACTCCTCAGCTTCCCTGACTCACTATGCTCTCAACGCCTTCAATCGGTACCAGTGGTTCTTAACCCTGGCTGCACACCACCATCACCTGAGGAGTGTCTCAAAGGTACTGAGTCCAGCTGTCACTTGCAAAGCTGCTAATTCAGGAGGCTTAGGGTGGGGCCCCGATTTCTCTGTTTCTAGAAAGATACAATTGATTTGCATATGTTGAACCATCCTTGCATCCTACATATACTAGTAAGTTCCACTTGGTCACAGTGGATGATTCTTTTAATATGCTGTTGAATTTGGTTTGAGAATATTTTGTTGAGGATTTTTGCAGTTGTTCATCAGGGATATTGCACTTTAGTTTCTAGTGTCTTTGTCTGGCTTTGGCATCAGGAAAATGTTGGCCTTATAAAATGAATTTGGATGGGTTTTCTCCTCTTTGATTTTTGAAAGAGTTTAAGAAGGATTAATATTCACTCTTCAAATATTTGGTAGAATTCACTAGTGAAGCCATATGATTCTAGAGTTTTCTTGATTGACATGTTTTTAATTCTTGACATAATTTCCTTATTCATTGTTGGTTTGTTCAGATTTTTAATTTTTTTATGATTCATTCTGTATAGATTGTGTTTCTAGGGATCTATCCATTTCTTCTGTTACTCAATTTGTTGGCATATAATTGTTTATAACAGTTTCATGATCGTTTTTATTTCTGTGGTATTAGATATAATATGTCCTCTTTCATTTCTGGTATTATTTATTTGAGTCTTCTATCTTTTTTCTTAATCTAACTAAAGAATGTCAATTTCATTTATCTTTAAAAAAACCAATCTTTAATTTTTCTATTTCATTTATTTCTGCTCTAATCTCTATTTTTTTCTTCCTTCTGCTAACTTTGGACTTAGTTTATTTTCTTTATGTAGTTCCTTGAGCTTTAAGGTTAGGTATTTTTTTAAAAAATCTTTTTCATATGTTTTTTTGTAATTGATTTTAGAGTGGAAGGGAGAGGGAGAGGAAACACCAATATGAGAGAGAGACATTGGTTAGCTGCCTCCTTCACACCTCCTACTGGGGATCAAGCCCACAACCAGGGCATATGCCCTGACTGAGAATCAAACCGGTGACCTTTTGGTACATGGGACAGTGCTCAACCAATTGAGCCACACCGGCCAGGGCTAAATCTTTCTCAATGTAAGTATTCATTACTATACGTTTCCCTCCTAGTACTGCGTTTGCTGCATTCCATAATTTGGATGTTATGTTTTTATTTGTCATAAGTAATTTTCTGATTTCTCTTTTGATATCTTTTTTGACCCAGTGGTTGTTCAGGAATGTCTTTTAAATTTCCACATATTTGTGAATTTTCCAGTTATTCTTCTGCTATTGATTTCTAGTTTCATTTCATTACATTTGGAAAGATACTTGGTATGATTTCAATTTTCTTAAAATTATTAAGACTAGTTTTATGACCTACCATGTGCTCTTTACTGAGAAATGTTATGTATGTGCTTGAAAAGAATGTGTATGCTTCTGCTGGTGGGTGGATTGTTCTGTATATGTCTGTTAGGTCTAGTTTGCTTAAACTAGTAGCAGTTCTCAACCTGTGGGTCGCAACCATCGGAAAACATATAGCATATCAGATATTTACATTACGATCATAACAGTAGCAAAATTACAGTTATGAAGTAGCAACGAAAATAATTTTATGGTTGGGGGGTCACCACAAAATGAGGAACTGTATTAAAGGGTCGCGGCTTTAGGAAGGTTGAGAACCACTGGAGGGTTTTCTAGTCCTTTGTTTCCCTATTGATCTTCTGTCTGATTGTTCTATCCATTATTGAAAGTGGGTTATTGATGTATTTTAATATTATTGTATTATTGTCTGTTTCTTCTTTCAGATTAGTTAATGTTTGCGTTATATATTTAAGAGGTACTCTATTGTTGGGTGCATATGTATTTATAAGTGTTTTATCTTCTTGGTGAATTGATATTTTTATCACTATATAATGTTGATTTTTGCCTCTAGTCACAGTTTTTGACTTAAAGTCTATATTGATGATATAACTATAGCTATCTCTGCTTTCTTTTTTTATCATTTACATAGAATATTTTTTAAATATCTTCACTTTCAGCCCATGTTTGTCCTTAAATCTGAAGTGAGTCTGTTGCAAGTAGCATATAGTTGGATCTTGTTTTTTAATCCATTTCCCACTCTAATGTCCTTTGATTGAGAACTTTAATTCATTTACATTTAAAGTAATTATTGATTGAAACGGATTTATTAAAAAGAAAAGGATTTACATTTTAACTATTTTCTGTCATGTAGTTCTTTTGTTCCTTTTTGCCTCACTGTCTTTCATATTTTGTTGATTTTTTTGGAGTATGCTTTCCTTTTTTGTCTTTCTTGGTCTTATATAGGTATTTTCTCTGTGGATACCATGAGGCTTCCATAAGACATCTTATCATTACGAGTCTATTTTAAGCTGATAACAACTTTACTTCTATTGCATATAAAAACTCTACACTTTGGCCCTAGCTGGTTTGGCTCAGCGGATAGAGCATCGGCCTGCAGACTCAAGGGTCCCAGGTTCGATTCCGGTCAAGGGCATGTACCTGGGTTGCGGGCACATCCCCAGTAGGGGGCGTGCAAGAGGCAGCTGAATCGATGTTTCTCTCTCATCGATGTTTCTAACTCGCTATCCCTCTCCCTCTCCCTTCCTCTCTGTAAAAAAATCAATAAAATATATATAAAAAATAAATAAATAAAAAATAAATAAATAAATAAAAACTCTACACTTTGATTCCACCTCCAACACTTTATGCTACTGACGTGACAATTTATATATTTTTATATTGTGTATCTGTTATCAAATATTTGTAGTTATAGTTGTTATTAATATTTTTGTCTCTAAACTTTATATTAAAATCAAAAGCGATTTACATTATTAAAGTATTACAATATTCTGTATTTGTCTATAAATTTATTTTAACCAGTGAGTTTTATACTTTCATATACTTTCTTATTGCTGTTTAGTGTTCTTTCATTTCAACTTGAAGACCTCACTTTACCATTGTGCATGTTTTTAATACTTAGTTTAATTTATTAAGATGAATATAAAGTCAACCATTTAAAATGTGCAATACAGGGCATTTAGTACCTTCCCGATGTTGTGCACCTATCACCTCTATCTAGTTTCCAAACATTTTCATCACCCCCATATACACTAATTAAGCACTGCCCATGTCTCTCTTCTCAGCCTCTGGCAACAATGAATCTGCTTTATGTTTTTATAGGTTTACTTATTCTGGTTATTTCATATTAATAAAAATCCCACAATATGTGACTCTTTGTGCCTAGCTTCTTTCACATAGCACACTGCTTTCTAAGTTTTTCCATGTTGTGGCATGTATCATTACTTCATTTCTTTTCATAGATGAATACTATTCTGTTGTATAGATATACCCCACTTTGCTTATCTATTCACCCATTGGAGTTGTTTTCAACTTTTGGCTATTGTGAATAAATTGCTTAACTTTTAGCCCTCACTTTCCTCATCTGCAAGTGGGGATAATTGTTTTCAGGGTCATTGTGAAGGTTGGAGCTAATTCAGATCATATGTCTGGTTCAATTTATAGAAGCTATCATGAATGTTTGTGTGTGTGTGTGTGTGTGTGTGTGTGTGTCTGAGGCCAGAGATAAAGATCTAATAAAATAAGGCCAACAGTTGATTTGCAGACAGAATGAACATTCCTATTTTTTAAATCACTAAAGACCAGTTTCTCTCATCCTGCCCAATCTTCCTATCTATATATGGGTTACAAATTTCATATTCATTCTTTGTTGTTGTTGTTGTTGTTATCTTTACCCGTCTGCTTTCTTTGCTTCCTCTTAGTTTTGTTCATTGATTTTTTTCCCCCCGTTCATTCATACATCAACAAATACCAGGCTCAGTTTTAGGTGGTGGATTATAGCAGGAAAAATTTTTTTAATTCAGTCTGAGATCTCTTTCATCGTATTATTCATTGTATTACACATATGGTTGGAAGGAGAAGAGACCTAAAGCAAACAAGCAAGTCAATGGTGAAATATGCTAAAAAGTAAAACAAAACAGAGCAAGGGCATAGGAGGTTTCCAATTAAGCCTGAGGGTCACAGTGGGCCTCTTGATAATGTAGCTTGAGCAGAGTCCGAATGAGAACTATGAAGTGTGTTTATGGAATAAGGCTCCTCCTGTGAGGAGAGGGAGGAGGGAAGTCCTTGGAGGTGACCTGACCTGACCTTCATTTCAAATGGATCATCTTGCCTGCTGTCGTGAAAATATACTATTGACAATTGTCATCTCTGTCTCCCTCCTTGCTTCCTTTCTCTGAGATGTTTGCCCTGTAAGCCCTTTCAGAAAGCTCACTGTCTTGATAAAAATCTTTCAGATTCAGTTTTGTAAGCTGAGGCCCCCTCTTTCTCTTCCTCTCAATTCCTTAGGGAAGAAGGAAGATATTACACAAAGGAAGCTTTCACCACTGCATTTTCGCCATCTCAACAGCCTCAGGTGACAAGGCCCTGTGACTGCAGGCAATGGCTTCTTCCTGGTTCAAACTGAAGACTTCCGTGAGCTTTGTCCTCACTGGTACCCAAGGTGTGGGAATTTGGGAAAGTCTTAGTGTCTTCTCTACAGCAAGGCTGCCTTCCTGCCTGTGCCAGTGTCGATTTTCCTGATTAAATTTAGAAATAAAGGAGGTTATTTTCTACGTTTGGTAATCAGAAGTAAAACTCAATAGATGTGCATTTCCCCTGGGAATCTGGATTTAGGAATTTTGTGCCCTAGTTCTCCCTCCCCAAGTACCCCTACTTTTCTCCCAAGGACAATCCACCCACACTCAGGGTAATAGGACACGGTGGACAAAGCAGGGGCCTGGGAGCCGGAGGTCTGAGTCTTGGTCTGGACCCTCACTAACTAGCTGTGGGTTTGTTAATGGAGAGGTGGCAGAGCAGAGGGTAGTGAACGATATGAACTCTGGAGTCAGACTAACCGGTTTGAGTGTCTGGCTCCACAATTTACTGCTTATGTATCCGGGGCAAATTACTGAGCTTCTGCTTTCTAGTGTTCTCATCTATACACTGGGAATGATAATTGCACCTTCTGCATAGGATGGCTTATGTATTAAATAAGATAATTAAATTAAAGGCACTTGGAACAGCATCAAGTAGGCAGTAACCTTTGTGGTTAGTATTGTTGTTGACTTGTCAACCATTAAGTTATGTTCAAGTGCTGGACGTTGCATTATGTGTGGAATTTCCTAATAGACCTGCTGATGTGTGGCTGAGGAGAAAGAAGCCAGGTAGGTTGGCTTTTTTGCAGTCATTTAAAGGGAAACGTGGGTTCTGTCCCATAAGAGAAACGTAGGTTCTGAGTTGCTTCGAGAGTTCTTCGGACTGTAATTCAAAATCATGGAGAACTTTTAATGGCATCAACGGAGCCTGAGAATTGGAAGCACCATTTTGCGAAGCACTGAGGTCATTGTCACTGACAGGGTTCAAGCAAAGATGGGCTCTTTGTTTGGATCAGCATAGAAGGGATTCCTTTCTCTAAAATGTGACTGTAGAAAAGTAGGAGTAGGCCCTTCTCCCCATAACAGCCTCCAAGTTACTTCTCAACTGCCTTCACCTACTGCTCCCTTCGCCCCACCAAAGGGACTGGCTGAGGGTTTTCCAAACATGCATGATGGTGCCAGTGCTGGCTGGGCCGTTTTTTAGATGAGGAAACGGATACTAAAACACAATCGTATTGGGTCAAAATCAACAAGTGAAAAGGTTCAGGTCAGTTAGCGATCAGGAACGTGAGAGCTCTCAGGCCGTCCCTGAGACCTGGCAATAAGATGTAGTTAGTAGTGGGACATCTTGCAGGCCACTGTCGGAAGCTCAGTTTAATGAAACCACGGTGAGCGCGGGTGGAGGTTCTGAAATGTACGCACACAGCCTCTGCTGCCTCCGTTAGCCTCTCTGCCTGACATTGGCACATTTTCTGCCTTTAAATAACAAGGGGCACTTTTGAATCTGGTTTCTAGTTATTATTATCCTCCATCACTAACATACAGACATAAGATAAAACAGTGGAGTTGAAAGTATCTGCTTAGATCTGCCCGTTATATCTCTCATCTCCTGTCCCATTAATTCTCTGTCTTACCCTTTGCCTGAAACATCCCCTCCCCCGCTCCCATAGCCACACATCTTTCTCCCCTCCCTCCTGAGGCCTTTCCTCAAATATCCCTCATTTCCTATTAGCACAGCTTTCCCTAACCTCCGCATTTAAAATTTCTGCCATGGCCTTCCTGTCCTCTTCCCTATGTATTCTATACCACAGCACTTACCACCTTGGTTCATAGTTTGGGTCACCCCAGAAGTACACGTTGTGCCAAGAACTCAACTGGAAGTGGTTTCTTAGGGAGATGCCTCATGGTTACCCTACCCACGTGGAGAAGGAGCTGGAGTATTTCTACACCAACTTCCATTAGTCATTGCTGTGGACCCTAGAAGATGGGGGGTGAATTTCCTGCTTCTCCTCAAGGCAGGCAAATAAGACTTCTGTGACGTTGGAAGAGGCTCCAAAGCAAAAAGATGCAGATCTTGGTCCCTGGAATAGGAGAGAGCACACTGAAGTGATGATATCATATGATGCCCAGAGATATGGGTAGGGTACCAATAGTATCTGCTACAACATCTGACATCATATAGTTTATTGAGATACATAATATATCTCATCATATATCCCCTTCCAGTTGTAAGCTCTAGGAGGACAAGCATTTTTGTGTGTTTAGTTCGCTGCTGAACTTAGAACAGCACCTGGCAACCTGGTACATGTTGTCATTTAATAAATATTTCTTGAATGAATGTATGATCTAGATCAGAGATTTGAAACTGTGGGTTTTGATGCCTTTGGAGAGTGATGAAATCTTAATTTAATGAGTCATGACCAGCAATAGAGAGAGAAAGGAGGAAGTATATTGCAGGTAATAAGGATAAATACTGTTTTATAAATATTTACTTCAGTTATTGAATATAGATATTATAATATTAAAATAAAATATAGAAATCAAACTTATATCGAGTCCTGAAGTAAAACATTTTTTTTCCATCTAGATGGTGATGTTTGACAATCACTGAGTCATGTTCTCACTTTAGAGACTAAGAGATCGAGGGCCAGAGAAGTGATGGCTTTTCCAAGGAGGTCACCAAACTGGGCCCAGGCCAAACAAGCCCATGATGACATTATAGTGCCCCTGTGAGCCTAGCAACTGTTCGACGTTGGCAGTAGAGTTTATGAGATGGAGGCCTCCAGCCAGGTCTGCTCTCTGAGCCAAAGGAAACCTGATCCTTTGGAAACATCTGAAAAGCCAAGTTGTGAACTGTGGTGAGAGACTGGCTACCAGTGGCTTCAGTAACAGCACCTACCAGCCAGATTCCCTGCTCTCGGTGCCTCGGGATCGGCTTGCCTTTCCTTGGGCGTCTCAGCAAGAAACAGTCTTCCAATGCTAGCCTGGCCTGCTAGCTGCCTTCAATACCAAAAAAATGTCCCAACCCGTCCCCCCAAAACAAAAAATCTGACAGTCGGGGGTCCTGTTAAAAGTCATTTTCCTGCTCTAGCTGGTTTGCTCAGTGGATAGAATGTTGGTCTGCAGACTGAAGGGTCCCAGGTTCCATTCTGGTCAAGGGCACATGTCTTGGTTGCAGGCTTGAGGCCAGTCCCCAGCCCTGGTTGGAGCTTGTGTGGAAGGCAGTCAATCAAAGTGTCTCTCTCACATTGATGTTTCTCTCTCTCTCTCTCTCTCTCTCTCTCTCTCTCTCTCTCTCTCTCTCTCCTTCCCTTCCACTCTCTCTAAAAATCTATGGAAAAATATCCTCAAGTGAGGATTAACAACAAAAATTCTTTTCTTTTTTTTTTATACATCCCTTTTTTTATTTGAAGACCAAAAGTTATTTTATTTCATTCTCTGACCCTGCCTCTCTGCTTGCGTATTATTTATTCTCTTCTTCTTTTGTAATTCTTACATGGAAAGAAGTAAGTCTGGGGCATTCTCCTGGCTTCCCAGAGCTTTTGGACTACGTTTCTCAGAGAACAATGATTCTAAGTAATGCCATGCAGAAGGTGTCATGCAGATGTCCTCCATACTCGGGAGTTCTTTCTGGGGCCATGAGAGTCACAGTGACAAATGCTGTGCTGACTCACCAGTGCTCTCTGCTGCCTTTCTGTAACCTCAGGACAGCAAGCAATACTTGGGAGTTTTGTGACTTCTATTCCCAGCTCAGACCAGAGGCGCTGTGGACCTCCATGCAATCTCAAAGTGCGCTGTGGCTATCGGTGGGGACTGGTTTAAGCAAAAACCAAACCAAACAGAAAACACACCAGTTCGCAGGGACCAGAAGGCTCAGGATGGGCCATTTGGGAAGTGAAAATACACTCCCAAATGCTATTCTTCCCCCCATCCCCCCCAGATATTATAAACTTATTAATATTCAATTTCATGATTTGGGAGAGAAGAGAGGGAGAGAAGAGAGAAAGAGTAGGGAGACAGAGAGATAGAGTGATAGATAGATAGATAGATGATAGATAGATAGATAGATAGATAGATAGATAGATAGATAATAGATAGATAGATGATAGATAGATAGAGAGATAGATAGATAGATAGATAGATAGATAGATAGATAGATAGATAGATAATGGAAAGGAAGAAAAGTAAAGAAAGGAGAGAGGAGCAGAAGAGAGGGTAGGAGCAGACAGGGAGGGAAGGTGGGGGAAAGGAAAAACAAATGTATTTATTTCTCTCTCTAAATGTCCTTGCTCCTTTTCAGCTGCCCTGATCAGGTTGGGAACACCCTGCCACTCGCACAAGCTCTCAGTCCCCACTTATTTTTAGGATCCGAAATCCATCCAAATCATTTAGGTCCCCCCTGTCCCGGGGCAGGTGGTTGGGGTGGGGAGGCGGGGCTGTGGGAGCAGAGGTAGAGGAAGGGTACAGATGGTTTCAGAGGCACTGACATCTCATCACTCCCACTCTGAAGTAATCGTCAGCATCTCTGGCCACTTAGCAGAAAGCAAGAGAAGAGACAAAGGCCAGGAAATTATCATTTTACCTGCTGTTCTTTCTTTTCCCCTTTAATTTTAAAGGGAAGGTAGATGCTTTCTGTCCAACATATGGGGCACTAGGCAGACTGCGTCCTTGTGGAGTGAGAAGAGCCACCGGCAGGCTGCACGGGATGAGTCACAGCTGGGACCCTTGGCAACTGCTGCTTCTCCAGTTCCTGCCAGAGAAACGTGGCCAGCAGCTTCGCCGGCCCTTCGCAGGCGCTCCCCCACCCGGTGGGGTTCTCCTGTTGGCTCACACCATGAAGCCAACTCCCGCTCCACGTGGGAGGAACAGGGCGAGTCTAGACGAACTGCCTTCTCAGGATTTACAACGGGGGCAAGAGGTCAGCTGGGCAAATGGCAGAGTGGCGTCCCCTTTGCCCCCCTCACCCTGTGTGCTGCCCGTGTTGACTAATAATTCGAGGGTAGGGAAGGCAATTCACAGAAGTTACAGGTGCCAGGGCTTCGTGCATGGGTAGGATGTGGCTGCCAAGGCAAACACACCACACTCAGACCGAAAGGCAAACAGCATCACTGGCCTTTTTCAGGCTGGGAGCACAGGTCCACCTGCCACAAGAGGAGGCAGACAGTAGTGCGGTCCATGGAGATCCACGCCACCCATCTCGCACTGCACTTGGGATAAAGTGATTTGTGTTGTGTACTTTGTGAACCCTGAGGAAGACGACCTCTACTAGGAAAGGCTCCTGGCGGCCAAATTAAAAAACAAACAAACAACAGACCCTAGAAGCCATTCCTGCAAGGCTTCTTGGGCAAACTGCACTTGAAGGAGAAGCCTTGCGGAACTGTTACTGCCATCTGAGCCAGCCCTTATAAAGGAGATCCTGGAAACCTATTTCTACCAATAGAACTGAGGCTTTTCCTACCCAATCGGAGCTGCACAGCTTTGACCAACCAGAGTGGCTCTATTCTGACCAATCAGGACAGTGCCTTTTGGATCAATCAAACTTTGAGGTTGGGAATCCTCATTTGCATGAGGACAGACCAATCAGGGACCAGGAACAGGGGACTTTTGTCCATATAATTCAGTTTGCCTGTGGTTTCCCTTTCCACAGTACTGAATTCTTTTCAAGATAAAATGATGCTTTCTCTAAGTATTATATCGAATGGTCCAGATTTAAGAAAATGCTACAGTTACATGGCTAATGATGACACCAGCTAATACATAGAGGTTAATAGTGTGGGCTTGGGAGTGAAATTAACTTGATTTACTACCCAGCTTGGCCACCACCCCCACCCCCCATCCTCCTTCCTTCCTTCTCTCCCTGCTTTTTTCTTTCCTTTTCCCCCTTCCTCTTATTCTCCCTTCTAGGATACATAAGCCAATGCTAGGTATGGAAGTTAAGACCAGGTTCAGGAAAGCATTTTGAGACTTTTAAAGAAAGATCCCATCCACTTCACCTCATGGCTGAGAAATACTGCAGCCTTCACCTGCCTGCATCTCCGCCCTCGGGCCAGGCTCCTTGCGCACCTATGCAAAGGAAGCATCTACCCTCTACATGGCAATGTCTCCAGAGAATTCTCTCTTCCTCACAACTTGAGAAAATGTCCCCTTTTGTTCCTCCGTGAAACAAAGATATACAGTGTCAACGCCTTTGGTGCTGGGAAAATAATGACTTAAATATTGCCCTGAGTGGGCAAGCAACTCTGAACAGGCGGAGAGCTGAGGATGCCACCCCCTCCTCAAACATCGCCAACACCATAATAAAGGCAGCAACACTGCTGTCACATTTCTTCCAGGGCCACCCTGCCAGCAAGGCTGAGAAGGCAAGTCTGTAGTTCTGCAATTTTTGCCGTCTGGATAGGCTCAAGTGGCAGTTGGCAAACGTTGGAGTCTCAGAACCTTTTCATACTCTTAAAATGATTGAGAATCTCCCCAAAGCTTTTATTTATGTGTGAAGATACTTACCACATTAGAAATTTAAAAGGAAAATGTATAAAAATGTTTATGCATGAATTCATCTAAAATAACAATAAAAATCTATTATGTACTAAAATAATGTTTTGGGTTTTTTTCGTCTTTTTATTAACAACGATGCCCCAGGAGGAAAAAGAAAATTAAAGCCTTTAAAAACCAGACTGGGTGGGAGGGGAGGGTGAGTGTGTTCCCGTGCGTGGGCGCAGAGGAGAGAGAGAGAGAGAGAGAGAGAGAGTTGGGGCGTTGGTGAAGCAATAAAACTCCTAACATAATGTTTTTATAGAAAATTATATTTTCCATAACCAAACAATTGTGTCCATAACCAAACCATTGTGTGAGAAATGACATTATTTTACATTTTTGTAAGTTTCTTTTAAGTCTAGTTTAATAGAAACCAGCTGGATTTTCATATGTGGCTCTGTGTTCAATCTGTTGTGATATGTTACTCTGAGTGAAGTACCTGCAGAAAAGCTAGCTTCGCCCGGCTTGCATGGCACAGTGGTTGAGCGTAGGCCTATGAACCAGGAGGTCACAGTTTGATTCTTGGTCAGGGCACATGCCCGGATTGTGGGCTTGATCCCCAGTGTGGGGCATGCAGGAGGCAACTGATCAGTGATTCTCTCTCATCATTGATGTTTCTATC
>NW_005871116.1:1261177-1634004 GCF_000147115.1 Myotis lucifugus
CCTCTCCCTTCCTCTCTGAATCAATAAAAATATATTTAAAAAGAAAAGCTAGCTCCATGTACACACACATATAGTTGGGAAGGTATTTTAATATTTTAATCGCCTACTCAGATAATTATGGGTATTTTTCTTTGAAACAACACTGAAACCCAACAAATAGTAGTTCTTTCAAAATGAGTTGCCATATTGAATCTGAACTTCTGGGAGTCTGTTGCATTATCAATAAAATCCATTGCTGTGCATGGTACTTTGAATGGGACTCTCATGTGCACGTGGTCCTGAAACATCCTACAAAGGTCATTTCAAAAGTATTGGCTCACTCAACGACCGAGGTCTTCACATGGTGGCAGACTTCATTACACGATACCAAACACTCACATTAGTTAGTATCATTAAGGCTTCAAGGATTGGGGAGTTGTCCAGCTCACAGCGATCCATTGTCTCAATTTCTAATTTCTCCGGAAAAGTCTAATTTTATCACTGGCAACAAGTGCTGCCAGTTGTTCTTAACGTGACAGGCTCACGTTGTTCATTTCTGAGATAACGTCTGTCAAATACCAAGTTGAAATAGCCATAGTTTGTCATATTTTTCTTTCAAGTAAAACTGATATTCTCTGGGGGGGGGGGGGGGGGAAGCAGCTGGTTTAGCTTGCTTGTCAATCACACGAGCTTGTCTTCTCACAACCATTATATTTGAATATCAGGAAAATGTTTAGGTGAACTTCCCATTTTATCGCCCAGTATAAAGGATTTGTAGTCAAGGTTTATGATTTTATAAAATTAGTAAATCTTACTGCCTCATTAAGGCTGTTCTTAGGTGAAACTGGCTATTTTGATTTTTCCTTGTGTGGGCATGTCTGTTAACACAGCGTGGGCCTGTCTTGATTTGTAAAGAGTCAGCCGCTTTGGCTTTCATCATTGCAAATATCAGCACAGTGAAAAGGCCAAATAACGATTATTTGCAGAAGTCGTTTAATCTATTGTCCCAGCAATGAAAGGTCTTAGGTAAACCCCAGAGGTCCTTGGACCATGTCTATGAATCACTGTGTTCAAGGCTATGGGTCAGTTCAGTTTTAATGCTGCTGGTGTGCTTTCTGCAGGGCTTCAGGGAGAATATGAATTGTCTGAAGCCTAGTTTGGGGAGTGAAAAATATGGTGGAGAAGATAGATATATGCACAACTAGGTAAAAACCATACTAAGATCTGAACCCTTAGGGGGAATGGTAGGGGCCTGCCTTGGCTGGATGTTGGGGAGCCTCACAATAGGGATTCCAGGAAACAGGAAAGGTAGGTGAGGGTTGACTGAAGGGATGTTGAAGGCTTGGGAACACATAGCTTTTCTATGTCGTGTTGGGCAAACATATTCATTTACCCTAGAACAGTGGTTCACAAAGGGTTCCCTGGGCCAGCAACATCAGCATCACCTTGGGACCTGGTAGCAATGCAAATTCTCAGGCCCCACCAAGTTCTACTGAACCAGAAACCGAGGTGGGGCCCAGCAATCTGTGTCTCTAATAAGTCTTTTTGTGAAGATTCTGGTTCCTGCTGAAGTTCAAGAACAACTGGCCTAGAGCCTAGAGTGTATCTCTTTAAAGAGAAGTCCCACTTGTCGCAGAATCACCGTGGGGTGGGGATGCTACACCTGTATGTTCTGAGCTCTACATCGAGCCAGAGAGTTAGAACCTCTGCAATGGAGCCCAGAAACTTGGATGATTGCACGCTAGATAGGCAACTCTGATTACTGGCTGAGCATCCTGACCCAGCAGTGACGAGGCGAAAGGAAAACGTCCTGATTTCTATCAAATATTATATTTTGGCGGAAAGGATTTTGGAGGAAGAAACATAAACTTACATTTCATCTCATTTCCACTGAAAGCCACTACCTATTTGTTTGCATTTTTACAGGCTCATGAGTGTACCATGAATTCCCTGTAGGTTCATTAACTAGAGGCCGATGCACGAAATCTGTGAAAGGGGCTTGGCCCTTGCAGCCCCGCCTGCCTCGGCTGGCCCTTGCAGCCCTGGCTTTGTCCGGAAGGATGTCTGGTCTAATTAGCATATTATGCTTTTATTGTTATAGATGATCTTTACAACTTGTGCTGTGGCATTGGGAGCAAAGTAGGTGACTACATACATAAATAATTGCAAAGCACAATACCTAAGATTGTTCTGCCAGAAGAGAGGACCAGAATGAAGCTACACGTTATACTTAAGTAAGGGAAATTATACCTCCTGGTAGTTACTAAGAGCATCTAGATAGCTGGTTTTGTTTTTCTCCAAGCTAAGCATTTGTTAAGAGACACCCACAACTTAATTCCCTTAAGGAGTTAGTTACTCTAACCAGATGTGCTGTTTTCTCAATCTCTACAGTAAACTTTAGTTAAATATAATGTAGTGGATGTTAAGTGGGCAGTAATTTGCCAAGCATTTCAGAATTATAGAACATCCCACATAAGTCTGTGGGAGGTAAGGGAAAATGCATTGAGGAGACTTAGTTTATGTGTATGAGCCTAGAGCAGTGATGGCAAACCTTTTGAGCTCGGCGTGTCAGCATTTTGAAAAACCCTACCTTAACTCTGGTGCCGTGTCACATATAGAATTTTTTTGATATTTGCAACCATAGTAAAACAAAGATTTATATTTTTGATATTTATTTTATATATTTAAATGCCATTTAACAAAGAAAAATCAACCAAAAAAATGAGTTCGCGTGTCACCTCTGACACGCGTGTCATAGGTTCGCCATCACTGGCCTAGAGAGTGAACACTAATCTGGAGTATTGGATCAGCGAGTACTCGTGGAGACATCCTGTGCAACTGTACAGGAACGGGACAGGAGGGGGGTGGTGGTGAGTAGAACCAGGAGAAGAGCAGGGTTTAAGGAGGAAGGGATATTTGAATCTTGCGGGGTTTTTTGTAATCTTTCTTCTTCCAAAAGGAAAAAAAAAAGACATTTAATATTCTCTTATATATAGCCTCATGCATGAAATAGGAACAGAAAAAATAGTTATTCTGCAGTACTTGGCTAGTGTGTTTACTGTGAAAGTGGCTGGACTTTTTTGTTCTGTGTGTTTTATCAAGTCCTTTAGGATCAATGTTTCCCTAAAATCAGAAAAAGGACAATACTGCATATTGGATTCCTGGGTCATTGTCACTGCTGTATGTGCCAGAGACCATCTAAATAATAGGTTTTTATCATTAGATAAACTTAAAAGATATTAATTCTTTATCTGGAGGAAAGTGTCACACAGTCAGACAGTCTTTCCAAACAGTTCCATTTAGGCTTTTCCTGGAGGCCTCCCACCAGGAAGAGGAAGGTGGGCTTGCAGAGGAGAAGGGTCCTCAGAGTCCACCTCTAGGGACCCCAGTCAGAGTCCACGCTTCTTACAGACACTCTGGTCCCCTTTGCGTTGGGACCTTGTTTCCTGAGACGCTTGACAGAAAATGAAACCGCCCCACCTGATGCTTTAACCCATTCACACATGTTGCAAGCACATGTGGAGGGCCCCGAGTTGGCCCCCAGCAGGGGAGTTGCGAACTAAACACACTAAAACTGGTCAAAGGGCGGAGCTGGGACAGAAAGCATAGTTCTTGGCCTTTAGTCGAAAAGTCTGCTCCTGACAATGTAGAGCCACACATTCTTTTAAGGAATAACTTGGGAAGATCTTGCCTGTGCATTTATCAAGGAGAGCAAGTTCCAGCCCTGGGACTCAGGGTCTTCTCTGTGTTAGAACTGTCCCTGTTGGTAGATCGGCCATGTTTCCCACCGGCCAGAAAGGACATTCTGCTGATGAGCAATTGCAACTTCCTTGCTATTTGCGATCCCTCTGAAGGAGCCGTTTCAGTAAGCGCGCGCCTTCCTCGCCAAAACCTGCAGTGTTCCAATGAGCATCCCCTTAATATCCAAATCATTATGGATGCCCTCTTTCAGATTAAGCTAAAATGGATTGTGAATCTCCCAAATACAAAGTGCTGTGTATGTTCAACCCACTGGAAGGCTCCAAAAAAAGGGAGCTCTGGTCTTCATTCTTCAGAATCTCCAATTTAGTAAAGGACAATCGAGTCTGCAAACAATTTTAATTTTAATTAAACGAAGGGGTTCCTGGTGGGTGTTGCCATGGAGGTGGAGAAACAGTATCTCACAAAGTGGGTAAACACACACACTCCCGTGCACGCATCCGGAGGGGACTATGCATTTCTAAAGGAAACCTTGTTAACTCACATCATGTATCTCCACCACTTTTATCACAGTTTAGCTGAAGAAGGGAGAGGTGCATTTTTCTGAGTGTAAATCCCTGCTTTTTTAGTGTAGATCAAAGCTCTATTCAGGAGATTAGTTTATTATTCATCAGTAGAGAAATACCAGCAATAACAAAACTAGACAAATGGCACTTAAAATCCTGGACAAATTTTATCACACAATCTTAATGATAATTTAGAAATACTGTTCCACAAATCCATATCTGAACATGTCATCAATGCAAAGAAAATAAACTCGTAATATAAATGGGATGAACACACATGAAATGTTCAATGGTGCATGAAGTATCAGTGGAATCTAAGGAGGTCAGCCTGAAGGTGGGAGCAAGGTGAACAGGAGAGGTATTTGGGGCAGTTTTCTAGATCTTGTGGAGTGTGCCAGAAGAGATCCTCAGACATTCCCAATAGCAACAGACTCACCACATACTCACAGAAGACCCCCCATGTTGGTGTGTTGTGTTGGGAACACAAAGGCAACAAGACACAAATGGCACCCACCCTCTAGGACCTCCCAATATATTGGGGAAACAGACCAACATGTGCCAAAGGACAGGTGAAAGATTTAGGTGAGAAAATCCCTAGGCTTCTAGGAGAGTTTCCCTGGGTTCAGGGACGGGGGGAGATGTGTCAATTCTTCACGGTTAGTCCAAGGTCATTTCAGGCTGGAAGAAGGCTTCTAGGAGGAGATGGGATTTGAGTTGGGCCTTCGGGGCCAGGTAGGATGAGACAGGCAGAGAGAAGGCTTGGGTACCAGTCAGAGAAATACTCTCCATACACCCACACTCACACCATGTTTTGCAACCACTTTAGGGGAGATTATCAACCCTCTACAGTCCCATGGACCTCTGGGAGTCCACAGACCCGAGGCTGAGATGCCCCACTCTAGCACTGATGGAACCGCAGTATTGTGTGCTACTCGAGCCAAAGAGGATGCCTTTGTTTACTGGTAGAGTAGGAAGCAGCACTCCATGCTTGATAATCAGGAGAAAAACCCTTCTGCCGCCCACGTTACTTAATTATAGAAACACCTGTCTATGTCCCCCACTTACTTTCCCCATTCTTTGCTTCTGAATGTTTAATTTTGTGTGATTAAAAGCAATCATTGAGGTGCCACTTAAAATAAAGATGGTTGCTTGCTGTTATGTCTCTCTTTTGTTTATAGCTGCAGTAGCAGAAGGCATTTGTTGAATGTTTATGGTATGAGAGGCATTCCTCTAACAAGTTTAAATTAGGTTCTATTATTACCTCTACTTTACAAATAAAGAAAGCACATCCTTTGACTGATCAATTTGCCCAAGGTTATACAATTGGTCTGTTTAAAATTCTTTGACTGTCTGTTACTTTTATAAAGGTTAATTTTATAAAGAACTAATTTTGGTGCTTTATCACTAGTAAGTTTCTTACTTGTTCAAAAACTTAATAAACTGCTAAATAACATTTATATATGTGGGGACATTTGCTCTTTTTTTCTTCTTTTATTACTTTATTTTTCCCCCATCGCCCTTTGATGCTTTGGGACAGCATGGATGGACCTGGCAGACATTATGCTAAGTGAAATAAGCCAGTCCGAGAAAGGCAAGTACCATATGATCTCACTCATATGTGGAATTTAATGAACAAACTAAACTGCCAAGCAAAATAGAGATAGACTCATAGATAGAGAGCAGGCAGACAGCTCTGGTGGGGGCAGTGACGTTTGGAGGGAGTGGAGCAAAAGAAAAAGAGAAAGAACTCACAGACATGGAGAAGGTGGAGGTGGATGAGGCTGTTATTTCTTGCTACCAGATGTGTCTATTTTTCTTCCTGCTCCTCAACAAATGAAACTACAGGTACTAATCATTAAACCGCAGTATTCTAGAGATAAAATATGGCTGTAAGTACTTTGCAGTTTATAAAGTTATGGTGTTTCAAACACCACCAGCTAATACGCATTGACTATTAATAAAGGAACAAAGTAAGTTGGTTGCTGAGATTGAGATTCATTTCCATGTAAAACTATTATTTTTACTAGAGGCCCGATGCACGAAATTCATGCAAGGGGCTTGGCCCTCGCAGCCACGGCTTTGTCTGGAAGGACATCTGGAAGGTCGTTTGGCTGTTCAGTCTTATTAGCATATTATGATTTTATTATTATAGATGGGATTAATGCTGGAGCCTGTTTTTCAAGACTCAGTATCTCTATTCTATTTCTACTCTTTACCTCCTAATAGAAGAAGTAGTTCTCTTTTGCATAATAGTTTTTTTTTCTTGCTCAATAATATTGTTTCTGGGGAAATTTGTCTAGCTTAGCTATCATGAGCTATAACCTCCTGAGGAGAAGATGTGTCACTGTCCGTCCAAGGTCATTTCAGTCTCAGCAAGCCTGCGTGACATGAGTCGATTTGACATGCGATGTTACAGGTGGCAGATTCAGTCTTCATGAACGTGACAGTGTCTCCACACTGAGACCCCACATCTCCTCCGAAGGAGACTCAGGGGTCACTTGTTAGCAGTTTAAAGGAGAGCTATGTCTCAGACCAATTGCCATCACGGTGATCTACTACCTGGAAATGGCTACTAATAGGAAGACACTAATGTTAGTGACAAATGATGCAGTGTAGTGAGAACCAAACCACCCCGCCCCCCAAATCCTTGAATTGTATGAGAAAAAGGTAATCCCATACTCATGAAATAACTCTTTCAGGACTGACAGGGAAAGGCTGGAGTGTACACAAGACTAGCTACTTCCTTTGCCGGCCGAGTGAATGTGAAAATGCAGGGCCTCTTGTTAAACAATTAATAAGAATTTCAAGGGGGCAAGAGCAGAGCATTAAACCAAGAAGCACTGGCCCTTCTAAACCCAGGGTCCTGTGTGACTACTTTAGCTTTATCTTAAAATGCGGCCATTGAACTAACCTATCTTTAAGCAATCTCCTAAATTCCATTTTTGGTCATTCTCACTATAGCTTCTTATAGAGTGTAGTTCTCTACAATGACAAGATTGAGATGGTTTCCCTAAAGCCAGTTCTCCCACCCACTTACCCGCTCCCTACTGATTTTTCTGTTATGGCTTCTCAGGTTTACTCAGCCATATTGGTTTATTGCTTTTTCTTACCTCCTTTGTTCAACAAGCCACTAAGTCTTATACCTTATAATGTTTTGTGTTTATTTTTTTCTTGCTATTCTCATGGAAGATCACATGCAGGTCCTAGGCTGTTAAAACAACTTTTTTTAGAGCTTACCTTCCCATCTGCATTACTTACGTAATGCTGTATATCAAACCTTCCCAGGATTTGTTATCTTCACCGTTTTTGTGTCTGGGGAGTTCAGGATGAGGTTCACTGAGGGATTCTGGCTCCGGATCTTTCTCATGAAGTTGCAGTCAGGATATCCCCAGGGCTGTGGTCCTCTGCAGGCTTGAGGGGCTGGAGGAGGTGCTTCCACAGCTGCCCATTCATGGGGCTGGCTGGGGGGCACTGGTTGTTGGGGGAGGACTCA
Organism: Myotis lucifugus; assembly: GCF_000147115.1. Taxonomy (NCBI): domain Eukaryota; kingdom Metazoa; phylum Chordata; class Mammalia; order Chiroptera; family Vespertilionidae; genus Myotis; species Myotis lucifugus. The sequence goes on from NW_005871116.1 coordinate 1,268,915, forward strand.
TTTCCTCCCCTCTCGGGCCTCTCCCTAAAGCAGCTTGAGTGTCCACATGACATAGGGACTGCCTTCCCCAGAGCGAGGGATCCAGAAAGGACCATCAGGCAGAACTGCACTCTGCTAACCCAGCCTCAGATGTCGCACGCTCTTCTGTTGGCCTATTCTCTTTGTGAGAAGTGAGTTCCTTAGTTCAGCCCACATTCAAGGGGAGGGGAATTGGGCTCCACTTTGTGGAGAAAAGAGGGTCAAAATGTAAACATGTCTTAAGACCATTGCGTCATCCTTTTCTCTACATGCTGTCAGCCACCTTATATATGCCTTTTTCAAATTCAGCTTCCTAAACCAAGGCTTCAGCTAATTTATATTCCTGATCAGACAATATAAGTAACTTTAAAGTATAAAAGAACAAGTAAGAACATCCCTGTTGTTCTATTCGTCACATCTGTAATCCGTCCTACCTGTGGACCTTGTCATCCTCTGCACCCAGGCCTGCCTACCCACCAACCCCAAACACATGGGGGTCATGCTCAGGTGTGGACATCAGGCCTTTGTTCACTGTTCCTCCCAGTCCCAACGGCCTCCGCTTCAGCATCTTTCAGGCCCCGAATAAAACTCACTCTTCAGCCATCCTTTCAAAAACTGTGCGGCTTGTCTTCTAGATTACAGGCCTGCCCAACGTGTCTCACTTCACTGTCATTTGTTAGCTGTCCACTTCACTGGGCATCTGCCTTCCAGTGTCCGGTAATGTGATGAGAGGTGGGGATGCAAAGGTGCACTTGTTTGTAAGTTTGGAGTATTCCTGTGTGATGCCTCTAGCTGCTGTTTTTAATTTTTCCTTTGATAGGTCCTTTCGGGGTCTTCTTCATTGGGCCCAACCCAGTGCTAGGCATATCCCAGGTATCCAATAAGTATTCAGAGATTGAACAAATAAAGATTATAAAATCAGTAGGTAAGGCTAACTTTCTCTATAAAAAAGTGGTATTTTGCCCCCCTCCTTAAAAACGTGATAGCTATTTTGAACTACTGAGAGAATTAAACCTATTTTGTCTTAAGCTGGAGTTATAATATTTGAATGTTAATCTGATTACAACAGCAAAAAGTTAGTAATTTCAAACTGATAATTGTTTTTTTGCTACCTTCTTTAGCTCCCCCTCTAATCTTATATCCAGTTATAATACTGTCATTCTAACCTGATCTATTTTTTATATTTAAACTAGTTTTTTTTTTTTTTAATGAATTCTGAATTGTCACACAGCAGTCAGTATTTAAGGACAAAGGCTCTCTCCGAAAGCGTTCTGGGACCCATACAACCCTCCACCTGAACATTCCTGCAATTGGTTGATAATTCTCCCATATTTATCTATCGATACTAATGAGACGAAGGAGTAAACCTTTGCAGTGAAACAGTTCAGCAGGCAGAGCTCTGCCTCCATAAATGTACATGAAAAGCTTGGGAACTGGTCATGAGTCTGACTCCAGGAAAACTTTGGGCACGTATGTCTGAACCGCTTCTACGAGAGAAAACAAGGTGCTAAACAAAAGGTGCCTGGTTCTGGTAGGTCTTTCAAACACAAGGGACTTCTGTGGAGCAGGCTTGAATATGTTTTAACCCATACCTAAGATGAGCATCAGTGAATGGGGGAAGTTGTATTATTTGACCTCAGGGAAAAGGCAAAGCTAGAAGCAGGCTGCATCCTCCAGGCTACTGCAGAAGGAATCTTGCCTGACAAACGAGATTAGCAGGCCAGCTAACTCCCTGGGAGTCCTGATTGCTAAAGGAGAGAAAGTCAGAGATCAGAATCACGGGTACTTCTGAAGTTAAAACATCCCCACCAGAGCCAAACACGACTGTGCCTTTTGAGCAGCTATTTTGCTCACACGAAAATTCATCTTGCTAAAGAATCGACCATCCACGAAAGAAATGACCTGATATTCTCTTAACATGTTGCCTCCATAAAGGCAGTGTGGAGTGGAGTTGCTTTGTTTTCAAATGCCTCCTTTCAAGCTGAAGCTGTGTGGGGTAGGGTATGAAGTGAACCATGCGATTGTGTCTGAAGTAAATGTTTAAAAAAATGGGAAGTTGGGCTTTAAGAAACCCCAGGATAGATTCTAATTCAATGGGAAATGTTCCAACCCGGTCCTTCCTGGAGGTAAAGGGAAGTACTATAAACTTCTTTCAGACTATGACTTGATGAAGCCACATAAAAAGTGGCCACGTTGATGCATTTATAAGAATATGTCCTAATCCCCATTGATTCTCTTTCTTCCAAAAACTGATTGCCACCTTCCAGTTGTGTTCTGGGTCGTCCAGATGTCCCTGTGACGAGACATGAAGTTAGGCAATGCTACAGTAATATGATGAGCACACTTGCCGGTGTTATATAAGCAGTTTTGTAACACTGGGATGTCAGGACGTCCTGGGCCACTCCTCTGTTCACAGCTGCAGAAACGGGAAGGAGCTCAGCCTCTTGGAGGAGCATGACCCATACGACCTCTACGGGGGTAGAAAGCTCTGCCTTGGGACCTTGGGTTCCAGCCACTGCTTCCTCCGCCCCGCATCAGGCCAGAGAGGCAATACTCCCTGGGAACACCAGACAGAGGTTCTCAGAACTCTTTCAGGGGAAATCCAACTTCTTGGCTGAGGATACAATCACCTGCAAGACAATCTCCCACTAAGGCTCATGGTCAGTTATTTTTTTAATTGGCAGTCGCACAGATAAAAGTTTATGGGAGATTTGAGGTGCAGTGTAGCTATTGCTTCATTCCTCTCCCTCCCACTGATGTGGCTCATCATCATTTTCTTGAGAATCCTTATCAAGCAATACATCAATATTTATGAGATGTTTATGTCATTGCATGTATTCCAGAGACATAGGGGCGATACAGGGACCTGGGGTTCTGTGACTTCATTGGCTGTAATATCATTATATGCTTACTGCCTTTAATAATTTTGAAGCAAGTAGTGAAAGAATGTCCCATAATGAGCCCAGTGAGCCATGCACATCTATGGGGTCTGCAGATCTATTCCCACTTCTGTCACCAGCTAACTGTGTAACAATGGTTCTAATTCAATCCGGACCTCAATTTTCTCCTTCAGAAAATTAGGGAACTAGACCAGATGAACTCAAAAGTCCCTTCTCTATAATCTTGTGAGTTTATAGATTCACACAAATGTTTTTTTTTTAAACTTTTATAGCCTTTGTTTTCCATGACTATGGAAATAAAATTTTAATGAAGAAATTTCCCAATACTAAATTTTAATTCACTTAATTTTACCATAAAACATTCTGCCCATCACTTTTGGGAAAGGCTATAATGAAAATCAAATGAACTCTAGGGCGCTTTTGTCCTGTGGAATATACAGGGGATAAATAAGGGAATATACATAAAATGATTAGCATAGTATCACCTACTTAAGTTCTCAATAAGTAGAAACAATTCTTATTGTTAGTATCATATCATTTATTCACTTAATAAATGTTGGCACATATACCAGTTCATGGGGAGAGAGAAAATGCTGAACAAAAGATAAGAATTGCTAGGCCATAGCAATTTCCAAGTTGACCCAGGTGGTTGTAGAACCTGATGAGCAAATGTTCATGATCCAAAGTGCCCCTCCTCCCTTTGGTCCTACTCTGTTATGGACTAGGGGCAGGAGCATAGATGGAACAAGTGTGGGTTCTGCATCAAGGGAATAACCCTCTTGCTCTGATTTGCCCAAGAGAGGGGTAGTTGCTCATGTTTCTTACTTAATAAATAGAATCCCAGGTCTTTGGTCTTTGGTCTTCTCCCCCATTCAGAGTACTGGGGCATTGGGTTTTTTTAAGGTAATGTGACTATCCTCCCACCAAATAAATCATTTACTTGTTTATATTCCTTTTAAGAGCTAAGAAATAATACTGAAGTGTAGCAAATATTGCTGGGAAGTCCCATACATTCTTTCTGGTTAATCATTCCATACTTCCTGAATGCAAGCTATACACAAAATAAAGTCCCCCCACCCCCATTTGGAATAACTAATTTGTCATGCCAAGAACTGAAAACTTCATGGCTGCTCTCAATGCCTGACTAGGTGAACCTGCGTCTACCGTTTTGTTCAGTTTCTTGTTAAGGTTTTATTCCTGGTGAAATAATCATTAAAAATTCTTCCTAGCTTTTAAAATACATTGACTCACACTTACTGAAACACCAGTTTCTCAACATATGCACACATGTGGCCACATGCGATGGAGTTCAGTTCCTCAGAGCAATCTAAGCTAGTTGGGAGGCCTAAGGCTTCGTGGATGCACAGATGGGCTCCAAATCGTAGTTGACTCAGGGATTTTCTTCTACTTTTCTTTTTCTTCCACCCTTTCCAAGCCTAAACCAGGAAAGAATGGGAAGATGGCAAGTGGAAGAGAGAATTCTTTTCCCTTCCTTTGCTGCAAATAATGCCAATGCAAGGTAAGACAGGTAGCATCTGTGATGACATTGAATGATTTGACAGGAAGGAGCAGGAAAAATTGTCCTATCATTGTAGAGTTGCACATTTTAAATATTTGTCCTTCAAAAGAGCAGATATAACGAGTTAAGTGATGTCCACATTGGAATGAGTTCATAGCCATGTTTTTATTATTAGCACTAGAGGTCTGATGCACGAAATTCGTGCAAGATAGGCCTTCCTTCCCCTGGCTGCCAGCACCGGCTTCCCTCTGGCACCAGGGACCCTCACTTCCCTTGCAGCCCCGGCTTCGTCTGGAAGGTCGTCTGGAAGGACATCTGGAAGGACATCCAATCTAATTAGCATATTATGCTTTTATTATTATAGATGCTCTGGCTACACTGGCACATCTGCTCTTACTCTCTGGAAGCTGCCTGTCACACCACCCATCTTACTACACAGCTGGGCCAAACAAGCCTTTGCTTTCTTTCACTACCCTCTGCCCTTCCCTTCCACTTGACTATTAATTAATTCTGCCACTGGCTTGGCTTACTTGTTCCTTCCTGTAAATGGGTCTTATGAATTCAAGAAGAGGCACAGAGGAGTTACCACTTTCTTGGGTGAATGATAGAAAAAAAAAAGAGTTGGAAAGACAGAAACCAAGGTCCTTCAACTGGCAAACTTCTGCTTCTTTGCAAGACCACTTCACTACCTCTTTTTTGTCGTTGGCTGTCATTTATTGAACTTACAGTTTGCCATGAGCTATCGGGGCCATAAAATGAACCAAGGAGGGGAAAAAGATGTAACTAATACATGTAATACAATATATTCTTTCTATCAAGTATTTACTTACAAACATTTATTGAATTCTTTTTTTTTTATTGTCTAAAGTTTTGCATATGTCTCTTTTTTCCCCAATTGTCCCCCCACCCCCCACCCAGCCATTCCTACCCCAGGCAAGCCCCCACTGCCCCAGTGTCTGTGTCCATTGGTTATGCTAGTATGCATGCATACAAGTTCTTTGGTGAAAATATTTCTCTCTTTTCCACATCCAGCGGGGCTAGAGAGCAGTCCGGTTCACGAGTAGGGGCGGCTGGGGATTGAGAAAACAAAAGAAAGAGACAGACACAGAGATGGAAGAAAAAAGCTGGGTCCGGGTAGAACCACTCTCCTCTGATGGAGAGACAGGGACCCAGAGCCAATACAGCCAATACAGTGTTTATTTTATACAGCAAAAAACAGGAGGTTTTACTAAAGGTCAAGACAAAGGAGATTATGTGCATTCTTGGGTGGGCCCCAGTTATTCCTGGTATTCATTCCTGGTGCTTGGTTGGATTTAAATACCAAAACCCACCCCCTGGTGCCTGGGCTGAAGGTCAAGCTGACAACACTCCTGCCTCTGGCAAGGCGTGTTTCCAGGACATGGCTCTGCCAACACCACTGGATTCAGCTGACAATAATTAAAGAAATGCTCATGTGCCTTCCCAGGTGCTCTCTACACTTTGGTTGCTCTCTAACCCCCGCCCCGCCCCCTCCCCTCTACCATTTGTCTCTGGATCTATTCTTGTTCATCAAATTATGTTGATCATTATATCCCACATATGAGTGAGATTATGTGATATTTGTCTTTCTCCGGTTGGCTTATTTCGCTTAGCATAATGCTCTCCAGGTCCATCCATGCTGTTGCAAATGGTAAAAGTTCCTTCTTTTTTATAGCGGCATAGTATTCCATTGTGTAGATGTACCACAATTTTTTAATCCACTCATCTGCTGATGGGCACTTAGGCTGTTTCCAAATCTTAGCTATTGTAAATTGTGCTGCTATGAACATAGGGGTGCATATATCCTTTCTGATTGGTGTTTCCGGTTTCTTGGGATATAGTCCTAGAAGTGGGATTACTTACTATAAACTATTTTCTGTGCTAAGTGCTGGCAATACAAAGATTAAAGACATAGTCTTGACTCTCTATCATAACAAATATTAAAGGTAATACAGATAAAATGCCTTGGAATCTTCACAGGAAGAAAGTGTGGGTGAAAAGGGGCTACATGCTAACCTGACAAGCTCAGGGAAGGCTTGCATGGCAATCTTGCAAACTCAGAGACCTAAAGTAACCACAAAGGCTGGTCTGAAATTAAAACTTTCAAAGCAGTATGGTGAGTAGTCACGTCCCAGGGCAGTATTTTCCCTAACAAAAGTCAATCTTTATCTTACCTGAGCCTATTGTCTTTTTGCATCTACAATAACAAGTCATTGGAATGTCAGAGTCATTTTCCTTTCCCTCTCTCCCTCCCCCCACTCCTCAAGGCACAGGCACCACTCTCCTCATTGTTATTGAGTTAGTTGTTGACTGTTAACTACCCTGCACCCACCTAAGTAAAAGAAGTATGTGTCTATCATTTTACTTTTTATCCAATCCCAGAAGTTCCCCCACCCACTCTGCTTTCTCCTGCCTTCCTAATCTATCAACAACAGAGTTCATGTAACCCACTTACATCTCCTCTTTTGATTTTAATGTATGAAACAAGGTGAAAAACAAAACAAAAACACACGCCATTCTCCGGAGCACTATCTCAAGACCAGGCCTGTTGGCAGTTGTTGTCACTTGTCAACAGTTTGATTCAAATAAACTCACAAACATTCTTTACAGGTTTGAATGTTTCCTATGTTAACAGAAGAGTGTAAAAAAGTCAGAATTGTTTTAAGGCAGACTGAATGCTGATAAGGGAAATGAAACTCTAAAGGTGCTAATGCAAAAATCATGACCAAGGCTACAGGTATTGAAAACAAAAGCAAAACCCACAATGCTTATGAAACAATAATTCTGGTTATGTCTGCTCTTCAGTAGGAGATGGAATTATTTAGAATAGTCATTAACTGTAATGTAGCTCTGGGTAATAGCTACTGGGTGTGCCTCAAACTAAGGAAACAAAGGACATCAGTAGGAATAAGAAGGCAATGGAAGTGCCTGTAAATTTTAACAAATCTTTTTGAGATGAGACAAGTATTCAAATAAATTTTTACTATGGTAACGAATAGGAGAAAAGCATTGGATTGTCTACAATGAAGCCAAATAGACATCCCTCTTTTAAAACAATTAGACAGTTGTTAAACAATTTAAGTGATTAAATCTTCAGTAAAGTTTTAGGATATAAAGAAAGCCAAGAGATACACTCAGGGAAATCCCTGTGGGAGGTGGCTCTTGAAACATGCTCCCCAATTCCCATCTCACTCTGCCCTGCACAGAAGAGCCAGTTCCATTGGATCCTACCTCAACCCTACTTAAATACTAGAAAAAAAATCGAATCCCAACATTGTATATCAAGAAGGAAAAACAACCAATCGAAAGAGGTAATTGCTTTCTGTAGGCTTGTTTCAGAGCACCCAGAGATTGACAACAACCGCCAACAGGCCTGGTCTTGCCTGTGACTTGCACGCTGTGCCTCTGTAAATCTCTTTTCTTATCAGAAGGAATGGTGAGATTCAGCAGACCTCATGGCTCTGGGCTTCTCTCTGTCTTGCCAATAGATTTGTTGGCACCAGCAATAGGAAAAGAGAATTAAGTCTTTATGCAATTAATTCCCAGGCCGGAATGGAATTACTCTTTTTGATTATGGAATGAAGTACTTCTTTACTTCTTTGCACTGGAGAAATCATATTTCAACTTCTAATTTTGCCCTCCTCAATCCACCACTCAGCATTCCTGTCTTTCTCAAGAGCAGGAGATATACACTGAGTGGCCAGATTATTATGACCACCCCATCAGTACTTCGTTGGGCCACCTTTAGCCTTCAATACTGTGGCGATTCTTCTTGGCATTGACTCCACGAGATGTTGAAAGGTGATGTAAGGAATCTGACACCATGCCTGATGAATAGCACTGTCCAGTTCTGTGAGATTTGATGGTTGTGGAACCAGCTGCCTGATGGCTCTTTTAACTTCGTCCCACAAATGCTCAATTGGATTGAGATCTGGTGATTGTGGGGGCCACCTAAGCAAGGTAAAGTCTCCCTCATGTTCTTGAAACCACTCCTGCACAATACGAGCACCATGGCATGGCGCATTGTCTTGTTGGAAGAAGCCATCTCCATTGGGATATGCCATCAACATGATAGGATGAACTTGATCAGCAACGATACTTAGGTATGTTGTGCTATTCAGATATTTATAATGGTCTAGCCCTCTAGCAACTTCAGTGCAAAATTATAGCTAAATTGCCTACAAATGTCAGGTGGTCATAATAATCTGGCCACTCAGTGTATATTTAGAAGCATATGCCAGTGAGCTCTGTGGCTCCTGGTGTCTGTCCGCCCCTCATTTATCTTGATGAGGAAGAAGTGATTCAAGTGACCACAGGACTCAGGAATAACCTGGAATGAAGAAAAGACAACAATCAGTTAGGTGTCTGGGCCCCTGAAATGGCACTTTGACTTTTGAAATATGAATGTAACATTATTCCATCTTGGTTTACGTCTTCTCGGCTCACTGAGGTTAGAACATAAAGTACGCAGAAGGCAGCATTCCTATCATGCACCCAGGGCATTTTGACCGCGGAAACATCTACCATTTAGATTTGAGAGGATCTTAACTCTTAAAAGTACATTGATATTGTCATTGAAATTGATTCAAAATGGGAGGTAAGAGAGATCATACTTTTGTCAAAATCTAACCTTTAAAAATATTTAGTCTTCGCAAGGACCCCCACTCTCTTCTTATTGTGATAATATTTTTTCTATTAAGGTGATGGTTCTAAGAGTGTTCCCGAGAACTTTTTAGGGAGGAACACTTTCGTAGTGAGGTAGTTATTCTGATATACCTCACTTATAGCAGATGCTATTAATGAAATCTGGATTAAAAAAAAAACCAAACACAGAACATTATATATCTTTAAAGACTCCACTATATTTTCCTACTAAACATCTGTTTCCTCTCATGTGGTAAAAATAGTATTTAGATCTTCAGATTAAATCTATAGTTTAAAAATTGATTCACCAGAATCCAACTAATTAGGACTTTAAACTTTATTTTTCCCTCTATATGTTACCGAACTCAAGGGATTTGCTGCTTGGGGTGCTCTATTCAAGAGACATGGTTGTCTTAAGGTAGTTTTATTCACTTGGCAGCAAGTAAAGGAGACAGGCATTCATATCCAAAGCTCGGCTATTGCTTACAGACATGATTTGGATATGATTTCTTTGTTACATGTTGATTTCTTCTTTGCAGTTGGCCACATCTATGCAGCGTTCCTATCAAGCTTATCCTGTTTACAGTTGTTCTGCAAGATATTGTGCTACATTTTAACATTTAGCAAGAATAGCGTTTAGTAAGAATGTCCCCAACCTTGATACCCTTGTCCTATCTAACATGTAGAATACTTTTTGTTCTTTCTTTAGTTTTTACCCTACTTTAAGGATTGCACTATGAATTTATACACAATACTGTTTATATAACTCAGCTTACTCTCAGCCCAGATAAATAGTGAACACAGAAGATTTCACTTTATTTCAAATACATTATTGCATTTCAAAACAGGGACACTTTTTATGTAGTATTTAAATTCTTATGTCTTGGCGATAATAACAGGTTTTACAAAGGGACAATTAAAGACTCCTCATATTAAGAGAAGCACAAATTCTTCTTGTTTCCTTCCAGGTTGAAATAATTGTTCTCTTTTATAAATTCCTGTACCATTCACATCTGTCCTTCTAGTGGCATTTACGTTATGTATACTTTTGAATTATGATGATTAATGCTCAGATATTATGTCTCTCTGAACTTTGTGTTCTTTAATGTTCTTAATTATTATTTTTAAAATTTGTCTTTATTGTTCAAAGTATTATAGATGTTTCCCTTTCCCCCCCCCTCACTGACCCTCTCCACATATAGACTACTTTGATAACAAAGAGGTTAATCACAAGAACAAAACACTGATGTCTGGGGTTTATTTACTTATATATTTATCCACATTGCATGCGTATTTATTTACATATTTATAAAGTAGATTGGTTTATGCCCAATCTTTCTCCTTCCCCTGTATGTTCCTTCTCTTCCTCTTCTGAGTTCATACATCTCTACTGAACACTAGCTATGTGCCAACCCCATGCTACGTGGCAGCAATCCAGTAGTGAGCAAGGTAGGCCAGATTCCAAGCTTGATGGAGGTTACAGTATGCTGGGTTATAAACAAGCAAGCAGGCTAATTCCCGTACAGCCTGGGGACAACACAGAAGAGAAGCCTGACTCATATTTGGAGGATAGGGCAGTGATATCTAAGATGGGAGGGATCAGCAGCAGTTTCCTGCCAGGGATGGCCCAGGAGTCTTCCACCTGGAGGGCACAGAATGTGCGACCACAATCTTCGAAAAGAATACAGTCTTTGAGCAATTGTAAAAATTTAGGTACAATTGAGAAGTCAGTGTGGAGAGGTCGCAGGGGAAGGGCAAGAATGGAGACAAGACAATAATTGATTAGAAGGCTCTTAGTCACAGCTATCCAAACTAGAGAGGACATGAGCGTGAACTGCAGTGGTGACAGTGAGGATGAAGCATAGTAATTGACTTCCAAAGATGCCGGAGGCCGGTCCATCCTTGTTGCTTGACACAGTCGCTGCAGGGAAGAAACATCTGCACAGCATATGTTCCAAGGGACCTGGCATACTGTTCTTAATATGTTTGCTCCCATTCTATGTGTTCTAACCAGGGCCACCTCCCTGAGAAAGGTTGTTTCCCCAGGTGGAGATATTTCCCTGGAGTTAGGGATTAACGGGACTAAGGAAGGGAATAAATCAGTAAAACCTCCTAGTGTTACAGAACTACTGTGTACTACTTATGAAGAACTTAGACTAAGACTGTTGGCAATAAATTTGGGACTTGCTAGGCCCACATTCCCAGGGGTCTACCCACCAGAGAAAGCACCAAAGCCTATGCCCCTGAAAACCCACCGATGCAGGGCAGTCCCAGGGAAGGCAAGCAGCAAGGCTAAAAGGACACATTTACTTGGGATAATCTCCTTCAGTTACTTCCTTGTAGCTTAATAGTAGAGCAGTAGAGTAGTGACCTTGGTATGGAGATAGCAAACTAGCCCTAACCTTTGGAATAGAATGGATAGGATTAAAATCAATAGAGCTAGATAGAGATAAGATTTTTGGCAAACTTCAGATAAGAAACTATAGACATGAAACAAGGAATTGTAGAAGGTCAAGGGAGGACCCAAAACATACCATGATGTGACTATAGAGGCATGCTTATAGGATCAAATGGTATAAATACAGATGTAACAGGAGAATAAAGAGAGAACCTGGCTATGCTGATCAGCTGAACACTGTCTCCGTGTCTTTCATTCTTTGCCGACTCTGTCCACACCTTTGGGAACCCCTGGACTGCTGGGGCCAGACCCCGGCACAAAGATATTTGAAAGGTAAGATTAAGAGTTAACTTTGAAGATTGAGTGTATGAATGTGTGTGTGTGTGTGTGTGTGTGTGTGTGTGTGTGTGTGTGTGTGTGTTAGGGCTGTGAAGAAAGAGGGAGGAGGACTGAAGCATGGTTATAGAATTTCTGGTTTTGATAGCTGTGATGATAGTATGAAGCCCGAGATACAGAATTTAGGAGAAGCAGGTATAAAATGAGATTATGAATTCAATTTAGTGAGAAATTAGAGTAAAAATGACTAGTAGACTAAATAGTAGCTATATGGTTCTGAAAAATGAGAAGAGGAATCTTGGTGGAGATGCAGAACTGGGGGGGTCATCAGCATAAGAATGATCATTAAAGCTATGAGAGTGAGGCCACCCAAGGCACATGTGAGGGTAAGAGAATTTAGCTGGCTATCTGTCCATTCTGCACATTCATGGATCACTGTATCAACAGCCATGTAGACTATGAGCTCTCAGTGTTCTACTCTTGGGGCCTCTTCTCATCTGTGGATTCCCCATCATGATTCCCTGCAGGACTTCTATCGTGTATTGTAGGGGGGGCTGTTTTGGAGAACCACCCAAGTGTTTTGTGCATATAGAATCCTGGCTCCATTAATGATTAGCTCAAACCATCCAAAAAGTGCGTTGACACATTTCTTCACTGAGTTCTGTTAACGTAAGAAACTTTCAAGCCTGTAAGGAATTTTTGTGAGTTCATTTGAGCTCAACTGTCAACAATGCCGGGAAGCAGAATTTCAATGTATTGAGATAGTGCTCCAGACCGAGAATGGTGTTTTTTTTTTTTACTTTGTTTTATACATTATAATCAAAGAGAGGAGACATAAGTGGGTTACATGAACTCCATTGGTGAAAGAGTAGGGAGGTGGGAAAAAGCAAAGTAGGGAAACCTCTGGAATTGGATAAAAAGTAAAATGAGAGACACATACTTTTTTTTTTTTAAGGTGGGTGCAGGATAGTTGACAGTCATCAATTAACAGATAACAATAACAATGAGGGAATCTGTGATCTATGCCCAGGGGCCCTGGCACATTGATTGTGCCCTGGGGGGTCCAGAAAAAGGGAAGATACAAGTTACCCTGACATTCCAAAGATAAGGTATGTTATTGTAGATGCAAAAAGGCAATGGACCCTGCTAAGATCAAAGTTGATCTTTGTCAGGGAAGATACAGGCCTGGGACATGACTACCCACTAAAAACTGCTTTTTAATTTAAAATGTTTTCATTTCAGACCATCCTTCGTGGTCAATTTAGGTCTCTGAGTTTGCATGGCCCCCACGCAGGCCTTCCCTGAGTTAGTCAGGTTAGCATGTGGCCCCTTTTTGTCCACAGTTTGTTCCTAGGTTCCATGGAGGTGTAGAGAGTTGTGGAAAAAGTTAAACTACTTGGATACAGGTTGCTTTAAAAGCTACCACTTTTCCTGAATACAACCAAGTCAGTTACAGGCAGGTACCAGGTTTCCAACTAGAGAGAGAAGGTAAGGTTATGTCTGCCTTCAACCCCTGTAGAGCTCTACATCCCTCTTCTATAGAATTCCTCTCTGGTGGTCTGCTGACCGTTAGTAATGAGTGTCAGACTTTTTGTTTTAAACTGGGCATCAGTTTGCTCTAGAACAGTGGTTCTCAACCTTCTGGCCCTTTAAATACAGTTCCTCATGTTGTGACCCAACCATAAAATTATTTTCGTTGCTACTTCATAACTGTAATGTTGCTACTGTTGTGAATCATAATGTAAATATCTGATATGCAGGATGGTCTTAGGCGACCCCTGTGAAAGGGTCGCTCGACCGCGGAAGAGGTCGCGACCCACAGGTTGAGAACCGCTGCTCTAGAAAAAAGCTAGTGGCAGATGGGTAGGTGTATGATGGTGAGTTTTCATGTTTACAGAATCCTAGCTGTGTCCCAGCTAGCAATACAATAGTGGATGAGGGTCCGCCAGACTCCAGGCTTGACAGAGGTTACAGTATGCTGGGTTATAAACAAGCAAGCAGACTAACTTCTGTACAGCCTGGGGACAACACAGAAGAGAAGCCTGACTCATATTTGGAGGGTAGGGCAGTGAAATCTAACCTGAGATCTGAGGGCTCGGCAGTAGCTTCTGTTAACGTAAAAAAACATTGAAACCTGTAAAGAATTTTTGTGAGTTTATTTGAGCCAAAGTGTCGACATATGAGGGGAAGCAGAATTGAGATAATGCTCCGGAGAATGGCAGGGTTACATCTGTATTTATACATTGTAATCAAAGGAGGGATGTAGGTGGGTTACATGAAATTCATTGGTGATAGATTAAGAAGGAGAGCTAAAGCAAAGCAGGGGAAACCCCTGGGATTGGATAAAAAGTAAAATGATGGACACATACTTAGGTGGGTGCAGGATCAATTAACATGATAATAAAGGAATCTGTGGTATCTGTCCTGGCGCCCAGCACATTTGGTTTTTCCCTCCAGAAAAAGGGAAGTTACAAGTTACCCAGACATTTCAAGAGTATATTATCATAGATGCAAAAAGACAGATAGGCTCAGTTAAGGTAAAGGCTGACCTTGTCAGTGAAGATACTGGCCTAGGACGTAATTGCCCACCATAACTGCTTTTAAAGTTTAATTTCAGACCATCCTTTGTGGCTACTTTAGATCTCTGAGTTTGCAAGACCCCCATGCAGGCCTCTCCTGAGCTTGTCAGATCAGCTTGTGGCCCCTTCCATCTGCATTTTCCACCAGGGATGGCCCAGGGAAGGGACAGGAAGGGAACAGCTCTTATTGACCATAAAACCAAGCCAGTTTATACTGAATGGTAAGTAGAAGTACCCACCTTTATTTCTTGAAAAACTTATGTGCTTTTTTGGGAATACCCACAATCAACCGAAAGGAAGATAAAGGGCCCATTAGAAACACACCTGGTATCAGCCAGCTACATTCCATGACATTTCCAGACAAATTCCAGGTGATGTCTACGATGATTCCCTTGGGACTCTTGTCCAAATCAGAGTTTGGAAATTCATTTTGAGGAAAATGACTTTAACATCGTGTGAGCACGAGGACACAGTTATATAATTCAGGTTGGTAAAATAAGTATTCAGAAAGATACACAGTTAAAGAAATTGAAAGGAAAAGCGTGTGATAATGCTTTGGGGATAATTAGAAGCAAAGAGGGGGAAAAAGAAAAAAGTTGGTTACACCAGAAAATGGTCAGGAAACTGCATGATAATGAACACTTAAATTGCATTGCCTGTTGAATTCCTGTCTAAAGGATAAAAACGTATATACATACAATACAATGCTGTGAGGGTTCATGAGTGAGTGTTTACAACCTTGCAAAGGGCCCAGACATGCTACACAAACAAAGCATTTGTATTGTTTCCTCTCGCCATGGTTAAAAACCACAAAAAGGCATCAAAGGAACTTGAACATCAAAGAAAGGGAGACAAGTGCTTAGCATGATGAACACATCCTAAATTTTCCTCTTTCAGACTTTCTTGATGGCTGATTTTTTTCTTCTACAAGTCCCTGAATTCCACACGATTCAAGAATGTTCTCTCCTTATTAAAGTGGTTTGTCCTACAATCACAGGACAGGACCCGACTTTGCCCTTTGCGTCTGTCCCATGCGACAGCACACTTCTTTGGAGCTGTGGAGGGAATGCGGGCGTTGCGCAGGCCACTCTCAGGTATGGAAAGCACTCAGATTTCCATGCAGGGATAATTAGTAGTGGAATACAAAGCAGAAGAGTTTGAGGCATCTTAGTGTTGACGTGGAGTTTTAGTCTTGTAATGACCACAATTTCCAGCCTTTTACTTTGCAATCTGGTCAATGTAGGACTCTGATGTGAATCAAGGGTGGAACTGTGGCCCGCCTGCTCCTTGGGCACAAAATGAGTTATCAGCAATCCCTGGGGTGTGTGAATAATGTCTTCTGGGGCAGGTCTGTGTGCTGGCTGATGTTCTCAGTTCAGGTTCCAAACAGGAAATGACTCCTTCTAAGAGGAGTTTACGCAGAGAAGTGGAAAAAACCACAGAAAACATGCCTCCAGAGAGAATGTGCCACCAAAGAGGACGTGCCTCCAAGGTAGGCCTACGTACAAATATTTAGGATAGCGAGAGGCAGAGAGCTGCAGCGTCACGTGAATATTTCCATTCACTAGTAAAGGCAGCAGCCAGCCTTTTCCAGAATGAATAGGAGGCAAACAAAACCTTCTGCAGAAAGTTCTGATGAGTTCTCTTGCATAAAGCTGACGTGCCATGGGTGGTTTTAAGGTCCTTGAAACAAGGAGCAGATGTCCCCACAAGATGGCATGGGAAGCCCAGGAGATGGTTGCGAATGGCCAGATACAGGTTCTCTTTAAGGGACATCACTAGATTCTTAGCAGAAATTTTATTAAATTGTCATTTACATATGTAGACCTCCATCGGCAGTACACACTCTCACAAACCTGTTAAGGTCCTGTTTAAATGCCAGGTCCCATGAACTGGGTGGTCCCTCCCCAGTTAGTCAAAGGAGATTATGGCGGCCAGTGGGGGCAAAACCCACTTATGAAATCCTGTGTCGATGAGGTATGCTATGACGGAAAGAGCTATATGCTTCAGAAAGGTTCCTCTTCTCTTTTTCCATCTGTAAAATAGATATGGAAAGAAATCCTCACTGTATGTGAGTGTTGTGAAGACAAATGACAAAATGCACATAAAGCCTAGCAAATGGTGAGACTCAATAAAAGTTTGTTATGGTCATAGAACATTACTCCTCACACATGTGTCCATGTGCACTCCCAAGCAAAGGCACACAAATTATAACCCAGTTGTTTAAAAACAATAGTTTTGGAAAAGAAATTCAGGGGTCAGAGTGAGAGCAGTGTTTTGAAAGAAATGATCATTTTTCTTCTCTCAACATATAATAGACTGTATTGTCTTGTTTTAATGAACCATAAAGATAAATATAAAGATTGAAAACTGGTTATGTATTTTCTCCATTTTTAAGAAAAAATTTCTGTCTTTGAATGGTATAAAAGTATCTCTACCCCTAAAATGTGTATTTATATTTACAGTGATTCTATACCATGAAAAACTAATGACATAAAAAAGTTAGTAGCCCTAGCTAGTTTGGCTCAGTGGACAGAGCGTTGCCTGTGGATGGAAGAGGCATGTTTGAAGGGTTCCAGGTTTGATTTCAGTCAAGGGCACATGCCTGGGTTCTGGGCTCGATGCAACATGCAGGAGGCAGCCAATCAATGATTCTCTCTCATCATTGATGTTTCTACCTCTCTCTTCCTCTCTGAAATCAATAAAAATATATATATTTTAAAAAGTTAGTAGGCATTCCTGTAAGAGAATTCCACTCAAAGACTCAGATCCTGGTTATGTTAGCAGTCATAAGACATTATCCAGAGCATGTTACATCACACATGACTTTTAAAAGGCCATGCTCACCTGGCTGGAGTGGCTCAGTTAGTTGAGTACAGTCATGTGCACTGAAAGGTTGCCAATTAGATTACACTCAGGGCACATACCTGGGTTGTAGGTTCAATCCCTGGTCAGGAAGGCAACTGACTGATGATTCTCTCTAACATCAGTGTTTCTCTCTCTCTCTCTCTCTCTCTCTCTCTCTCTCTCTTCCGCCCCCCACCCCTTTTGCTCTTAAAGCATATCCTCAAGTGAGGATTACAAAAAAAAAAAAAAAAAGACTGTGCCAATTTTGTCATAAGAAAACTTGTTAGCAATTTGACTTGAAATTAAAATGGAAATGTTTTGTGTTCATTAATCTGTCTCCTAGTTGTGTGTGTGTGTGTGTGTGTGTGTGTGTTTTACCTAAGCTGATGCCTGCTGGTAAAATCTTTTCTTTGCTTCTATAGTAATTATAACTCAGTTTTACATCATCAGTTTCACTGAGAGGACATCTACATTTTCTAATGGTTCACCTTTTCTGTCTCTCTGTCATATGTAAAGTCAGGTTACATTAGACATTTAGGAACAATTACAGTCAATATGCTCCCCACCAAAGTGGTTGGGTTAGGGTTCGGGGTAAGTGGTGGTTGCTTTGTCCTGACAAATTGCTTCCCTTATTCATTCCCTTTAACAGCAAGAATTGGTCAGTGGGTGTTCAGGGCACACTAAGTTATGGTGGTGGGCCTGTTCCTGATGGCACAGCACTGTTCCCCAGCAGAGTCCGCCTGTCTTATGCAAACACCTGCTGGCAATGCAGAGTTTTAAAAGGTGCTGGCAGCTGTTGCCAGGAGGTGACTCAAAAGAACAGTCCCGAATTGCTATTCACAATGATTTGGCATGGGCGGCAGTAGATGCTGAAGCAGTTGGAAGGTGCCAACCAGTTTCACGTGTGCATAACTGAATAGCCAATAACCCAAGCATTTGGCTTGTACTGAGGCAACAGAGGATGTCTGAGTTTTTTCAACTGGGAAAGGAAATTGACCAGCTTCCTTAATTTAAAGTACAGCAGGTGGCAGAGCATGTATAAAACCCCACAACACCAGCGTCACCAAGAGTGTAATTTATTCAGCCTATAATCGACCTGTTTGTTGTTTCTCACTGTGAGGTTCACGTCGTTTTCTGCATTTCTTCCAAGATTTCTACAGATTTCACAGTGTTTAATTAACAGAGCATTGCATTCCTATGGTGTACACATTCAAAGGTGGCAGGGCATAAAGAAGGTTTGAATCATTTTAAGGGAACAAAAAGTATTTGATTATTGTTCTACAGAGCCCTGCCCAAGCAAAAGCAAATGGGCATAAACACACTGTGGCTGATTTTGATTTTCTAGGAAAGACCATTCTCAGCTTCTATTGTTAAAGGTATTCTAGGGAAATGTCATAATAATATCTATATAATAAAGAGGTAATATGCAAATTGACCATCATGCCCTCGCACAAGATGGCCACCCCATGTGGTCACAAGATGACCACCACAAAATGGCCAGCAGGGGAGGGAAGTTGTGGGTGATCAGGCCAGCAGGGGAGGGCAGTTAGGGGCGACCAGGCCAGCAGGGGAGGGCAGTTGGGGGAAACCCGGCCTGCAGTTGGGGGCGACCAGGCCTGCAGGGGAGGGCAGTTGAAGGTGACTGGGCCAGTAGGGGAGGGCAGTTAGGGGTGACTGGGCCTGCAGGGGAGGGCAGTTGGGGACGATCAGGCTGGCAGGGGAGGGTAGTTGGGGGCAATTGGGCTGGCAGGGGAGAAGTTAGGTGTTGATCAGGCTGGCAGGGGAGTGGTTAAGGAGTGATCAGGCTGGCAGGTGGAAGCAGTTAGGGGCAATAAGGCAGGCAGGCAGGTGAGTGGTTGGGAGCCAGCAGTTCCGGATTGTGAGGGGGATGTCCGACTGCCAGTATGGGATCGGGCCTAAACTGGCAGTCGGACATCCCCCAAGGGGTCCTAGATTTGAGAGGGTGCAGGCTGGGCCGAGGGACCCCCCCCCCCCCCCCCCACCCCAAGTGCATGAATTTCATGCACAGGGCCTCTAGTAATAATAATAAGCATTAATTCATTTCTCACTGAGATTCAGAATAAATGCTAAGCACCTCAATGAACAGAATCATTTAAATTTTACAACAGGTCCATATGGGGGTACTTTGATTATTCTCATGTCATATATGAGGAAACAGGCTGGCAAGATACAGAGAAGGAAAGGAAAGTTGCCCATTTGAGCCTCTACATTGAACCACTAGTGATGCTGCTTGCACACCCCAGAGAAAGTTCTAGAGGACTGTGCAGATGGTACAGGTAACCATTCTAGTATCCTGGGCTGAATCCTACCAAAGAGCCATGGTAATTGTTATTGATAATTCAATACCAATATTTTCCTAGCACCAATTGAATGATCATCCCCTTGGTGTTATAGTTAAGGAAGCAATAATTTATTACCCTTCAGATTTACAAGTGGTAGATAGGCAAACACAGCTGTTTTACTAAAAAGGAAAAATAGTGAAGAAAAAATAATGGACTGAGAATCATGAGACTTGGATTTTAAACTCACTTTAGTTATTTATTTATTTATTGTTTTACTAATTGTGTGTATTTGGGCAAATCATTCTATCATTATTTTATCTCTGTTCCATTTGTCTTCAGGACAGGGCAAGAGTACCCATGATTTTATTTTCACTTGGCTGCAGAGATTACATGAACTTCCACTTCTAAAAACTCCTTGTAGGGCCCTAACCAGTTTGGCTCAGTGGATAGAGCATTGGCCTGCAGACTGAAAGGTCCCAGGTTCAATTCTGATTAAGGGCCTATGCACGGGTTGTGGGCTCAATCCCCAGTGTGGGATGTGCAGGAGGCAGCCAATCAATGATTCTCTCTCATCATTGATGTTTCTCTCTCTCCCTCTCCCTTACTCTCTGAAATCAATAAAAATATATTTTTAAAAAATATTTAAATACAAACAAACAAAAACTCCTTGTAGGAATTTGGGGACATAGTGATTTTATCCATCTTAACCTGTGGAGCTTATTTAAATCTGGCCACATTAGACTTCAAACCTCCAGGGCAAGGTCTACACCTGTCTAAGTATGTTTTAGAAGCATATAAGAGGCAGTCTTTTTAGCAGTATTATTGAGTGATGACAGAAGTAAATTGTGGGGTAGAGGGCAGTAGAGTATATATGAAATAATGGTTTTAGACTTTGGACAACAGTTGCACAGGAGGCAGCCAACCAATGGTTCTTTCTCATCATTGATATTTCTCTCTCTTTCTCTCCCTCTCCCTCTCTGAAATCAATAAAAATATATTTTTAAAAAAGAAAGAGTGAGTCAACTACTAGGATTTGTCCTTGCTTCTTTGGCCTTCTTGAGTTGAACTCTCTTTTACTGTATCATCCAACTACATCTTCTATGCTATTACATGTGTAAGTGGTACTTATACCATATCCTTGTCACCGCCATAAACTTGGTGAGAAGAGAGGATAGAAGAGAGAGGAGGGAAGAAGCAGGTGGGTATGAGTATTTGAAGGAAAATATATACACACTTTTCATATTAAGAAAAAATCTGTGACAGATCGTTGGATTAGAGTACCAATACCTTAGGGGTCAGGACTCCAGTAGAACATTCCTGAATAATGCTCCCGTATTTGTTCCTGTCCGTCTCACAGCAACAAAGCTTGTTGCTCCCATCTCTGACGTCTTAGAGTGAATGGTCACATGAAGGGGCAGAGATGAGAGATACTCTTTCATGAAGGAGAAACCACAGAGGGTACGCCCCTGCCCTCCCACCCTGGGTCCTCTGCACCTCTTGGCTGCCATTATGACTTGCTTTTCTAATGGAAGGAATGCCTGTCTTTCCTCATGGAAATTACTGCCAGGGAAAAGTGACGTCTCTAGGGGTTGGGGTCAGAAGCAAGTCCTGAGGGCCCCCTTCACCAGAGTGGGCTCTCCCGGTTGGCAATTAGGCCTGCCTGAGCAGCTCTCCTCCCTCCTCTCCTGCAGCAGCCTGTGGTTGCCATGGCAATGCTGGACTCTCTCCACTTCCAGTGAGATTGATTCCACAACATTGCCAGAGATAGCAGCTCCTGTGGCCACCTTGCCAAGGCGGACACCCTTACAAGCAGCTCCTCTCCTTCTCTAGATGCAATGAGCTGGCATGATGCCCCAAGTCTGCTTCTCTAGGTGGTTTTTTATTTTCCTAAATTGCTTTAGTGGACTTGGGAGCCTTTGATAGGTTGTTCTGCCCATCTGCTTCTCCTCGTGGCTTGCACCAATGTGGCCTCTGCTAATAAGAGAAGCCAAAACTAGCAGTTGGGAAGCATGGGCTTTTTTTTTTTAAATATATATATTTTTATTGAATTCAGAGAGAAAGGGAGAGAGGGAGAGAGAGACATAGAAACATCAATGATGAGAGAGAATCACTGATCTGCTGCCTCCTGCACACCTCACACTGGGGATCAAGCCTTCAACCCAGGCATGTGCCCTGACCGGGAATTGATCCGTGACCTCCTGGTTCATAGGTTGACGCTCAACCACTGAGCCATGCTGGCCGGGTGAAGCATGGGCTTTTTGATGTACACTGCAGTAGATGGCAGATTGGATGGAGCCCAGCATAAAGTGACTTTCTTCTTTATATTACTTAACCACCCACTCAGAAAGCAAAAACTACAGTCACATTGTCCTCTGTCCCTGGTGGGTGACACACCTGTGGAACTTAAGAAAGTCTCAATACATATTTTACTGTAAAATATATTTTGAACTTCAGATTCCCCCAAAGATATTTGGAGTCTTATTTCATTACATGTATTAACCTCTGGAAAACCTCTTTAACATCCACCCACACCCCACACCTCTTACTTAGATATTATTTAGTGAATTGAAGCCAGCTATTAGCTTAGGTCAATTCCATTTATATATTCCCAATGAATACATGAGCTCATTTGGAGTACCCTTTGGTTTAGGTTGTGTGTTATCCCAATATGACTATTATGTTCTATTTAGCACAATTCCATAAAAAGAGAGGCTTACAGATTCAAGGCATCGCCCTGGAATCAGTTGTCTTGTGTATGTGGTTTGTCAAATTGGGTAAAAGGGAGCACATCCTTGAGATGGCAAATTCAAATATCCAGAGAGAGGAAAAGGAGAGGGAGAGAGTGTTTAGAAAATTTACTCATCTTCCCAAGGTACATAAGTCATCAGGTTTGACCCATTCTTAAAGGACAAGTTGTCCTGGGATTGTCAAAACTCAGATGTGTTGGTTAAGTTAATAACGTCTGATGACTTAGCTAGATGATGTTACTTATTTATTGTCAGGTTAAAAAGTAAATTACTCAGTCACCACATTTCTCTCAATTAAATCATTAGATCATCTGAAGTTGAAATGAAACTCTTTCCAAAATTATAAAAGTATTATATGTTGCTAGCAATGTTGGGAAACACCATTTTGTATAAAAATCTTATTGCTTAATAAATCAGTGTAGAGGCTCTGTTAAGCCCAAGATCCTATAACTCCAAACTCACTTTTTTCATTATGTTTTGCAATTTTTTAGGTAGTTCTTGGGTTCATAGTTGTCTGCTTTTTCACATTTTGCATCTTGACTCAATGTGGATAGTGTACAAAGATGCAGCTTTGAACTGCCAGTTGAAAGAAACTGGGCTCCCCACTGTCAGTGCAGAGTGTGGCCCTCAGCACAAGGCCTTACCAGGTCTCAGGGTCAGTAAGCATGGTGGGAGGTAGATGGGAGCATACACGTGGTGACCAGCCCTTGACTTGCTCTGTTGACCTTGGAGAAGTCATCTCTCTGAGCCTCAGTTTGTTTTTGCATGTAAGGTTTGTGCGTCAAATCCAGAAAACAACAACAAATAAGGCAGGTGAGTAAGTGTAGATAACATTAGTCAAGATGGCAAGCAAGTCACATTCCATGAACTTCAATTAAGGCAGATAGAAACAGGTAGAAAAAATAATCCAGGCAGGAAAACAGTTGCATCTCATTAGACAATGTGTCAGAACTCAGGAAACTTAAGTAAAAAGGTGTTGGAATCCAGACTGAGGACCTCAGCTAGAAATGAAACCAAGCCAAAGAATATGGGAACCAAGGTCAAGGTCTAGGCAAGGGTCCGGGGACTGGGCAGGAGACACCAGCAGCCTGAATGAAGCCAGGCAGGCTATTTATTGTAAGACTTGGGTTCCTGATTTGCTTGAAGGAGTCTTGGTTCACTTGGGGGCCTGATCCTACAGAAGATAAGAGAAGGTGAGAGAAGGTGGGACATGACAGTTCCTGAAAACTGAGGAAGAAAAAATACCTTTCAGATGCTATCGTTTCTCCTTAGAAATGATCACTTCTAAACCAAGGTGGAAGTGGGTGATCCTCATAAAAATAAGTAATAAAGTAATGTATTTAAAAAATATATCCCTCCAGCCAAATATTTGATAAAGTCTAGAATTTTGTCATTTTAACTAAAGTTTTTGCTTCTATAAAGATGTGTGAATTTCTACAACTTTAATAAGATTTTTCACCATCCTACATAATAAAGATGTAATATGCAAATGGTTGTTACGCCATGAAGTGTAATGACTGACCACTTAACGACCGGATCACGGATCAGCAGGAGGGTGGGGCAGCGAGCAACAAGTGGGCGTTGGGCGGTGGAGAGTTACAGGAGGGGGCAGGGCAGCAAGCTATGGGGGGGAGGCAGGGGGACCTACAGGAGGGCGGGGCAGTGGGCAGAAAGCTACTGGAGGGTGGCAGCGAGCTACTGGTGAGCTACTGGTGCACAGATTCGTGCGCAGGGCTACTAGTATATTATAATTTGGGGAAAGCTTTGTCTCCCCTTTAGGTTGTGCTTAGTAGGCGGGTGAGACATTTAAGTTTTAAGTTACCCAGAGCCAGAGTATAGGACAGGAAAATTAGGTTTGGTAAGCATTTGTATGTACATTTTATATGCACTGCTATTTAAAGGAGTGAATATAATCCCTTCAAAAGCAATAAATCCTTTTGTAAAGGGAATGATAGCCCACTAAGATCTAATTTGTAAATCTGTACACTCACATATCTGGTGAAACATGACTTATTAATGTGTGCTCACTCAGAACATTTAGTCCTATGAACACCATTTAAAATGTTAAAAACTGTGCAAAAGATCAGAATAGTGAAATATGAAGGCCCATGTCACTGATATTTACAAGAAATGTCTTACCTTTGGGAACACCCCAAAATTGTGTGTGTGTTCTTCACTGATGGCTTTCAAGCTTGTTCTCTGGAATTACCCCAACTCCAGCAGAGGGTGACAAAAAATGCCCCAGCATTTTCTCATGATTGAGAAAGAGGAACTTTTTTTGGACCAAAAGTCAGAGTGTTTTTTTTTTTAATAATGGAGGGATCACTAATGTTCTGAACATCTATTTCACAACTATAAAGTGAGGGAAGCAAGACCATAATTCTAGGGGGAAGGTGGTTTGGAAAGAGCCAGTTTCAGCAACATCAAAGAATGAGTGAACACTGGCCCAGATCTCTGGAGCTCTCGAGCTCTCCACAGAACCTATGGGAGTGTGCCTTCAATAACCCACAGGAAAACATCCTTCAAAACACATGGGGAAGCCAGAACCAATTTCCATAGATGTTGGAGTACTTCTTCCCACTGCTTTTGGGCTCAAAACTAGACATTGCTAGATGGAATGTTATTCCACTCAGCCCTCTTACGACATTTTCAGCTTTGAAATTCCTCTAGGTCAAAAGGCCAAGGGAGCTAAATCATGAGACTCCTTTGTGCTGTCCAACATGGTAGGCAAATTTAAATTAATTAAAATGTCATAAAATTAGAAATTCAGTTTCTCTGTCCCACTAGTCACATTTCAAAAGCTCAAAAGTCACATGTAGTTCATGGCTACTGTATTGGACAAGGCAGACAGAGAACATTTCTAGCGTAGATGATGCTATTGGGTGGAGCTGTGAGTCTGATGTTATGGCCACATGACATGTGAGCACATTTTGGAGCTGAAGTCTTGTCATAAAAAATGTCCATTGGTTATGCTTATATGCATGCATACAAGTCCTTTGGTTGATCTCTTACCCCCACTCCCCACCCTTCCCCTGCCTTCCCACTGAAGTTTGACAGTCAGTCTGTTCGATGTGTCTTTGTCTCTGGATCTATTTTTGTTAATCAGATTACGTTGTTCATTATATACCACAAATGAGTGAGATCATGTGATATTTATCTTTCTTAGGCTTATTTCGCTTAGCATAATGCTCTCCAGGTCCATCCATGCTGTTGCAAACAAATGGTAAGAGTTCTTTCTTTCTTTTTTTTTTTTACAACAGCGTGGTATTCCATTGTGTAGATGTACCACAGATTTTTCTTTTTTTCTTTATTGATTAAGGTATTACATATGTGTCCTTATAGCCCCATTCATGCCCTCACCCCCTTGGTGTCTGTGTCCATTGGTTAGGCTCATATGCATGCATACAAGTCCTTTGGTTGATCTCTCCCCCTTACCACCACCCTCCCCTGCCTTCCCTCTGAGGTTTGATTGTCTGATCATTGCTTCTCTGTCTCTGGATCTGTTTTTGTTCTTCAATTTATATTGTTCATTATATTCCATAAATGAGTGAGGTCATGTGATATTTATCTTTCTCTGACTGGCTTATTTCGCTTAGCATAATGCTCTCCAGTTCCACCCAGGCTGTTGCAAATGGTAAGAACTTCTTCTTTTTTACCGCAGCGTAGTATTCCATTGTGTAGATGTACCACCATTTTTTAATCCACTCATCTGCTGATGGGCACTTAGGCTGTTTCCAAATCTTAGCTATTGTAAATTGTGCCACTATGAACGTAAGGGTGCATATATCCTTTCTGATTGGTGTTTCTAGTTTCTTGGGATATAGTTCTAGAAGTGTACCACAGCTTTTTAATCCACTCATCTGCTGATGGGCACTTAGGTTGTTTCCAAATCTTAGACACAGACACTAGGGAAGTGAGGGGATGTGCCGGTGTGTGAGGGGGTGTTGGAGTGGCATGGGGGAAAAAGGAAACATATGTAATGCCATATGTGATACTTTAAACAATAAAATAAAACTTAAAAAGAAGTGTGGATCTTGGGTGGGATTGTCATTATTAATACAAGCGTTTTTGAAGACTGGTCCCATTTGACTCATTAGGCTTGGATTAATAAAACCATAAGGGCAATTAACCTGAGGAATAAGCTATCAAAAACCCAATTAATATGACCTGTGCTCATAAAATAGATGCAGAATGAGTAAATAAGTTCTAGGGCAAAAGTTGTAAAAATTACTTAGCATATAATTAAGATTAAAAAAAAAACCTAAAATTTAAATAATGAAAGCTCTGTGAGATAATATCCCATTGATGGGCATTGTCTTGAATTAGAGACTGTTGACAGGCATAAACAGCTTTTTTCTTCTTTCTTTGGTCACAGTATGTGCTGGTGTTGGATATAGAGTCATTAATTCATGCTGGACACATCTTTTTTTGTCTTAGATGCTGACTGGTCAGCTCAGATTTGTGGCCTTCTCTCCTTTCTCCATCACTGACCATTTTATTTGGCAAGAAGACAATTGTGAATAAAGAAGTGTTGTCGGGTACAAATTGTATAACTTATGGTCACTGGCTTTTCTAATTAACAGAAACAGAAGCATGGGAATAGTTGTATTTTTTTTTCTTTTCTTATTAGTGACACAGCCATCTATTTTCATTAGAGAATTATTTCACAAAATCCCAAGGAAGTTTATCATTTATCATTTATATACACCCAATTTTCTTTTCAGTAAACAGCATAGGATCACAGAAAAAGTCCACTGGCAGACTCCTCAGGGTAATTGACCCCTGGTAAAGAGCTGTTTTGACTGTAAAGGTAGTGAATTTGACTTGGTTGGCTATATGGCTTTCAGCTAAAACAGAGCTTAGAGGACCAAAAAGCAGAGGCCCAGGGCTGTGCTTCTCCTCTGGGCAACTCTTAAGTCAATGTGGACCTGGTGTTACCAGTGTGTTGGGAAATACTGCAAGATTTAGGAGCAGATTTCCAGTAACAGAACTTTTCCTGAGAGTCAGTTAATTTAGCTGCAATGAGGATTTACCAGGGAAACAGGCAGTAAATGAGTCACGCTCAGTGTTGACTGTTTACATAAGGAGAAACCTGGCCTTGAAAAATATTGCAGATAGTTTGTTTAGGTGCTAATAATCTGTGGAGAGCGAGGTACAGAAGCTTTTGTTCTTTGCATAATTAAAGCATTAAGAGGAACTTCGTGAGGTGATTTTGTTTTAGCAGATGATATATTTAAAGTGACTTCTGCTGTCTTTTATTTTTTTCTCTCAATCCCAGTTTAACATCTTGCTAAGCTTTGTATTAACAAAATCAGTGAATCACAGTTATATATTTGTGTGTCTGTGTGTTATTCAATCCTTAAAGGAAAACCTTGTAGGGCTAACGAGATTGAATTATTTTCTTTGTATAAGCATATATCATTAGAATAAAATCTTATATTTTGTTTGAATTGATTAAAAAATTCCCGAACTTACACTTTTAAAGGACATAGAAATGACTTTGCAGTATATACATTTAGGAAAACAAATGATAAAACATCAACCTGAAATCATTTAAGACCAGGAGAGTCTATTAGCATATCAATTGCTGTATAACAAGTTTTCCAAAAACCTGCTAGCTGAAAACAATACGTACTTATTATTTTACATTTCTATGAGTCAGGCATTAGGAAGATGCTCAGTTGCTTGGTTCTGGTTCAAGGTGTCTCATGAGATTGTGATTGAGATATTGGCCAAGACTGCAGTCATCCAAGGCTACACTGAGCAAGAGGATCTGCGTCCATGCTCATTCCTGTGGCTGCTGGCTGGACTCTTCAATTCCTGTCTGACCATTGGCCTCAGTTGATCTCCATACGTGGGGCTCTCTTAGGAAGTTTGCTAGCTGCTCTCAGAGTGAATGATCCAAGAAAAACAGCATGAGGCAGAAGTCACAAGGCCTTTTATGACCCATCTCAGAAGTAACATACTATCACGCTTGTCTCGTAGACCAACCCAAGTAAAACACGGAAGGGAAATACACAAGCGCCTCAACACCGGGATGTGGGGCCATGTTCGAGGCTGGCCACAGCAGAGGGAGTAATCTAGAGAAGTGGCGAACTTGATTTTAATAGTTGTGGGTGGTCCAAAATATTTGACTGTTTGGACGGTTAAATTTTTATTTTTATATTCCCAGGGAACATATTCATGGAATGGAAATTTTTTTGTACCTAAACTAATAGATTTGGAAATGTTATCATTCTGTTTACCTATATCATAGCAAGAATGTTATAAGAAACAGTTATGCCAGTATATATCAGTATTACATAGAAGAGAGACATTTTACAATTTTCCTTTTAAAAATCTATGTGCAAAGATAGTTGAGGGGCCTCTCATGACTTGGCATGTGCTGGCTATCAGCAAACCCTAATTAGAAGCTTGGGTATTTGCTTCCATTTGAATGACTTTTTCTTCACACGTCCTTTGAGGATTGAATACTTGAGTACTTCCATAGCATCATGGGGTTAAGAAGGTTGACTTACTATGTAGCCCTTAGATTCCTTCCTAAAAATTCATACAATACAGATGGCAGTGAACTACACAAAGACAAGATGTGGTCTGGCTCCAAGTGAAGAGTTATGTCATTGGATTTATAAGTGTCCAGAGCCATTCATATAATTTTTAATCCTGGAAAATTAGGTGAATATAAATTCCAACCAATCAATTGTATGTAAGAAAACCCCCCAAATACAAATGTAGGCATCAAAGGCTAATCCAGGCCATTAGTTTACCCTGTATTTTCACCTATCACTTGTTCAGGGGATGATACTTCCTGATCTTCTACCTTATTCCACATTGTCATGGATGCATCCAGCAAGGGACCCTGAGACACACATCTTCTCATCTTCAGAGTCTCTTTCTGTCTCAGCACAACAGATATTTTGGGGCAGAGTTTCAATGTTATCTGTGGGTCATTACAGGATGTCACACCAGCTCTGTGTACTACTCTAGCCGTCAGAACCCGCTCCTGTTCCCCAAGCTCAGGTCGTCTTTGCTGAGAATCTGCATGATCCCTCTACTACAGCCTTAATATACTTTCTGTGGAACTACCATTTCCATGACAGTGCAGCTGCTGAATGGGAAACTTCCCTGGGGTACATGTTCGATATCCCAAATCTAACGCCTCTCGCAGTTTGGGGAACGAAAAGATGTTTCTACATTTAGTTGACCAAGTGGGGAACCGAGGCAAAAGCACTTGGGAGATCCAATCCATCCCTTGTTCTGTGGAACCACCAGGAGGACAGTGAGCCAAAGCACTGAATTACCCCCTAATCCAGGGGTGGGCAAACTTTTTGACTCGAGGGCCACAATGGGTTCTTAAACTGGACCGGAGGGCCGGAACAAAAGCATGGATGGAGTGTTTGTGTGAACTAATATAAATTCAAAGTAAACATCATTACATAAAAGGGTACGGTCTTTTTTTTTTTTAGTTTTATTCATTTCAAACGGGCCGGATCCGGCCCGCGGGCCGTAGTTTGCCCATGGCTGCCCTAATCATTACTTTGCCCCCAAAGCAGTGATTTCACTCTTGTTTACTACAGGATCAGCTTCAAGTTGAAACTTACATAAACACAACTCAAAACAGTGAGTACTTTAGAAAACTTGCTAGGTCAAGAGAGGCATCAGCACCTAACAGGAGGAACTGAGAATCCACCCAAGTCTCTCTAGGCCATTCTTGGAAAGCCCCAGGCTGGTGCCGGTCAGATCACTTTAAAGTCAAATTTTTTTTTTATTTTTATGAGAGTTTTTTTAAATTAAAAAATTTTTTTTTATTATTCAGAGAGGAAGGGAGAGGGAGAGAGAGATAGAAACATCATGATGAGAGAGAATCATTGGTCAGCTGCCTCCTGCACGCCCCCCACTGGGGATCAAACCCGCAACCTGGGAATGTGTCCTGACTGGGAATTGATCCATGACCTCCTGGTTCATAGGTCAACACTCAACCACTGAGCCATGATGGCCAGGCTACATTCAGCATCTTAAACACCAAACCATGAGGGGGGCACTTTTGAATTTTTCAGTAGCACTAATGCAGGGGTCCTCAAACTTTTTAAACAGGGGGCCAGTTCACTGTCCCTCAGACCGTTGGAGGGCCAGACTATAGTTTAAAAAAAAACTATGAACAAATTCCTATGCACACTGCACATATCTTATTTGGAAGTAAAAAAACAAAACGGGAACAAATACAATATTTGTATTTGCATGTGGCCCGCGGGCCGTAGTTTGAGGACCCCTGCACTAATGTATCAGAAATAACTGGGGTAAGGAAAATGGTCGATCGGATGCCTATAAGAAGAGGAGGCCTGTAAGACTGAAGAAAGGATGTAGAAGTCATTGGGGACATTTAGGTTCTATTTGTTATTTGGGATTTGGATGAGTTCTATACATCCTCTACCTGCTGTGATGAATAAAACAAAATCTGCTTTTAGTTTTGGGTTTTTTTGTTTTGTTTTTTGCTGACTTCCAACTGTAGGAAAAAACCTGACCTTATATTCCTCAAAATTGCGCGGAGAGAGCAGCTTGCAAGGTGTTCGTCTGGAGGACCTCAGCTGCTTCTGAAAGCAACACGCACTTGAAGGAAAGACTCACCATGCTTTGCAAGTCTTCCTTATAAAAGCTTTCTGCAATGACGAGGTGGCACTGTGGAGTGATTTTTTAATTTGTTTTTCTAAGGAACTGCCAATATTTAATTAGGCTTCAGCTAACAGACTTCAAGTTAATTTAAGACAAATGGCTTTGCTGTGGCTAATTGCTCGGATATGCTCATCTGGAAACATCCTACCACAATGAGTGTCTGTCCTTTGTAATTCTGCTGTGGGTGGCTGAGTGACCCAGACAGGGCTGTTTGTGTCTGATTGGAAACACCCAAATTGCTTGTTCGGGGTGACTAAGCTCCCTATCACACTGCCCGAGTTTCACTTTTCAGAGTTCACACTAAATTGGTATGGATTGAAAACCTGGATTTTATTATCAAATGAATCAATAGTAATAGCTTTTGTGTGTTAACAGCACACTTACATCTATCATGTCAGAATGCCTTAGAAAACATATCACATCACAGCTGAAATGAACCTCAGAGAACTTTCCAATGCCCACAGTTGGTCTGAACAAATCAAGCACGAGAGAGAGAGAGAGAGAGAGAGAGAGAGAGAGAGAGAGAGAGAGAGAGAATGACTTGCCCAAGGCCATGTAGACTTTGAACTTGGGCTAAAACCCAGGTCTTTTCATTCTTAGTCTTCTGCTTGTTTCTCCTTTCTGCCCTCTTCCCACACAATAACTTGTATTAAATTTATCCGTTAACTCCAACTCCTTAGGACAGGACTTCAGAATGGATTCAAGCCAGCGGGTGGGAATGAACATCCTGAAGGGCTGGCCTGACCAGCCTCCCAACCCCTCACAGCAAGTGCTGTGGGTGGCCTGTCTCCTGCCACTTCGGCAGTGCCTGTGAGAGCAGGGCCTGCAGACTGGCGACAGGGCCAGGCTTGCCACTGTCCACAAGAAGGTGTGCTGCAGACAGAGGGCAAGGCCTGGCATGGGGAGTGGGGGGTGGGAAGCGAAAGACCTGGTAGCATAATTCAATGAAATTATGCCTCCCCTTTGCCTGATAATTGTGCTTCTAACTGATTTGATCTTCTTCAAGTTTCCCTCTCCATCTCCTCAAGGATGGACTCTTTGACTTATTTTCAGTCATTTCCTGTCACCAATGGCCTTTCTGTCATTGTCCCTCTGTTCCCCACTTCCCTCTGACCAGTCCCTTATGCTCACTTACCTTTGCTTCTCGGCGTATCTCTTTAAGTTCTCACTTCCTTCTTGGTGTTTCAATGTCTTCTCCACGGGTGGCTTTAACCGACTAGTTTTCTGATCTTCATAGATTGAAAAAAAACAAGTAGAAATATGTCAATACTTGAGAAGAATGTCGGATATATAGCAAGCACTCTCTAAAGCAGTGGTTCTCAACCTTCTGGCCCTTTAAATACAGTACCTCATGTTGTGACCCAACCATAACATTATTTTCATTGCTACTTCATAACTGTAATGTTGCTACTGTTATGAATCGTAATGTAAATATCTGATATGCAGGATGGTCTTAGGCGACCCCTGTGAAAGGGTCGTTCGACTGCCAAAGGTGTCACGACCCACAGGTTGAGAACCGCTGCTCTAAAGGGTGGCTACTTTTCCTAATCATTATTCCATTTGTTTTAGGATCTGTCTCTTCTTCTGCCAAAGGTTCTATTTTCATACTATGCTCATTTAAAAAACTCCTGTCATTCAGGTCTCCATTCCGCCTTGAATGCTCCCTCTGTGTGTACCCTCTCTTGTAGACCTGACAAAATTGGGGACAAGATGCTTTTCCAATGGGTCTTTCACCTCCTTGTTAGGTGAACCTTAAGATACTATTTTAGAAATTCACATTACATATCCCCCCCAAATTGTATTTTTTAAATATATATTTTTATTGATTTCAGAGAGAAAGGGAAAGGGAAAGGGAGAGAAAGATCAATGATGAGAAGGAATCATTAATCAGCTGCCTCCTGTGCACTCCCTACTGGGGATCAAGCCCACAACCTGGGCATGTGCCCTGACTGGGAATCAAACTGTGACCCCTGGTTCATAGGTTGATGCTCAACCACTGAGGCACACTGGCTGGGCCAAAAGCTGTATTTTATAATAGTTGTGTTGTAGAAACTATGTACTTTGTTCAATACTCTTACTACTATAAACATCAATTTAAGCCATCTTTTCAAGTTATTAGAGTTTATAGAATATTTTTTGCTCAATTTCTTAAAAATGGAAATATTAAAAAACTCCAAAAATATAAATCTGGAAAAAAACACAAAAGACAATCAGCACAAAACGGATAAAAAGGGAATAATAAAAATGAATAAAACAATTTTAGTTTAAAAATTTATATAAAAAGTAATTATAAAGGGTCACTTCAGATATTTGTTATACTAGAAAGATAGGCTGATTGTCAAATATTCTAACAACTGCTGAGGTAACAAACATTTTAAAAATCTTCATGAAAATTAAGTGTGTCTTTAAAAAACAAATAAAACTGGCATTAAAAGAAGACTTTTATGATTTGGGGATATGTGAGAAAAACAGGATACATACAGCTAATGTACATGCTGAATATGTTTAACTGAGCAATATGTTATTGTTGACTAATTTTTTTCTCATTAGTTTGCCAGCCTGGATGCCCCTGTAAATGGGCTAGATATGCCAGGCAGGTCGCCTGAAGCTGAATAAAGACAGGTCTTTATGTGCACTGTATGCCACAAAGAGTTTCGGTTGAGGAGTAGAATAGAAATAGCATGATTTACAATTTCACAACATTTATTTTCAAAAGCCACGCAATTTCCTTTTCCAAACTGCAAAGCAAAACAAAACAGAATGGCACTACTATTGCTGAAACATTTGTGCCACCTGTCTTTAACTCTCTCTAGCTACCAATGGTTTAGATCCCTAATTCGTGTCCAGTAAAAGCACAAATGCCTTATCATTAGTAGGAATGGGAAGTTAATTATGTCTGGATGATTTTTTTTTTTTAAAGCATGAAGCAAATGAAGAAACATATCAGTCCGTGTGCCGTTACAAGCTTGCCCCTGGCCCAGGCTCCTGGAGAGGAGATTTTAATATGGCTGAAGCTTCGGTCTTTTTCTGGCAACAAGACTCAAAGGCTGCATCTGTTAAGTACTCTGTGGTCATAATGATACCAGTTAGTGATTACTACCCTCCTGATTGATTTACATAAAATAAACACCCTGCTAGCAACATGGCAAAGAGGAGCACTGCAGCCAAATCTTCTAATTCAACTGTGGGCAAGTCGAACATCTAATTATTTCTATGTCCTGGACTCAGGAACTTAACAAAGTTTCGGATATGATTGAGGCTTAGGTATTCCAAAGTGAAGTTTCTTGTGGAATCTATTTAAGTTTCCTTTCCTTTTTATTGAATTGACTGGGGGCGGGGGACACTGGTTAACAGAATTATACAGGTTTCAGGTGCACAATTCCATAGCACATCATCTGTACAATGTCTGTGTGTTCACCACCCCAAGTCAGGTCTCCTTCCACCCCATTTATCCCCCCGTTACCCTCCTCCCCTCCTTCCAGCTGCCCTCCGCCTGATCTGCCAATCACCACACTGTTTCAGAAGACATTTTATGTATAAATTGTAATAGATTTTATTTCAAAACATTTGTTAGTCTAGCCCTTTCGTCCTCACTGGACATTATCGCCTTTGGGAAGGCTATAATTAATCTAGGTGGAAGTCTACCTGTGTGGACTTGAACCAGACTGCCCGGTTGAATTTGGGCTCCACCTTTCTTTATGACTTGTATAGGTTAGCTCAATCTCCGTGTCTCACTTTCCTCATCGATGGGCGGCCTAACACCAGGCGAGCATTAAGAAAGATGCTATTGCCATGCAATGGCACGATACCCGGCATGCAGTAAGTGCTCCCTAGATGTCAGTTGAGATGGTGATGATGGAGGGCCTTCAGCAACCTCTCAGGGGAGCCCATGCCTCATTTACGAAAGCACTCAGCATGCAGGTTTGCAATCGCTCACCTACTGTTTCCCTTCGCAGACTATAGACTCTGTGAGGGTAGGACTCGTGTATGTATTTATTATTTCTTGTTTGTTGTTGTTGTTAATTCTCACCCAAGGATATTTTTCTATTGATTTTTAGGGAAAGTAGAAGAGAGAGGGAAAGACAGAGAGAAACATTGATTGGTTGCCTCCTGCAGGAGCTCTGACCAAGGTCTGGGTTGGGTAGGAGCCTGCAACCAAGGTATGTGCCCTTGATTGGAATTGAACCTGGAACCCTTTGGTACACAGGCCAATGCTCTACCAACTGAGCCAAACCTGCTAGGGCTGTATTATTTCTTGACTCATCACCAGTGGATCTCAGCACCCATGATATTGCTTGGCATGTAGTAGGTACTAATGAATAATTGATACATGGTAGTTTAGGGGAGAGGATTTACTCATTGTAGGGCTCTGGGAAAGTCACCCCCTCTCTTTGAGACACATGTGCCTTGGTTTTATAATGGAAATAAGAGAGTTGGGAGAACTAGTGTGAAAGTGCTTTGTAAAGTTAATGTGTGTGTGCTGTTGCTGTTTTTACAAAGAGAGGGGATGGTGGATAAGGAGAAGTTTGGCAAAATGAAAATAGATGGCAATGATTCACTTCTACAAAGGTGATGTAATCTCCACGCAGTAACCAATATCTGCTTAGTCCGGAAGCTTAGTCCTGCTATGGTCCAGTACATCGTCAAAAGACTTGCAAACCTAAAAAAAAAAAAAAAAAAAGGCTTTTGAACCTTAAAAATTTCTAGATATTTCCAAATTGGGGGATAAACACATTCAGATTACTCTCAAGACCAACTCAAGCCTGGCGGGTGTGGCTCAGTGGTTGAGCATTGACCTTTGAACCAGGAGGTCATGGTTCAATTCCCGGTCAGGGCACATGCCCGGGTTGCAGGCTTGATCCCAAGTGTGGGGCATGCAGGAGGCAGTCAATGGATGATTCTCTCTCATCATTGATGTTTCTATCTCTCTCTCCTACTTTTTTCCTCTCTGAAATCAATAAATAAAGATACACTCAAGAAATAAAAAAACAACAACTCAAGACCATCTATAGCATCCACCGATCAACGTCTAAGACCCTGTGGCTTGTACATAAGATACTTGGCCTTCTCAGATGACGGACACTTCTCAGGCTACCAGTGGTGTTTTCTCGCGATGGGTCCATCTGGCAGATGCAGCTAGTCATTTTCCTCCCGGGAAGCTCTAGGCTCCTGGCAGAATAGCCAGAATTTACAGGCCTGTTTTTCCCCACTCCAATTCCCTTCATCAAGACAGACTGACACCCCAACTTCTAAGCTATCCTCCTTTTGAGTGATGTGTACCTGAGGGAAACAGCAGTCACTGGTTATGATTAAGTCACTGACTACTGTGAAATACTGACGTCTTAAGGCCATGTTCTAAATTGAACACAACATTAAAAAGGGAAATCTTAATTAGATACAAAAATTCCAGTTAAAAAAACAAGTGTTAGCTTTCCTGGACAAGATAATTATCTTAACACTGTCCTCCTAGCTGTTTAATTTCACAGAATGTATTCTTTACACCGTCTACAAGTACAGGTATAAATGGTGCATATTGTTAATAGTATTCAGTGGTCTCACAGGAAGCAGAAGCTAGTTGTCAAATAAAATAAGCATTTCATAAAAATTTTTAAAAAATAATTGATTTAATTTAATACTTGCCAGTAACCCACTTAAATGTCCAATTGAAGCAATGACATTACATTGATGCACTTACATGTTAACACTTAGATACTAATTATAGCACACTGGAGGAAAATAATTAAAATGGTAAATATCTTGAAATGCTGCATAAGCTACAGCAATCTACTAAAATTCATTCTCACTGTATGGTGCTCTCTGTAAACTCCAACAGGAGCACTTTGTTTCAAAAATCTTTCACCTTCTGGTAAAAAATCTCTTAGAGACGAAATTTAAAATACAAACCCTAGTCTCCTCACTGGGTGAAGCATATAATTTTCCTCCTTAGGTGTGTGGGTTTAAAGCAGCTGCCATGCCTATTTCATTATGGGCCCTTTGAGTCAAAATAGAAATGATGGATTTTCATTTTGATAGCAACCACACTGGGTGTTTATTTAGCAAGTGTAGGTAATTATTCCAGTTCTTATTTGAATTTTCTCCAGAATTGGTTGTATGTTGTTCGTGAAAGGCTGTGATCTCAATACTCAGCACTCCTGGGCCTCTCTTTCCTCCCTACCACCCTCTAATCTCCCCTTTTTTATGAGACTTTTCTCAGAATTTAAAAAGCGATTTCTCATCCATTGCTGCACAAACACTAATTCCATTTCTGGAGAAAGAGATGCATGAAAGTGTTGATGGAAAAACTTTTCTATATTCAGGGCAGAGGTTCGACAGCAAAAATGTCCTGCTCATCAACTCAGGAGGTCACTTGCATGGTCACCATCTCTCATTCCTGTTCTGTAGTCCTTTCCTGTGAGACACGGAGGCCATTGCAATGATTCTCAAAGGAGGCCATTCATTTACTAAAGGTAAGAGGTCAAGGTGCCCACGCTCCATCTGTTGATGTGAACTGGCTTTCAGAGCAAGGAATGAGGCAGAACTTCAAGCTCCTGCTTTGAAAGCGGTGCAAATAAATGGTATCTTTCTACTATGAGAGCATGTGACTATTCGGGAAGTGTTTTCATTTTCTGTATCTTGCTTGAGCATTATAATAATAACTTAAGGTAGGTAGGAAAGACTTATTTCTGTTCTAATTGATGAAAAAAACAGAATCTTAGGATGTTATGTACTTGGTTCAATCAAACAACTACAGGGCATTGGGACCTGGAACCCAGGGCTCAGAGCGTCTAGCACAGGGTTGTTCACAAGGATAGCCTTGCCTCTGATATCTTGATGGGGTGGAAAAGAATCTAGAAGCGACAGAAGAAGGCTCACAAGAGCCAATTTTAGGTTTGCTAGGTAAAATACAGGTCACCCAGATAAATCTGAGTTTTATATAAAAAACCCCAATATTTTTATTTTTATTTTTATTTTTTTTTTTAAATATATTTTATTGATTTTTTACAGAGAGGAAGGGAGAGAGATAGAGAGTTAGAAATATCAATGAGAGAGAAACACCGATCAGCTGCCTCCTGCACATCTCCTACTGGGGATGTGCCCGCAACCCAGGTACATGCCCTTGACCGGAATCGCTGTACTTTACAACCCTGTGACTATTTGATACCTATCAATTTGGACTTCTTAATTCTTTCAGCTTTTTCACCCAGTCCCCCAAGATCCCTCCACTCTGTCATCCATCAGTCTGTTCTCTGTATCAGTCTGTTTCAATTGTTTGTTCGATTATTTGCTCTTTAGATTCCACATATAAGTGAAATCACATGGTATTTGTCTTTCTCTGACTGCATTATTTCACTTAGCACAATACCTATTAGGTCAGGGATCATTACATTAATTTTAATATTTAAATATAAAGGAATAGGGAACAACTGATTTAATTTGTTCTAAAATAAGCTATCTAAAAAATAAGAAGAAACAAGTTAGCCAAAAGAATGAAGTTAAGGTGTTTTTTTGTTTTTAATTTAAAAAATTGTTAACTCCATATACATTTTAAAGGACAAAAATCAGCTCCATAAGCCTATGACATTTTATGTTGTGACCTTCATGGAGAAAAGCACCTGGGACTCCACTCATTTCATTCATTTATTTATTCGATCACAGTCAATCTTTGTACTTGTGTTTTCAAGAGGGCTGGGGGTGTACCAATAAGGTGTGACTTCAACGACTAAAAAGAGAAAAAATGTCATTTTTCTCATGATTCACCTTGGCTTTCTTGCTGTTCCTGACAACCCCAGGCATGTTCCCACCTCAGAGTCTTCAAGTTTGCACAACACACATCCTATTCCTGGAGATCACATGCTCACCTCTCACCTTCCTATCTTTGTGAGACATTCCTTGACCGAGCAATGAAAAACTTTCCATGCTTCCTCAAGTCATGCCACATTTTCATTAATTTCTCAACCCCTCTCATACTTTTTTTATTCTATATACTCTTATCGCTTAACTATCAAAGATTCCACTTATTAAAAAAGTGTCCATTTCAGTTGTAAGGGCAACGATTTTTGTCTGGTTTGTTCACTTCAGTCCATAACTATCTGTCCAGAGAATGAATGAATGAACATGTATGGAAATATCAAACTTGGATATTAAGAGTTACAATGAAACAGGGTCGGGGCTTCAGGGATTGACAGCATTTCAAAGGAAGCAACTTGAAGAACGAGTATCTACATAAACATATATCTGTTTCTAGCTTTCCAAGAAAGCAACATTCTGCCTATCAAAAGGGCCTTAAATTCTGTCCCTTGGTCAGTGTACAGTGAAGGAGGCCAGCCCAAGGATATCCACATTAAGCAGAGAGGGGCCAGACTATAGGGCCCCAGCAATGCGTGGGCACTTCTGAAGTTGCTCAAACATGAAGAACTTTCAGCGATAAGTTAAAAAACAAAAAAGAATGGAAAGAAGAAGCCAAGATCCCATACCTGTTATCCAGACTGCCCAAGGCCAGAGTGACATGAGACGCCCACAAGAAGGACTAATGTACGTAAGAACCACTTCCTTAGCTGCCCAAGTCATCAACTGTTCCTTGGCGAGGAGGAAATAAAGACTGATATGACATTTTTTGAAGGTTGACATTTGTATGTATTTTAAAGTCTTGAGTAACATCTACTTTCTAGTTATGTGATAATTAAGATAATTTAAGTAATGGATTTATCACAGTGGCTAGCACTTACTGTGACTATTATATACAACTTGTCAGGTGAATAATATGTCAAGAAGAATCACAGAAAATCTTGAAATGGCAAAAAAAAAAAGAAGAAAGAAAAAGAAAGATTACTAGATGTTCTATCTAATGCACCAGGTTACCTGTGACATTCATTGTCTTTGAACTATTTTACAACTTCATAAATGCTATTAATGCAAATCATTCTTGTCCATAGACATGCAAGTGATTTTTGGCCAGTGAAGGTGGAATTGATTAAGACCCCACTGACACTGACCGGTTGTGCATCTATTGAGGCATTCACCTCAGCATATCCAGTTGCCAGTGTATGTGTCTGCTCTTTGGGTAATCCTTTAAGTAGGTTGCAACTGATGATCCTTATTAATTAATAGTTTAAACAAAATCTTTGGCATGTTTATTTCCTATCTCATGAGGATTATGATTTTATCTTCTCAATATCTTTAACAAAGATAGAATTCCTATTATAAACCATGGTTTCAGTCAGAGGCAGCAAGGCATTCTATTATTTTATCAATGTTTCTTTTAATAAATATTCAGAGGGTGTTAATTTATGTGAATACAAATTACCCAATACTCAATTTAAAATAAACAATTGGAGAGAAAATGGTAGGAGAGAAAGTCGAGTAGATGTACTGACAGGGGAACGCCTAAGGAAGGAGGAGTTGGGGAAAGAAACCAAGATTGCGAAAGGCCTGCTGAGCCAGACGGAGGAGTTTGGATTTGGTTCTGAGACTCCGGACTCCATTTGAACAAGGGCACCACTGCAGAACTCTTATTAATTCTAGGACATTGCAGCTCTCTCTAGTGCGGCCTATGACATTCTTCTTTCTGAGCAAACCAGGCCCCATGGATGTGGTAACTTATTTGTAACTTAAAGTCTGTTGCAGGTTACCCCACAGGTGATAGCAAAGCTCTCAAGTACTTTGCTCCTCCTGATTTTATGCCAATAACTGATATCCTATTACTAATGGGGATGGATCTGTGATGGGCAAAAAGAATAGTTGGATTGTGTGGACCAACACCACCCCCACCCCCCAACACACACCCCACCCGAGGTTAAAATTCAGATGCTCAGAGTGGGCAAGTACAGACTGAACTAGCTCAGGACTAGTTTCTTAGCTGCCTCTTTTTGAAAGAGTTATACCAGGGGTCCTCAAACTACGGCCCGCGGGCCACATGCAAATACAAATATTGTATTTGTTCCCGTTTTGTTTTTTTACTTCCAAATAAGATATGTGCAGTGTGCATAGGAATTTGTTCATAGTTTTTTTTAAACTATAGTCCGGCCCTGAGGGACAGTGAACTGGCCTCCTGTTTAAAAAGTTTGAGGACCCCTGAGTTATACTTTTAGGGTTTTGATTAACCACTACTTCATACTATGTGAGGATTAAATAAGATAATTTAAGTGAAGAGCTTACCATAGTGGCTGCCCCTATTAGCACATTCCTTCACATCCTTCCTTACAGAAATTTGCCCGATGAGTCCTTTTTCCGTGTAAGTGCATCACATGTTGTACCCTAAGATACTAACACATGATTCATATAGAAATGGGAAGATTTTGAAACACTTGCCATTAATCAGTTTTATAAGGCTCTACCAGGGTCAGTGTACTCCGTGAAATTCCTCCAGCCCTCAATGCAGTGTCGTCCCAGGTCATGATAGAGTCCACTCTGACTTTTAGGGCATGGATTCAAACACATGGCCTGCTTAAAACAGATGTTTTTTTGTTGTTGTTGTTTGTGTTGTTTTTTTTTTTACCTCAATGACCTTCTGGGATCAAGGCTTTGAAATGTCTACACTGCTCTTAAAATCGTGGTTGTGAAATGTGATGCTGTGTTTTTTGGTTAAAATCACTGAGTGGATTGAAAACTGCAATGGAAGGCAGATGGCAAAGCCTCCAGGGCTTCTGGGACGGTAACCCTCTGCATGTGTTAGGCCTGGGCCATCGACCTGTTAAGTAACTCCCAGCTCGTAGTTAGTAAACCCAGACGCAGACACCACAGCTGTCAAGGGTTTTGGAGGGAGAACTCTGGGAACATTTCTGAGATCAACATCTGACTCTTCACCAGTTGGCCACCTAAACAATGTGCTCTGCAGGAACATGAAAAAGTAGCAGGATGATCAACTAGCAAGTAAAGACGGGAAGGCACAGAATCCCTGGAATCTTACCGAAGTAATGAGACTAAAAGACTCTTCCAGAAAAAATAAAGGAATGTGAGCCATGCCCATTCAAGTTTCCTCCTGTCTCTACAGCACCTTTCCCAATACAGACAGCCCATCGGTGGAGTGTAAGGAGACCAGGAGCTAGAAACATGGGTCACAGTGTCATTACTTAAACATTCATCTGTCTCTGAACTTGAACCTTGCATCTAATTCACCAGGTAAGCAACTTGAAAGGTAGTTCTATAGGTTCTCATGTAAGATGACCTCAGAAAAACAGGAACACACATTTACTTAATACTTTCATCTCTCCTATACATCTCTCAATAATCCCATGAGATAAACACTTATTGTTTCCAATTTATGCCTGAGGTTACTGATGTTTGGGGGCCTAAGTAATTTGTCCAAGGTAGTCATAACGCTCAGGAAATAATAGAACTGAGATTCAAACCCAAGTAGCCCAAGTCCAGACCCCAGAGCTTGACCACCATTCTCTGATTCTATTAACCTTGGGGAAACATTTAACCCTCACTTATAAAACTGAGTCTAAACATTAACAAAATCATACTCACTGGGATAAATCACATGCATTAAGCACAAGAGAAAGAACACTGAAAGTGTCCCATAAATCTGTTTCCTGAATCCACTTAGAGGATGTATCTTACTGGACAGTGCAAAACAAGGAAGAATCCAGACCTGTGTTTCCCCAGTAAGTAAGGACTCAGAATTCTCACTGGCAGTGTCTACATGCAGCAGTTTGACACTGATAGCTAACTTATTGAACATATACTGGGACTAAGCCATTGTCCCAAGCATTCTACATGTGTTAACATATTAAGTATGGGCATATTATCCAAATTTTATGGATGAGGAACTCCAGGCACACAGCTCATGCAGGAAGTCAAGAGTACCTCTTGGAATGGA
The DNA here is from genome assembly GCF_000147115.1 of Myotis lucifugus. Lineage (NCBI taxonomy): Eukaryota > Metazoa > Chordata > Mammalia > Chiroptera > Vespertilionidae > Myotis > Myotis lucifugus. Next base: position 1,311,715 of record NW_005871116.1, read on the forward strand.
GCCTGGCAGTGTGGCTCTAGAGCAAGCATATCAAACTCGTGGCCTGCCTCATTTAGGGTGCGCGGCCCGCTGGTCGAGAGTTGGACATGCTTGCTCTAGGCAGCTGTTCTCAACCTGTGGGTCGCGACCCCTTTGGGGTCGAACGACCCTTTCACAGGAGTCGCCTAAGATCATCGGAAAACACATATATAATTACATATTGTGTTTGTGATTAATCACTATGCTTTAATTATGTTCAATTTGTAACAATGAAGATACGTCCTGCATATCAGATATTTACATTACGATTCATAATAGTAGCAAAATTACAGTTATGAAGTAGCAACGAAAATAATTTTATGGTTGAGGGTCACCACAACATGAGGAGCTGTATTAAAGGGTCGCGGCATTAGGAAGGTTGAGAACCACTGCCCTAGAGGCTACGTGCTAGACCACTATGTTATGTCCTCTTTTTAAAAATTTTTTAAAAAATATTTTTATTGTTGAAAGTATTACATATGTCCCTTCCCCACCCATAAACCCCCTCAACCCGGCTCTCTGGCCCCCAGCCCTAGGCCTTCACTGCACTACTATGTCCAAGGGTTATGCATATATGCTACAAATTCTTTGGTTAATCTCTATGTCCTCTTTTAACGATCTTGAGTGTTATCTACTTTCCCCTAAAGGTGCCATCAGTGGCAGTTTTCCACAGCCTTATGGTGTGCTCAATATTTACTTCTGTGAGTAGCTCTTTCCAGTATCTGCCAGGAAGTTTTTCATGTGCCATATGTTACTGGAAATAACATCCCTGTAAGGAAGCAGAGCTGTTCCCAGAGCCCCTGCTTCACAGACAAAGGAAACGCAAAGCCAGAAAGTCCTTTGCCTGAGCTGAAAAAAGGCGAAACCAAGTCAGCCTCTCCTTGCCCATGGTGATGCACCACTTGAATGTGGCCAACAGCCAGACAGCACTTGTTCTGAGTTCACATATGTCTAATTTTTAGAACAACCCTAACCTAATTCAGGGGAACTTCATTGCCGAAAGCTGGAACAAGAAAACTGTATGTGAGGTTGGTTGCAGAGACCCATTACAAGCAACAAAAATACACATAGAGCCTTGGGTGTAAGCTAACGGCACACTCTATGAGTGACTTAAACAACTGAAGGAAGGGTGGGTCTATTTACTGGGCTAGTTGTTCTCTTCTAATTAGAGAAGCGTTTTCCAAATTTCAGTCATTCACCTTTGTGATTTTTGCCTTGTTAATATATCACTTAGGCTAGTTAACATAATATACTTTTCTAGTTGGCTTACTGATTTTATTCAGCCTAAGCAAAACAAATGTGAAATTATAGGTTTGCTATGTGAATTATATATTTTGGGTATGTGTTAAGTAAATACAAAATTATAAAAATTCGTTTTATAATTACATCTGTAAACCACCTAACACTGTTATATGTAAAAACAAATATTTATTGAGCATTTACTAGTTGCCAGGTACCCTTTAAAACACTACTCATAGATAACCACGATCAGTAGGTATCTGTTTTTTTCTCCATTTTACAGATGAGAAAATGGAGGCACAAAACGTTTTGGTAATCTGGACAAGAACAAAGAGCTGGCCGATGGCACAGTTGGAGTTATGAACTCAGGTGGTCTGGCTTTAGAGTCTGAGCTTTTAACAACCAGTGGCCTCCATGTTGGAAAATGTTGAATTGTGTTTTTAAAAAAAAAGTGAGAAAAAAAAACACCACTTCAGGAATTGCGTGGCATCCTTGGACAATATCCTGATTCTAAAAGCCCAGGTTCCTACTTGAGAACTAATTGCAAGTAGAGTGATTGTGATGAAGTGTGCAACGGAAAAGACATGCTATGGTGTAAAAGTCCAAACTGACTGGTGCTTACAACTTACAGTAGGAAGGCCTGGAGAATTGCTGCTTTAAGTCCATTACCCAAGAATATGCCACTAACCCAAGGTCAAGGCACAAGGAGAAGTTTGAGGTGGACCCTGGAAAGGAGATCATGACAGTTGAGGGACACAACAGACAAACTCAAGGTTTGTTGCATCCTGTTCTGCTCTTAACATTTATTTGCCCAGGTGTTAAGAAACAAAGCTTCCTTTCTTCTTGATAAACATGATTCTCATTTGAATTGTAGACACAGAAACTGCAACAGATACATGAGGGGGATTCCCAAAAATGTCACCTCTGAAATGAGCAGTCTCCTTCTATCCATTAATATCTTCACAGAGTAATCTCTCTAGTCATCCTTTACATGTATGTACATTATCTATATGTTTACATGTGTATCATGTAACTTTCAAGGACTGAAAAGAGCATGACTTAAGTTAATTTAATTTATTCATTACAATAACTTCCTATTTATTGTTATTATCTTCTCACCTGATATTGTACAGATGAGTACTTTCTGAAATTCATTCACAAAATCATTTCCTAAATGAGAAAATAGGCTGAGAGGTTTAGTAACTTGCCCTCAGCTAGCAAATGGTAGAGTTGCGGTTTGAACCTAGGTCTGTGGGCCTGATTAAGGACAACCACAAGTCCTAGCCTGTTTGGTTCAGTGGATAGAACGTCGGCCTTCAAAGGGTCCCAGGTTCAATTCTGCTCAAGGGCACATGTCGTGGTTGCAGGCTCCTCCCTGGCCCCGGGCCCTGGTCAGCCCATGCAGGAGGCAATCAATATGCTTCTCTCACACCGATGTTTCTTTCTGTCCTTCCCACTCTCTTCCACTCTCTCTAAAAGATCAATGGAAAAATATCCTCGGGTGAGGATTAACACACACACACACACACACACACACACACACACACACACACATAGGACAACCACAAACTCTTTTCTACCCCTTCCATTGATAAGAGGAGTCTAATTTCCCTTCCTGGAATTTAGGCTGGTCTTAGTGACTTAGAATGCAGTGGAAGTTATGTTCTGGAATTTCTGAGGGGCTTGGTCATAATGTTGCTTTGCAGCTTCTGCTTGGGCCTCTGGGAAACCTTGCTCTCAGGAAATTTCCTCTCAGGACACTCCCTCCTGGGAGTCAGCACCATGCTTTGAGGAAGTCCAAGTGGCCCCATGGAGAGGCTCATTGGAGGTTAATTGCGGCCCACTGCTGACAGTCCAGGTTGAGCTCCCAGTCAACAGCCAATGCCAACTTGCCAGTAATGTCATTGATTCACCCTCTATGACTCGTAGGCCAGTTGAGTCTTCAAATGATTGTAGTCCTAGCTTATATTTGATGGTAGCCTTAGCTGGCATCACAAGATACTTCATCTCCTAGGACTGTCACAACAAAGTATCAAAACCGTGTGGCTGAAAACAACAGACATTTTGCTTTCCCAGTTCTTGAGGTTGGATGTATACAATCAAGGTGTCAGAGGGGTGAGGATCCCTTGGAAAGCTCTAGAGAAGAACCCCTTCTTGCCTCTTCCAACTTCTGGTGGCCCCAGGTGTTCCCTGGCTTGTGGCAGTGTCACTTCAACCTCTGCTTCACAAGGCTTTCTTCTGTGTGTGTGTCCTGTGTCCTGTCCTCTCCTCACAAGGACACCACTCATTGGCTTTAGAACCCACTCTAAGTCGAAGATATTTCGCTTTGAGATTCTTAAACTAATTACATCTGCAAAGACACTATTTCCAATGAGGTTACATACTACATTCTGTGGACATGAATTTTGGGGGATAGTACTAAATTCACTACAGATGCAAACAAGAATTGTACAGTCGAGCTCTTTCTGAAATTCATCCACAAAGTCATAGTCATAAAAAAATGGTTGTTTTAAGCCACTGAGTTTTGTAGCACTAGAACGCTATGTTTTTCTACTTCAGAAATTCAGTATTATTAATATTGCTAGACCCACAAAGATTTATTTAAAAGTGTATTTTTAAAATAAAAAAATCTTAATCCTGTCTTTATACTCTTGAGCTAAGTCTCTAAATACTGGTATATGTTCATTTGTATATTTGTTTTTCATAACCTCTTGGGGTCACTCCCAAAATTCATCCTTGTCTTTGGCATGGAGTATGAGAGCACACCCTGAACTATGGAAGGATATGCTAACTTGGCATCAGTCACATACATGATACCAGTTCTACCAGTTCTATCTTTGGTTTGTGTGGGTATGTAGGTATGTGGATGTGTGTGTGTGTGTGTGTGTGTGTGTGTCACATTGCATATTGCATAACAATTAACAACACAGGCACATGTCAGCTACCGTGTTCTCTCTTATAGTTTACTTAACTAAGGCATCATCCGTCTACTGAATATATGTCTTGGACTTTATATATCCAGTGAGTTGATCTTAAATCTAATCCAAGGGATAATATTATTCTGCTCACGGTTTTTGGACATATCAAACAATTTCCCAAACCTAAGGGTTAAGTCATCAAGAACAGAACATCTAAAGGATGGGGCTAAAGAGCAGACAGAGAACTTAGAACAGTGTTTATATTGCTTCTTTAAATAATAGAGTTTTTCTAAAACCACAACCCAAGTGAAGAGCCTGGTCTGGTGAAAGACTAGTAAAATATAAGAAATTGCTCAGTCATCTCCCTCCTGTCCAACTTCTCTTTAATTCTCTTGGTATATGTCTTCCTTTCTTTCCCAGTACAGTATCTCAGTTCCATTTTCATCCTATTTCATTCTTGGTCTGTTAACTTTTTCCTAGTGACTTTTGTCCTTCCCATTTTTTTTTCCCATTTTAACCCAGTGTCAATTCACAAGCAATTTCAGTCTTTTTCAAATGTATATAGTATCTACTAGTATAGAATGACTATTTTAAAAATTCTTAATTTTTCAATAGTTATCTCAAATAGTAGTGTAAAGTTATTGAACTAAATTACATTATTTATGTCTCTATGTCTGATAATTCTGATAATTTATTTTTGCTTCAGGCCAACTACTTTTATGTTTTAAGTTATATGCTTAATTATGCCATACTTAAAAAGTTTTTCCAATACATGAGAACATAAGTACCATATCCTTTTTATTTGTTTATTTTTTTTTAAATCCTCACCCAAGGATATTTTTTCATTGATTTTTAGAGAGAGTGGAAGACAGAGAGAAACATCGATGTGAGAGACACACATTGATTGGCAGAGGTATGTGCCCTTGACTGGAATTGAACTCAGGACCCTTCGGTCCACAGGTTGACACTCTATCCACTGAGCCAAACTGGCTAGGGTAGTACCATATCCTTTTTAGAAAGAGAACACATTTCATTAATTGCTATTAATTTAGGAAGACTCATTTTGAATTAGTAAAGAGCTTCAATTAAATATGTATGCATTTTTTTCATGAAATTTTAAATTTTTATCTAAGAAGAGAAAATTGTAACTAGGCTAACACTTTCACTTAGTAGAGGTCTTTAGAGACCTAATTTGTAGAAATAATAAAGTGTATGAAGGCATGTAATAAAGTATGAAGCATAAAAATTTACTCAGAAATTCTTCAAATTTCTCAAGAAAAGCATTCAGAATGACATAATTATACTTTCCAGTGTAGACTTATCTGCTGAGTAAAGGCAGGGAGCATCAATCCGCTGGGTCCTCCAGCTGTCCTAGAGTGACCCCATATGGCCTTTAAGTGTGAGTAGAGTACAAGAAGTTAGTTATTTAATTGTTGGTTTAAATGTGAATCCTGTTTTAAATTTTTTATTGTTGGTTTTACTTTATTTTTATTTTGTAAGAAGAAATTGATTATTCAGCCAAACTTCACTAATTTACTCAGAGTAGGTCTAAGTTCAGGTTTGTCTTTTCACTAAGAACAAAGACATTTCAATGAATGGTCATCACAAAAACAAAATTAGAAGGTGATTAAAACACCAAATGAAAAAACCCTGGTCTTTTTTTCATTAAAAAAACTGCCCTTCAGCAAACAAAAATAGTTCCAATCTATGTGCCCCATCTATAATAATAAAAGGGTAATATGCTAATTAAACTGAACATCCTTCCGGGTGTCATTCCAGACGTCCTTCTGGACAAAGCCGGGCGGGAGTGAAGCAGGTGCCAGCAGCTGGGGGAAGGACAGCCTACTCTTGCACGAATTTTGGTGCATCAGGCCTTTAGTATTTAAATAAATTTGCTGACATTTATAATATACTAGAAGCCCGTTGCATGAAGATTCTCTCAATAGGCCTTCCTTCCCCTGGCTGCCTGCACCGGTTTTCCTCTGGCACCCAGGACCCAGGCCTTTGGTCCGACTGCAGCGGAGAAGCCAAGCCTCTTCAGTCTTCAGTCTTCAGTCTTCATTCTGGCTGGAGCCTTCAGTCTTTGCTCCGCCCTGCATATGCAAATTAACCACCATCTTTGTTGGGTTAATTTGCATAGTCGCTCTGATTGGCTGGTGGGCATAGTGGAGTGACACCAATTTGCATGTTTCTCTTTTATTAGTGTAAATGTGAGATACACTCTGAGTTGTAGGAAAAAAAAACAACAGAGGTTAGTTATTTCACATACAGTATGAGATCAACTCAATTATACCCCAAGAAAGACTGAAAATTCATAAAATTTTGTTTCATTTTAGAGGATTTATAGCTTCATTTATAGTACACAAAAGAGACCTTTTCCTTACTCCCCAAATTAGAGTGTGCCTCACAGAAGTTGTCATTGGAGAGTCAAACAAAGAATAACCAAAGAAGTGAATAAGAGTAAACTTTAAACTCACAATGTCCTAAACTAAATTATTCAGGCCCCCTACCCCTTTTCCAAATCTGGCTATTACATTGAGTCCACCTTCTAACTGGCCAGGGTACTTGAAGTCTCTTAATGAGCTTCTTGGTTTATACACAATCAAGTTGATCATGAAACACTTTTTCCTTAGTTTTATCCATTTCCATGATTTAGAACCTCATCCTCTCATACACAGATGCTTCAGACAGATTCTTTCATCATCTATCAATCAAATCAACCTTCTGCTTTCAAAAATCTTGATTTCATCATGTCATTCCCTACAACCTTCAGTGGCTCTCTGTTTCCCAGCCCATTAAGTCTTACTTTTCTGTGTGGCTTTCAGGAATCTTCACTGTATCTACAATATCGCTGTTGCACTTATTACTTCTCCTCAGATTGGAATTCTATATATTAGTAATTCTATGTATCACCCTCTGTTTCTAGTAATACATTCTATTTATTTCTTAGGCCGTATTTTAGTTCATTTTGTTTCAGAAAAATTCAACCCTTTCTGTCTCCATTTACCTCTCCTCAAAAACAAACTCAAGTCCCGCCTTTCTTCCTGATCCTTCTCACTCTTCCATCTCTCCTTTGACCTGCCCTTTTGCACACAATTTGGTCCTCGCTGTATGTACTCCAACTTAGAGTCCTATATTGCATCAGGTACAATCACTTCTTTTCTCCAGTGAACAGGAATTTCTTGAATTTAAACTTCAATTCTTCTTGAAAGTCTTCCCCAATTACACCTTTCACCTCCAATTGAGACCAGGCCCCCACATTATATGCTCCCATCACATGCTATGCTTTCCCATAGCGGCACTCACCACACTTGCTTGTTTACTTCCCAACTGGGCCATGAACTCTGTTTATGATAGCAATCTAATCCATCCCCACTGTGCATCCTTGTATCTCGAGGACCATTGTATCCCATAGAGCCTGGCACACAGTAGTTGCTTTAGTAACATTACTTGACTTATTGTCAATCTAAAGACAAGGGCCATGTTCTCATTGTTTTTGTTTTTTATTTTTTTGTATTCCCCCAAATAGTTGTTAATATAAAACTTTAAAAAAGTATAAAACCTTACCTTTAGACATGGAAAGATGATTAATGATAGTTGGGTTTATTTTTCATGCAGTGGGGTAGAAATTCAAGCTCACTTTGAGAAGGAAATTATAAACATTAATTTAAAAAAATCTCTTTAGTGAACCACAATGGAAAACAAGCCAACACACCCTGAGGGATCTTGACTCACCTGAGGCGGGGCCTGAGCCTTCCCAAGTCCGGAAGGCAGATAGTAACAGTCCCTCTGTCCTTGGTTTCCAGAAAACAGCATGCTCTTCTGATCCTTAGCTGAGCACATAATCTTAGGGGAAAGGTGAGGGCAGGGCATGAGCACCGCAGTGAGGACATCTGACACGTCCAGCATCTGTAACTCCAGCCCATGAGTCCTTCCATGCTTAGAACCTGGAACCCATCACTTAAAATACCAGCACAGGGAACGGCAGCACCTCGGGTTTTGGCTGGAAATCTTCAGGTACCCCCAGGGCTGAGGTTCATTTTTCTTCCAGGTGCTCATCCTAACAACTTATCCTGGGCACGAGGTGAGCTGATTTCCCAATTCTGGAGCTTCCTCAAGCAAAACCTGAGTTTTCATGTCTTTTTTTTTTTTTTAAATTAAAATGACGTGTATGTCTTTATTCTTTTTACAGTCTTTTTGTTAACTCAGAATTTTGGAATTGCCCTCTAGGGCCCATGTTTTAGAACTGTCTGTTTTAAACTATGTGTGTGAAGGGGGAGTAGAGGGGAAAGATCCAGTTTCTTGAGGTCCTTCTAATGCCTATCTTCCCTTTCACTCTCCTGACCTTCCTACATTTGTGAGCAGGAGTTCTTAACATGAGGGTCATGGGTAGCCTTGCAGATTCTTGGATCTGTGTCTACAACTATCTAAAACTTCATGTGTGGACTGTGTACAGCTCTCAAAGGACCCAACAAGCCCTAAAGACTAGGCACTAGTGCTCTATAGGTTATATGCCACCTTCAGACTCCATCCCTTGCTAGCCTTCTTTTCTCATCTTTTTTTTTTTTCATGATCAAATGATTCAACCTTAGCAAAAAAACTTATGCCTGATATAAAATAGGATGATTCATTCATTGGTCCAACAGATAGAGTCCCTACTATGTGCTGGGAACTATTCTTGGCATTGGAGATACAATATTAAACAAAATGGCTACAAGATGCTTTATTTGCTAAATGCTTACTATTTATGAAGAATTTTGTTAAGTGATTATATCCTTTAATCCTCATGACAAATTTATGAAATAGGTGCCATTATTATACTACTTTATAGATAAGAAAACAGAGGCAGTAACTAATCCAGGTCCTCATAGTTCAGTAATAATGACTGTAGGGGCTTGGAGGCACCTCTTTAAGTGAGGTTTTCAAATTATTTGAGGAATACAATGGAAGACTGAAGTCAACCAAGCCCAAAAGCCCCAGTCCTAGAGAATGACCAAAACACCAGGGGCTATGATCCTGAATAGTGTATGGTCCATTCCTCAATGGTTCAAAAAGGTTAGGGAACTCTGGTCCTATCTAACAATGGAGAAGTGAAGTAGGGTGGCAAAACTTTTTCCTAATAAAAATATTGAGGTGCAGGTGATGAAATGTGGGGTTTAAGCCTCATTTGTGAGCCTCTGAGACCTGTATGGAAATTTTTTCCATTGCAGATGTTTCATCTTTGGCCAATTTTCTTCTCTGTCCTCAAATTCATGGACTCCTGATTATTTATCAGCCATCTTTCATTTCCCCACCTCCTCATGTAGGTTTCATCTTTACTTACAGGAGAATAACAGGTCCTACTAGCATAGCAACATCTGATTAAATCAACAACAGTATTTTTAGCCAGGCTTCATTAAAGATTCAGCACAAGGCCACACTGTGTTAGTCATAATATCTGAGTAAAAGCGCAGATTCCCTTTTCATTCATTTTAATAAAATATATTTACATATATTTACAATTGTCTCTGTGTACCCAGAAACAATCTTTTCCACAGCTTAGTCATGAAGCCACTTGCCAAAAGTCTATGTGTTCAAATAAGCTTTAGCTCTTACTTACAGCCACTTCTAATGGGGATCTTCCTCCTCCTCCTCCTCCTCCTTCTTGTCTCTTTTGTCCCAGACATCTCCCATTTGTATGTTTCGTCTTGTTGTTTCCAGAGATGGAAGATTTTGTATATATATTGATTACATTTCTATTAGGCCCATAAAATATTTTAAAATTGTCATTATTTTCTTTGATAGCCTTTTACCAAGAGTCATCTGAGAGGTCTGGGGATTTGAAAATTAGACAAAGTGGATCTAGAACTGTGCTGTCCAACATGGTGGCCACTCAAAAGTGGACGGTGCCACATGTGAAATAAGACTTTGGGTATACAGTTTTAGATTATTTTAAAATTAATTTCACTGATTTTTTAAAAATGTGGCTACCCACATTTTTAAAATTATACACTGTAGATGTGGTTCACATTATATTTCTATCAGACAGTGCTGAGCTACACAGACCAATTTCTTTTCCATCACCATGCACAGCTGAACAAAAGAATGTCAGCCTGATACAGACTTAGGAATGCTATTTACGCACTGAATAAATATTAACATTTGTTCAAGCTATACATGGGAACTACCAATACAGGTAAAATTGTAGATGTATATTATAGACTAAATTAAAAATTTTTTTTAAATCATTGTAAGTTGCAGATATATTGAAATGATGAACATTAGTTAAGTTTTTGTATTGGGCACTAGTTTCATATTACTTTTCCACTGGACATGCTGAGAGTTATAATTCTAAATACTGTTCTGAGAAATTGTTTCTGAGAGGGGCTAAAGCCTTGACTATTTGCTCAGTTTTGATCCTCTCTTACAATTGACACATCTATCATTATTGATCTCATAAGATGGGACCGGTGATAGGGAGTCCATTCTAGACTGCTAAAGATGTTTTCATTATTTATGGACTATGACCACATCACAAATCCACAGTGAAAATCATATGTGCCCACAGAGCTAATGTACTCTAGATGCTCTTTTCATGAACATATACCAGTCAAATATCAGTCCACAAATCAACACTCATGAATGTTTCCTTGTGTACTAGAAAAATTGACTTATTGACCAGGTCTAGAATTTATTTTTTACTCATAGTCAACTGTCCATGAGCTTGAACACATCTGATGCTGTAATCTGATGCTGATAAGGTATATTATGCATATATGTTTATACATAGACACACTATACATAGACACATATATGTTTATACACGGACACTACAAATAATCAGGAAAATTAGACTAATCTACAGATATTTATTGATTCCATAGCATATGGCCAGCACTACCCTAGGCATGTGGGCCTGTGCCTTAAAAGAGTTTCTAAGGGTGCTTGGACTCTAAATTTCATTTATGCCAATGCCAAGGTGAAGGGCATTTTCCTGCTCTTTCCCTGTCCCTCTAAGCTGACCTGGTACCCTTTTGCCTAAGCTTGGGGAAAGAAAGACTGGCTATTGGACAAACAAAGGAGACTTTGGAAATCAAAGCCTTGGGTCCAACAGTGGCACCATAGGTGGCAGCAAACTCATCTTGGACGAATATCCCAAGAGTCTTTACAACCCACTGTTAGAAGATACAGGCTCTTGAGTGAGATGCCTGGGTTTGAACGCTGTTTTACTTCTGATTAGTTGGGTGATTGTAGGCATGTTACTTACCGAATCTCAGACTCAGTTTCTTCCTATGAAAAGTGAGGATAATTATAGTTCCTATCGATTACAGTTATTACAAGAATTAAATAAGGTGATACCTATACATTCTTAGTTTAGCATAGTATCTGCATATGGTCAGTGTTCATTAAATAAAAAATATTATTCCACCAGCTATTAAGTACAGAGGTAAGAGTCTTCCTTGCATGCACCAATTGGTTTTAAGAAGTCAACAGGAATCCAGCAACATCACTGTTCTGCCCTGCGTTGGCTTTCCCATGAGGCCCTTATCACCAAGTTTTCATCTAACATTTTACATTGCAGGGACTGCCCTTTAAAGGCTTTTCTTTTTTCAACCTATGAATTTTGGGGTCCTTTCCCTTCTATCTTACCCCTCCTTCTTCTCCCCTCTCTCTTCCTCCTCTTCCTTCTTCTTTTTCTTTTAAAAATACAGATTATAACATTGAGTTCATGGTTAGGTAATTCACTTAAGAAGACACTCAATTAAAAATGAACTAATTACCTTACTTGATTTGAACATTATGAAGAATTCTCTCTGAAAGTACTATTATAGTACACCCATAGCATTCCTCAAGAATAAGTACCAAACCATCCCATAGCTCTGTGGAGCTGTGTTATTATATGTATTACATGGTAAATAAACATAGCAGGGTGCCCATCAGAATTATACAGTATCATGGCTTTGTTATGAGTTTGGGTATATTTTCAATATCAAGGATATTAAGGATTTTAAGATATTCAGGCTAATCTCCACTCTGCTCACTACCAATCCACTCAGAGTCTTCCAGCCTTGTTGAGATAATAGGATTAATCACTATAATGCCCTTGTAGAAAGTGAAACAGAAAAGGGGCCCCAGTAATTAGCCCTTTTAAAAAAAAAACAAACAAGAATTTATCAGATTACAATTATAATTATTTCATTAGAACTTTTATAGGCTGAAGCCAATGGTTGCCCTAAGACAACATGATTGGTAAGCATAACTATAGTTTACCCCATAATTTAGTGCATACATACACACATACACACTTAACACGAACAAGCAAAATCACCTGACACTAACTTTATATGGGCTCTTTTCTTGACTGGGGTCTTTCTTACCCTTTTTATCATCAGAAGTGATCATCTCTGTAAACATTTAGAACAAGCTGGATGCTATCAAGTTTTACCAGGTGAGTGTTCAGCAGCCAGTGCATTCTTTTTCACTCTAAATGTTACAGCAGGAAGATGACTCTCGAACCATTCTAAATTTAGCTGGACAGTCAGCTTTCTAACAGACGACGTCTTTACATGATCTTGCAGCTGATCAGTGTAACCCACTGAGGCCTCACTAGACTGCTATCACTAAATGCCACATGGTCGAGTCTGACGGCTTTCAAATAAACCAGAAATACCTAAGTTTCGAATGCATTTCCTCCCAACATTATTTTTTAAGAAGGTCTATAATAGTTTTGACAGTTACTACAGCCATGCAGGAAACTGTTCAAGGTTTTTTAGAATCACCTCACCCAGCAAGCCTCACATGCCCGGGTATTAAATTCAGAGTCTTTGTCATTTCCCAGAGCACTTGGGTGCAGAATATTTTCAAGGAGGAAAGAGAAATATGAAGAGGCAAAGCCTTGACATTTGCAAAGCAAGGAGCTTTGTTTGGCAAGATGCCCGTCGTCCGTTGTTCATTTCAGTCATTGTTCCCTGTTGGAAATGTCCTCACAGGGCCAAGAGTCTGGATCATACAGTGAATGGGCAGTTGTTGAGAGTAAAGCTGTTGTCGTATCCGCAGCAGCTCTAGCAGCAACAACACACTTTTTTGCCATTTCCCGGTGCTGCTTTCCAATGTCTACCTTCTTAGATACTATCCAGAGTAGAAGCATGTGGCATAGTGGCCTCCAGGATATAACGTGGCATTTACTACTGATGCCTCAGTGAAAGGCATCCAAGGTTACTTATGACCAACATGCAACTACCACTCCCAACATGGTGGCCTATCAAGCATGCTGTCTCCACCTCAAAAATAAAAACAAGACATCCTACAATCTGAAGAGAAAGACAGGAGACAACCTAGCCACATGGAGTTGATCTGGTGGCAAAGACTCTGGCCAACTGACTCAACAGAGAGAGACAGCAGCGGGGCTGCAGGCAGGAGGTGAGCAGCAGTTGGGCACTGAGCTCAAGGATATGGAAGAGAGAAACAGGGGAGGGGACCAGGCCGAGTCATGACCGAGTCACTGAATCAGCCAGAGGTGACCTGACCCTCTTGCCTGCCAGTGTCATGCTACCCACAAAGAACACAATAGCCTGGAAGAACAAACAGTGGGCCTCTGCTGGGAAGATTCCAGTGGCATCATCTGAGGGAAAAAGGAGAAGGAAGCAAATATTGAAGGAGAGAAAAAGGATACAGCCCGTAACAGACACCTGTTTACTTTCAGAAAGACAGTACATGCTGAGAGTATGCAAATAAAAATTACCTCTAATGACAGAATGACGCAAACATGCTTTTAAATTGTTTAACTCTTCACAGTCACACAGCCCAGTCTCTCCTTTCTGCTGGGATCTAAGACCATCCACTTGGTTGTATTGGAAAGAGTGCCTTTGAAGATGTAATTCAGGTAAAACGAGGTCATATGTGTGGGCCCTAACCTAATATGACTGGTAGATTCTTTCATATAAGGAGAGGAGATGGGGACACAGACATGGGCCCACACAGAGCAAAGATCACGTGAAGGCACAGCAAGAAGATAACCACGTGCAAGCAAAGGAGAGAGGCCTCAGAAGACACCAACCTTGCAGACACTTTGATCTTGGACTCAGTCTCCAGGACTCTGAGAAATAGATTTCTGTAGCTTAAGCCACCCGGCCTGTGGTATTTTGTTATAGCAGTTCTAGCAAACTAATTCAGGCTTATAATAGACTCCTGATGGATGCGAGTTATTATTGCTAGTTTTTCCATTGAGACACCACATAATAAATGTCTAAACTGGGTAAACAAGACTGGCTCACAGTGGATGGCAAGCAACTATTCACTGACTGAAATAAAAGGCATACACAGCAAAGTATGAATTCTTAAAATATCCCCAGCCAGCACACCACAGTATTAGAAATTCCTGGCTCATTTAGGAGAAAGCACTAAAGAGTCCTTTTAAGATGCACATTAAGCTGTTATCCTCCATTAGTGTCTCTGGACTAATCATTTAGAAGATTGTAGCTAGTTTCAGAGACCAGGCTTTTGAGAGGATAATATCCAGAGGAAATAAGTTTTCAAAGGGGAGAGGGAGGAGGGAAGTATGAAAGTGCAAGAGCATAGTGTACCGAACGAGGAAACTCCTCCATAATGTTTCCAAAGAAATAAAGAGATGGTGCCATGTGGTCACTGAGTTCAACGGGGCCCCTCCCACCCCCAAAGCAAAACAAAACATGAAGGTGCTGATAAAGGGATGCTGAAGGCAAAATTTCTCAAATCATAATTTGGCTGTAGAAGAGATTTGTTTGTCCCTTAGATACAGTATCAGTGAGTGAGTGAGTGAGTGTGTGTGTGTGTGTGTGTGTGTGTGTGTGTGTGTTTTCTCAAATTTCCTCTCTGCAGAATCAGAACAGTCACCATGAGTTATATTCATATTCAGACACTGAAAAGTTAAATGATATCTTGCTGGGCTACTAAGACACTCATGAGGAAATGCATTGAAAACAGGAAGGCAATGGAGACTAGCCACAAGATAATAGAGACAAAGGAATTCCTACATGCAGAAGAAATCATGGACTCAGAAAACTCAAACTATTTCTTAAAAAGCCTGATACCCCTTTTTTAAAATAATTTTTTTATTGCTTTCAGAGAAGAAGGGAGCGGGAGAGAGATAGAAACATCAATAATGAGAGAGAATCATGGATCAGCTGCCTCCTGCACGCCCCACACTGGGGATCGAGCCCGTCACCCGGGTATGTGCCATGACCGCCTGGTTCCTAGGTCAATGCTCAACCACTGAGGCATGCTGGCCGAGCCTATCAGCAGATGAGTGGATTAAAAACCTGTGGTACATCTACACAATGGAATACTATGCCGCTATAAAAAACAAGGAACTTTTACCATTTGCAACAGCATGGATGGACCTGGAGAGCATTATGCTAAGCGAAATAAGCCAGTCGGAGAAAGATAAATATCACATGATCTCACTCATATGTGGGATATAATGAACAACACAATTCGATGAACAAGAATAGATCCAGAGACAAATGGTAGGGGAGGGGAGAAGTTAGAGAGCAACCAAAGGACTTGTATGCATGCATATTAGCATAACCAATGGACACAGACACTGGGCGGTGGGGGCTTGCCCAGGGTGGGAATGGCTGGGGGGGGGTGTCAATTGGGAAAAAAGGAGACATATGTAAAACTTTAGACAATGGGGAAAAAAAGCATTAAAAAAAAGCCTGATACCACTGCTACTCGTTTCTTTCCCAGGTCTAACTCAAATCCCAATCAATGCAAGTTAAGATTATGTCACCTTGGAGAGTACTTTTCCATGGTTTTCTCTAATAACTCTCCATAAACTTTAACTGTCCTCTGACTCAGCGGAAGCTAAAATAAAATGAACTGAAGAAAAAAAAATAAAGTGAGAAAGTAATTAAAATGAGTAAATCAAATGGTTCCTAAAAGCAGAGAACTTTTATCTGACGGCAAGTCAACACAGTTAAAGCAATTATTCGGTGTGGTTGGGTTGTCAAGAAATAACAAAATCTGACATTTTTTCAACTGGAAGGAAACCTAGAGACATCAATGTCATTATTTACAAAATGATGAGGTTGGACTGCACAAATCTAATGTCCATTTCAGCCATATTATTTTTGTGATTCTGTAACTTTTTTAAATGTTTCTGCTTATCGGGTATTAGCAAAGATTGGCCAAATGATGATATCATTAAATGAAGAAGCATCTAATTCTAAATTATCAAGAGGACGCAGTGCTAGGTCAGATCATTTTCCAAATAACAAGTTCAGTGTCCTCCATTTGGCTTTCATTTTTTTATACAATCAGCCCAAATTGAGGTGTGAGGTCATTTCTTGGACAACGAGTTCTTTTAACTTTAGTTCACCGAATCTGAGTTTCATTTAAGATTTCCTCTTTGTTGCCCATGTGATGACAGTTCCAACACAGTCACCAGTGACACCTTCTACATCTGGTACAGACTGTGGAACCCAAGATGCCACGAAGCAAACAACTGTGATCCCCCTTGTAGAAAAAGTTTCCATTCCAGTGAAATATCTAAGATAACTGTTTTATAAACTGGTGATAAAAAGAAATCCTCAGCAAGAGCACATACATGATTGCAAAATGACCGTAACAAACTCTCTCTCAAACACAGCAGCTTTCTTTAAAAAATAATGTAAAAGGCGCCAGATCTTAAAGTCAGCAAAATGAAAACAACAAAACAAACATGAAAATCAATGGGGATTAAACCTTCAGTTCTTACGTTTTGTTGGAATTGAAGATAGGACTGTTGGTGGCTTTGGACTGTATAGCACCAAAGATGAAGTCCCATTTCAATCAAGTGTAGTTAGCAAGTTTCTTGAGGGTGAGAGCCATGTCTTGTTCATCTTTGTGTCTTCAACAGAATTTCACATAAAACATAGAGGCTTTTAATACACATTAGTGGAATATATGAAACAAAGAGTTAGTCTTGTAAATTGGGATCTTTTAGAAGCATTAGAAATTTATCTAAGTAGAACTGGTTTTGAAGGGCAATTTTCCTTGGGGATGTTTTGTTGTTTTACACTGGCCTGGACTGGAAATACTAGCAGAACAGAATGAATTAAAAATGGACTTGGGGGAAAAAAAAGATAAATGTAATTTAAATAGCATTAAGAGATTAATTTTTGGCCTATCTCCTGTTATAGGAAATATGCTATGAAGTGTTAAACAGTTCCAGTAAACTAGAGTTAAACATGGTTGGGACACCCATTTGGTTTGTGATTACACATTTGCATATGAAGTTATGTGATCATATGTAATATATCCATTCACAGCTAGGAAGGAGTAACTGAAAGGGGGAGTATTTATGTCCCTTTTGGGAATGGGTTGCTTAGCTTGCCCTCTCCATTTCATGCTTTTGAACTTGAGAAAGTTGAATGTGCAGCCATGAGGGCTATCTTTACTAGCCCAGTTTTAGGAAGAAAGTGTTGGGGGGAATTCATAAGCCTTTCTAAGACATTGCAGACCAGGTGCAGGTTGAATTATGATTTGCTTCTTGCTACTGCAACCTTAGTGTGACGTATTAATTTGAAAGATGATATTGTTCCTTATTATCATCCTCCATGAGAGGAAAACATTCAACAAAACAGATGACAATTATTTTCCCGGTCCCATGAGGTTTCTGATTTGTGTTATTGAAAAAAAAACTACATGTTTTACTTCTATGAAATGTGTACTAATCCCAATATTCAAAATATGCATGTTATGCGCTCCGGTTTCATAACAATACTCCTGGATAATTGAAATCAACAACCTAGTTGTTTTTTTTTACAAAAACACCTACCATTTAATCCATCAAACTAGAATAAGGACTCACTTGCTTGAATAATTCAAGTATGGCATTTAAGTCAGGCACATTATGCAGTTTTCCCTCCCGCTGAGGGGCCCGTGCACTTGGGAGAACATACAGATCTTGTTGCTTCTTGATAAAGTCAGAGGAGCTTAGGTAGAATGTAGTGATGCTTAACGCTCATTGGTTTTGCGTCTGGAGCCACAAGGCTGTTACCATGACTACAAAACTGCAGTTGCTACGGCATCCACAGACTCATCTGGTGTCAAGGCTTCTGGATAGCCTAGCACAAAAGCTATTACTTTATGTTGTTTTCAAGAAGACTTTGAATAGTAGTAGGGAACTAAAATAATTCCAGGTAAACAAGGTTTCCTATACTTTTCCGTGTAGACAGAGAGCTCTTCTTCAAAGTGGGAGTAAATGGTCTAAGCCCATTTCTCCCAATTAGCCCATCAGAAAAATAAATTAGAGTTAAAGGGAGAAAAATGTGCACAAGCAATATAGAAATACTGCTTTATTACCATTTTCTAAATGCAGTATAACCTCACATGAATCTGTAAGTCATCGATATAGACAAGCCCTGGCAGCCAGCTCACTGTTTGATAAGAAGGAAAAGCAGTGTTGCAAAGCAAGAAAACAGAATCCGAATCTGAAAACCAGAAGGGCAACTCACCTACAATTTTGCCTCTAAGATAGCTAGGATCAACTCTTTTCTATTTCTTTGTTTATTTCAGCTTTATTGCAGTAGGACTGACAAATAATCATTGTCAAATATTGATCAACAAATATGTAAGTCACATATATTTAAGGTATATAGTGTAATGTTTTGACATAGCTGTACATTGTGAAATGCTATGCCAATCAAGGTAATTACTTAACCATCAGCTTATATACTTGTGTGTGTGTGTGTGTATGTGTGGTGAGATCTACTCTCTTAGCAAAACTCAAGTGTACAATTAATTATCATCACCATGCTCTACCCTAAGTCTCCAGAATTGATTAATCTTATAACGGAAAGTTATTTCTTCATGGACACCTTTCCTGACACCCACACCGGATTGCTTCCAGAGTTTTATCCTGCTAGAGTGCTCTGTCTTATTTCCTAGAACCCAACACACTTGTAATGAATGTCAGTCTTTCCTTCTAGGCTCTACAAGGGCAACCCTACTACAATTCCATCACCAAACACAATGCCTCGAACAGTGCTCTCTAAATATGTGCTAACTGGTTTAAAAGCATCAAAAGACTGTCAAACTACAGCAGGAAGACCGGAGAGGGTTTGCGGAGGGGGTAGGGGGTGGGGGTAAGAGATCAACCGAAGGACTTGTATGCCTGCATATAAGCATAACCAATGGACACATGACATTGGGGGGCAGGGGAGGCCGGGGGAAGGTCAAGGGGGGAAAAAAGGAGACATATGTAATACTCTTTGTAATACTTTAAGCAATAAAACAAAATAAAAGACAATGAGAAGCTTATCTGGGGAAGGGACAAGTTGTCCAGTGTGCCTCAAGCATTGGGTTCAAGAGATGAAATAGTGGACCATAAGGTTGGGGTTATTTTTTCCAGAATCTTCCAAGCAAGACTGAGGCATTCAGGAGGCTAGGGAAGCCAGTCCAGGATTCTGAGCGAGGTGTGATGAGGTCATTGCTTCCTACCTGGAATGAGGCAGACCAGCCAGGCCTGTTTGTCTGGCCTCTTTTACAATGTCAGTCCTCCAGAGTCACGGCCTTTGGTGCTGATAAACACAGACTTGGTCAGAATGTTACTGGACAGGGCCTGGCCCCGAGCGGGTCTGTCACAGGCCGGCCTGTAGCGTGTGGGTTCTTGACTTCGGGTAGAAAGATTTCATAACAGGTGACTTTAAGAGTATGTTTATTAACACTGGGGACAGTGACGCAAAGGAAGGACTTGGGATAGAAGAAGGAACAAGAGAGCCTAGGCAGAGCTCTGCTGTACCTCCCTAGAAACGCTATAGGAAAGCAGTGAGCCAAGGTGGGGCTGCTGTCAGCTCACTGGGAAGTGGTCACAGTGACAGAAGTGAGACAAGACAGGTCTGCTTTAAGCTCTCTGGGAAGTCAGAGAAAAGGGGGCCTTGGAGATAGGATCATGGGGTAAGCCCTGGACTAGCTGCTGCTGTCCCATGCTCTCCTGGCGGCAAATCTCCTGGGGACCCTTAGAGTTTAGGAAGAAGTAAAAAGTTCATGGGTGTGTGTGTGTGTGTTTTATATTACACCTTTTACTTTGCAGTTTTTCTCACCAACCTCTTTTCAGATCAGCAGATGTAAATCTAACATTCTTTTAGTGTTGAGAGAATATTCCATTGTATGGATGTACCACAATTTGTTCAAGCATTTACTTACTAATTAACATTTAGATTTCCAGGTTATTTCTTCTCCAGAAGATATTTCAATACACATCTATGTACTGCTACCTATACATACTGAGCAATCCTACTTTTGAGAAATTATCCCATAAAGATAAAAGCACCCTTGCATGAAAAAAAGTTGAGAAAGGGCATGGGTGTGCTCTAGAGGGAGCCCTTGCTGAGTTTTTGTCCTGAGGGCTCCCCCCCCCCCCCCACCCCGGAAGGGTGAGTATTTTAGGGAGGGTTTCAGCAAAATATTCATCAGCTTCCTAGATGCATTTTTAATGTGCTGATGCATCAAAATGAGTGCATAGGGGAGTTTGGCATCATTTTTTGGTCTGTTTTATTGTTTTAATTTTATCTTAGGCCTGTCTGGCTTTAATGGGGTGTTTGTTACTTGTTCCCCTGACTTCATCTGTCCTTGTGTTTAGCTGACGCAGATGTCATTAATTGGGCCTTTGTTCTCTTATTTCCCAGACCAGGGTGACTTAAGCTAAGCTATGGATTCTCCCGGTTAGGGCGGTAGGTATAAACTATTTGCTCTCAAGTGCCCTTGGTTAGGGAAGATAAGGTCTTGCAATTCACAAGTTGCTGGCTGTAAGTTGCTCAAATTGTTTGGCCTTGTTTAGTTTTCTTGTCTCAGTTTCCCTATTCCACTCGCCCAGGGATTTTCCTAGCTTCTTACCATCCTGCCACAATCCGAACATTCGGGGCCAGCATTTCTTCATAATGTGATGTACATTATGTCAATGTTACCCGACAACACAGAGATGAAATTTTCAGTTCTCCTGATGCTATCATGCTTTTACCGCCAACTTGCTCTGGAACAAGAAAGGGCTATTTAAAAATAACTCTAGGAAACACCCTAAAAATGCACAGCCCCCTTTGGGCAACAGGTCTGATTCTGCATGGGGAACACAAGCAACGCCAGCATCACTTCCCTGACTTCCCCGTAAAGAAAAAAAATCAACATTATCCTACCAATGCCAGCAGCTCTGAACATCAGAACCAGAGGTGAGGATGTAAATAAAGTGTGAAAGCAGAGAAAAGAAGGCTGCATTTTTCACTTTGGTAGTTGTTGTTGTTTTTTTTCTTTTCTACTGTGAAGCAAATAGTTTATGAGCAGCTGTCTGGCCTCTAAATATATCTTTCCCTATAAAATCGAGGGCCCTGGGGGACCATGAGTCAGTGACTGTTTACTTATGCTCAACAAGCATAGCTCCAGACACTTCTCTGGGCTTTGTCAGCTCTTCATTGTCTCTTATGTATCTGGTTCTGTGCCGTAAACGCTCAATGAACAGTAAGTAATGGGAACAATTCATGCTATTTTACAGAGTTTTGTGAAACCAAATAAAACACATAACTAATTGTTAGCTAAATGTTCCAGAAAGACTACAATCTAATTTGGGGTAACTCGGGGACATGTCAGTTAAGATACCAGCTTTGGAATCTAGGCAGAAATTCTGGCCCTGTCAGCTACTAATTGTGTGACCTTGTGCACGTTATTATGAAGTTACTCAATGTCATACACATACAAGCACTTACTATTTGCCAGCTGCTTTACACTGAAGTATGTACCATTATTATCTTCTTTTTCTACAAGGGAAACTGAGGCAAGGAGGTTATGTGATTTGCCCAAGATCACACAGCTAATAAGGGGGACAGCCAGGATTCTAATTCCAGGAGTCTGGTTTCTGGAACTTACTTCTACACTAAGCCTTAATTTTCTCTCTAAAACAGTTATAGTAACACCTACCTCATAGGATTGTTGAGATATAAGTGAAAAAACATATGTAAAATGCTTACCACAGTGCCAGCACATAGTAGATGTTATAGTTAATAATCCATGAGATTGATGATCTTAAGAATATTAACCGTATATTCAATTATCATTTTGGGGGAGGGGTTACCCATGGTATAATTTTAGTCTCGTACTGGATGTCCTCTTGTGGTATGACTTTGGGGCGTTGCCCATCCCCTTGGTTGAGGTATGTTCAGAGGGTATTTGATATTGGTATAGGCTGGTATTTTCCAAGGTACCAAGACTCAGCAGTCAGTATTTTCAATGTAGCTGACTTCTTTTACTCTTTAGCTCTATGAAGGTCCTTAAAGCAATGATATGTATCTATGTCTGATAAAGGAATAGATGTTAAAGAGAAGAAGGGATTTTTTTTTTAATCAAAAGTTTTGGAGTATTCTGAAGTAAACTTAAGCATGGTTCTTTTCCTACTGCATACTTGTAAGCTCCATGCAAAAGCTCTTTACTGGTGCAAAGAACATGGACCCTTTCAAACTCCCATCTGGAGCTTCCAGTCCTGTTGACTGGAGATCACTGAAGAAGATAAAAATAAAACACATCAGTTAGTTTGTGCCCGCCCCCACATTCAGGTTTTCTTAACTTGCCACAAAACTGCCTCAGGCACCAATTCTATTCTTTATTCATTTTCTTCCTCTGGAAAAAAGGGCTAGTTTTGTATTGGTACCAGCAGGCCTGTTTCTATTCTAACCACAGAATTAAGCCACTCATTTATATTTGTTGCTGGTTTTATATACCTCCTTATACTTTTAAAAAATGCAAATCATTTTCCTAATAAAATAGACATATCAAATGCTCTTAGGTAAAAGGTTCTATGTTAAGTACTAGAGATATAAATACCAAACACAGAGATACAATCATTGAAGGAATCGTGGGGAAAAGAATACTATAACTAATAAACCCAGAACAGCCAGAGAACTCGGGGAACCCCCCCCCCCGATATTTATAGTATCACACATGTCAAAGGAAAAGGTGATTATTGGATTTAGGGTCTGAATAGAACAAAAATGGTGAAGCACAGGAAAATGCACTCTCTCTCTGCTGGACTGGTTGAGACAGGGACTTCAACAGCAAGAATGTTCTCTCTCTCTCTCTCTCTCTCTCTCTCTCTCTCTCTCTCTCTCTCCCTCTCTCTCTCTCTCTCTCATCCACGTATGGCCCTGGGCACTGCTTCTACTGTTTCTATTGCCTCCCTCCCTCTCTGCTGCCCAAAAGAGTAGAAAAACAAACAATTTTGGAAACACTACGAATTTTCAAATAAATCTAACTTTTATAGAGAACATTTTACGTCACAAGGTGTTTTATAGAATTATACGGCAATGAGCATGAATGGAGTAATGGCATAATTTAATTTATAAATTAAAAAGCAAAATCTGTGATGCAGACTGCACTTTCAAAGGGAAGGCAATGTGCAGTATTCACAGGCTGATTTGATCTGATACAATTTACTTTCTTTCAGGCAGTAGTTTGATGAGCCTGTGTCAGACTGTCTGGTCAGTTCCGAAATTGAAGGGAAATTCAGACTTGACCTCCTTGACCCCGGGCAAGACAGGCAAGACAGCCGCAAGTCTTTGTTCTCAGGCCATTGCTTTGCATCCATTACCCCAAAGCTGGCTGGCAGAGCTTAGCAAAAAATTGCATTGAAAGTTTCCAAACCTTTCAACTCTACAAATGACCCATACCCTTTGCTCTCCACTTAGGAAAAAAACATATCTCACCCTACCCCCACCCCCTCAAAAAAACCAGGTAGCCTTTTCATTTTTGACTCTTTATGTGGTTTATTTTATTTTATTTTATTTTATTTTATTGCTAACTTTTGAGTAGCTATCAAATCCACATCAGTCAAAAACTTTAGAATATACATAAAATGAAATAATGATCTTCAGTCTTAGTCTGGCATCTACCCCGTTGCCCATCCCACCAAAGATAAAACAAACAAGGATTATTGTTTCTTTCTTTGTGTCTTTCTGCCGGCTTCATAAACACAGATTAATTTGTGTTCTTAAAGAAGAAAGGGGCTGGACTCACTCAGGGCGGCCACCAGTGCCTGTGAGCCCAGGACTTTCTCGTTTTAGCACTGACAGTCCTGTGTCTTGGGAAATTTCTTATCTCTGGGCAAACCAGGTGGTTGAGCACTCCAGGCCTACTTACTATACACTATCCAGAACCAGTATATTTTGGGGGATGTTTACTATCCATATCAAGATCTTCCTCAATTTCTTATGGCTGCATAATTTTTTTGCACTGTGTAGTTGCAGATTGATGAGTATTTGAGGTTTTGGGGTTTGTTTGTTTGTTTTGTAATCTTTTATATTCCCAAACCAAAAGTATTTATCATTCATTACGTTAGAAGAGATTCCATTTCTAAGTGCCTCAGAATTTTTAAAAGTTTCTTTTAGAAGACATGCATAGCCCTAAGCTGGTTTGGCTCAGTGGATAGAGCGTTGGCCTGTGGACTGAAGGTTCCCAGGTTCGATTCGGGTCAAGGGCACATGCCTGGGTTGTGGGCTTGAGGCAGGCGGCGTGTAGGAGGCAGTCGATTGATGATTCTCATCATTGATGTCTCTATCTCCCTCTCCCTTTCTCTCTGAAAGAAATATATAGATATATATTAAAAGACAGGCATCAATGCTTAATAAATACATAGTCTTACTGCATATTCATATTTGGGAAATGGCCAGTGAGTTCTTCCTATGTAACCCTGGGCATGCAAATTCAAAGACTGGCAGGGTTACTTTTCTAGCCGTCCTTTCAATTTACTCCTCAAATAATGTGAATTTCTCTGTGGCTAAATGATCTAAAATTTATTTTTCTATTAAAATGATAAAGTAGTTTGGTTCATTTAGCTGAGCGGGTGATCTGTTGGTACTATGGCCCTGTTCTCACTTGATGTCATTTTTATCTGCAGCTTTAAATGGGCCAACCATTTGAAATCAAGCTACTCTCACTCCCTATATAATTGCCGAAGCAATACAACACAGTATTATCTGAGAAGCTCTCATGCTAAGTGGATTTTAATGTATTTGTGTATTATCTATGGGAGAGGGCAGAGACCAGGGAAGTGAACTGAGTACGTACTTCTATTCTGACAAATTGATGCCATTGTTATGACTCGTTTCAATCTTTTTTTAGTACCAGAATTTACAGTGTCACAGAACTGCCAGGTACATAGCATGGTGGCTGCCACAGATGAGGATCTGTTTGTGGTTAGAAGGATTTGGGTAAGTAAGACTTGTGCATTTATGTTTATTAAACATTCCCCTAGTGCTTTAAAATCTTTAGAAATCATTGTATAACCATCTAGTAATATCATCCGCAGTTAATACCTCAGTGAACTTGGCAAAAGCAGTAGCCCAAATTTGGAAAAATACAAACATCTGCCAAGGAACCTCAATTAGCCCATAGCGCATGGTTCTGGGATGTAAAATGTTAGTTGCAAAATTATTCTTCTAGGAAGAATTCCAAGAAAATGTTGAATGAAAATGTATTAAATATATTTGTATTCAGCCACATATCTAAATGTTGCTTCATTTTATTTAACTACATTTTAAATGAAATGTCACAGCTTCTTTGAAACTGCGTATTTGCTTCCGTGCCTTATTCATTTTTGCATCCCCACTGACTAGATACAGGCTTAGCAGGTGAGGTTTATTTGAATAATATAACATGGTTTACAAAGTACTTTTAGGTAAACTAGCTTTAGCCTTAAGCAGCCATATACATAGGTTTGATGTGGCGTTAGGCGATCATCATTTACAGATGAGGAAGTTGATCATCAGGGAAGGTATTTGCTGAGGGCCACATGGTAAGAGGGGGACCTGAGACTGGATCAGTCCTGACCCGCCAATTTCTAGCCTCAAGCCTTTCCACAGCTTCTCAGTAGGATCACTCTGCATCTGCCATGTCCTAGTGCAATAGGAGAGGTTCAAGCCCGTGGGTGGGATAATTGCTCTTTTTGGATTGGTGAGCAGTAAATCATGATAACTTACCCCACATGGTATGTCTGACATTAATCTCAGAGCCACTTTTTATTCCTCTTTTTTCCTTCACCCTTCATACTGGTTGCCAAATCCAAGTAACTCTACTTTCTAAATACCTTTGGCAATGGTATCCTTCTTACCATGACCTCTGACCCATCCTAATTCAGGTCCTCTTATTTCCTTAGGATGCAGTTGAGTCTCCCTATCCATCTCTCTGCTTATTGGGTCTCACATACACTAGGCTATAGAATCGTAGGTGAATTCAAAGCATTTCTGCCCCTTTATAATATCTCACTGTCTAGCAGGGAAGACAAACATACAAATAGATTACTTTAACCCAACTTGGCAAGTGTAATGACAGAAATACATATAACGGGCCATCTCAAAGTTGCTGTTAGGGTTTTCTTCCCAAAGCACAGATTTGATTTTAAATGCCTTTAATGGTTACTACCTGCTTACAGCAAACCCAAATGCCTATGGAAGTTCAGGAAGAACAAAGAGTTGTGAAGTGGGCAGATAATACAGGAGGGAGTGACGGGGAGTTTGGAAATTGTCTGGAGAGGACATGCCTAAACTAAGGGTCAGTCACTACGACGCTATAGCCATTTGTGGTCAAGTGTGGCCCAAAGTGGCCAAATCATTTTTTGTTTGTTTGTTTGTTTTATTTTCCCAAGAGAAGCTGGAAGTCTAGAATTTTATGTTAAGTCTCCTAACTTTTAAATTATCCTTTTTGTAATTCAAATTCCAAACAAAACAAAAACCTTAACACACACAAAATACTATGAGAGCCAACTAAAACACATCCAGTTTGTAACCTTTGGCTGATTATAAGAGAGTCAAAACTTTTTAGGAAGACATCCAAGACTGCATAATCTGGGCCCAATCTATGTACCCTTTAAGCTTTTAGGTACAACTAATCCCTCTCTTTTTTTTTTCCGGAACATTTTATTCTGACTACCAGTAAAATATTTGTATCTGGTTCAAAATCCTACCAATTATAAGATTTTCCTCTGATTTTAAGTTCTTTATTTCTTTCTCCCTAAAAAAAAATTTCTTTTCTTTTCCTTAACGTTCAGTTAGTTATATACATTTTTAAAGATTTGTAATATTTTATGCAAAATTCAAAGTAAGTGGCATGCAGTTAACTGTGTTACCTCAGTGCACACTGCGGCTAGAATCTATTTTTCCCCCCAAGTCTTGATATTCTGTAACACCCTGATAACATTTGTATTAATTTTCTATCACTGCTTTTTGTAACAAATTGTCTCAAACTTCATGGCTTAAAACAACCCAAATTTATTGTTTTCCAGATTAGAAGTCCCACATTGGTCTGAATGGGTGAAAATTAAGAGGTCAGCAATTCCTGCAGAGGCTGCCTGTATTTTTTCCCATTCTTTTAGAATTAAAAAAAAAATCCCCCCATTTATTTTTTTATTAAATTGATAGAGCTAATATTGGGAGGTAGCATTATATAAATTTCAGGTCACATTATAATTTACTATCTGGGGACTCTGTTGCATGCTCACTACCAAAAGTCTAGTTTCCTCTTAAGTGTAGTCATAGCGCTTACTGCACATCTTGGTAAACTACCTATTTCTCTGGCTTCCTTACTAGATTCTGAGTGTTCTGAAGGCAGGACGTGTTTCTCAGCCACCACTGGGCCTTGAGAACCTCCTAGACCATTTCCTAGTGTATAGTACAGCTCTATAAATGTTTATTAAATGATTGGATACATAAAGGGAGGAAAGAAAAAGCCTCCATTTATCTCTCCTTTGAATTGCTCGTGGTTAGGTAGCTATCGTAAACAGGACATACAGAAAGTCTGGCTCTCTCTGCCTTCACTCAACTCCCAGGAATCCCATGTTGATGTGTTAACACGAAGAATTAAAGAGCTCTTTGGAACCAACAGCACATGTAACTTACCTTTAACATGGGCTTCCTGGCTGTGAATATATGACTGCAGCCTTGTGGCTGAGACAAACTGGATACAGCGTTAGTAAAGGCCCAAAGTCCTCCACTTCACGGAGGCAGTTTCCTGTGGTCATTTGCAGTCACACCTACTGGCTCTCCCTTCTATTAGCTGCATGACCTTGGGCAAATAGCAATAATTTTGAGCCCCAGTTTCTTCCTATGCAAAACTAGATGCCAATGGTTGCCTTACAGTGCTGTTGTGAGTATAGAGTTAAGATTTATAAAGTGCTTAGAACAGTCTTGCCTATACTAACTCCCCAATTAATGTGAACCAGGCATGGAAGAAGGTGTTCACATTTCTCTAGAAAAGTGTTCATTTTGTCGAGATCATGAACAAGGCAAGTAGCAGTAAGTGTTAGGGAGGTTGTGGAGAAAAAGGAAACCTGTCTCCCCCTGGTGTGAATGTGAACCGGTACAGCCCCTATGGAGGTTCCTCAAAAACAAGAACAGAGACACCACATGACCCAGTAACCCCTCTTCTGGGTATCTACCCCCCAAATTTGAAAGCATTTGTTCACAAAGATATATGCACCCCTATGTTCATTGCAGCATAATTCACCGTGGCCAAGACATGGAAACAACCAAAGTTTCCTTCGGCAGATGACTGGATAAAGAAAATGTGGTACATATATACAGTGGAATACTACTCAACCATAAGAAAAGATGAAATAGGGCCATTTGTGACCACGTGGATGGATCTTAAGGATTTCATGCTAAGCGAAATAAATCAGAAAATGTTAAAAACTATATGATTTCCCTCATATGTGGGATATAAAACAGAAAACAATAAATGAACACACAAGACAAACAAGCAATAACTCATAGACACAGACAATAGGATGGTGGTTGCTAGTGGGAAGGCGAGTGGGAGGTGGTAAAGGTTAAAGGGGGTCTAATGTAGAGTGACGGAAGGAGATTGGAGTTTGGGTAGTAAACACACAATGCAATATACAGATGATGTATCATAGGATGGTACACTTGAAACCTATATAACTTAATTATGCAATGTCACCCCAATAAATTGAATTAAAAAAAAGAAATCACATTGCTAAAAAACATTCACTTTGCAATTACTAAATGTCAAAGGGAATGTTTTCTGGAGTTTTTCCTTCATTTACATATGTGTAATTGTTAATAACTGCAAATATCTGTAGCTCAGCTATAGATTCTTGAAAGGAAATGTAACTGAAAAGTTCTGTGTACTTTTAAGGGTGTCAAAGAGAAGTGTGGAGGGGTGTTCTTCCTTAGCGATCACAATAATTTCAGTCAATATTTGGTGACTACATCTGAATCAACCACATGATTTCATTGAGCACAGCAGTGGCTTGAAGCTTCCCAAGTGGCATTTTTGTTGACAAGAAAGCTCCTTCTGCTGCTCCCTACAGGCCAGATAGTAGAACTTATGATTGGCATCATTACGCTAACAGAATTAATTTTGGACGAAGCCAAGCAAAATGGAAAAAATTAAATAAGCAGTATTGAATTTGCTGGATTCTATTTATCTTTGGCATAAATTCTCTAAAATACTACACTGTTTATTATCCAATAAAAGAATGAGACTTTTCTAGACCTCTGAATTCATACTACTTAATGCAGATTAACGAGCAGTACTGAGAAATATTACATGCATTTAATTCAAAATCAGACCAAAAATCATAGAGTAAATGTTACATTTTAAAAATTTTACAATACAAAATTGAGAATGGATTGCTTGTGTGTCTTCAATAAAGAAAGACTTTTTTTTTCACTTGCTATAAAAATGTAAGCTTTCATGTTTTCAGTTATTGCATTTGGGGGAAAATAATTGATGGTTATTTTGTCATATTTACTGTTGAGCTCAAATGTGCTTTCATCTAATTTTTTAAGCAAAAAACCCCCACTAAATTATCATAACTAACAGCAAAACGAAGGAATCAGCAATGTCAAATTGTCCTAAGATTTCTTTTTAATTACCATAATTTTAGTACTAATCTAAGGGTCCTTGTATTGGTAACTGTCTTCCAGAAGAAATCTTTATAAAGGAGAAATACATTTTTAAAAACATCAACTAGTTGGGGATTCACCAAAAAATGAAGCTGTCACTCATTTGATGTGTGGGCATCTGTGCTTATTTCTTATTTAAATTGCCTGAGTTTTTCCTGGAGTAGATTTCACTGAAAAAGCCCCCAGCCCATCCCCCAGGAACCAAATAAAAACGTTTTTAGATGACTCTTACTTTGACTTTTAGTTCTTTGGGCTGTTAGATGCTGGACAGCTTCCTTTTTATTGCTATAAAGGCCTATAATGTTATTTCCTTGGGAGTATTGTGTGCTGTTTTTCAATTACATTGAAATAACGTTCTTCAATCTGTGGTATGATTAATTGGATCATGGGCTAATTTATTTGTTTGTTTTTAGACCTAGATTTGTTAAATTGGTTTTTAGAGAGAGAGGAAGGGAAAGGGGGAGAGAGAAACATCGATATTAGAGTGAAACATTGATTGGCTGTCTCTTGCACACCCTTGGCAAGGGATGGAGCCCGCAACCTGGGCATGTGCTCTGACCAGGAATCAAACTAGTAACCTTTGGTGCAAGGGAAGATGCCCAACCAACTGAGCCACAACATCCGGAACTGTAAATATTTTCAATGAACCATGAAACTTATCGGAGGTGCGGAAATGCAGTGCCTCATACAGCAAGCCAGTCACAGCACAGAAAAGATTACCAGCTAGAGCAGAGCATACACGGTTCTGAAAATATGAGATCTTGGTTGTCTGTCTCAATATCCTACAGTGCACAGAACAGTCTCCCAAAACATATTAATAGTGTTCTGTGCACTATTAAGTGTTGAGATTGAGAAAGACTGATTATAACGTCATACTTTTTTAAAACCCCGAGGGGCATTTAGTTTTTAGAGTGACTATCAGTCAGGAGTTCTGGAAGGAAACAAGGGGCTCATTGAGCTAAGATCTTACAAGTGAATTAATAAGAAGACCACATACAGAGCTATGGGCAACTTAAGGAGACGGACAAGTGATATGAAGTGTCCCAGGGTCTAGCAATAGCAGAAAGCTGTTACCTTCCTCAGGCATGAGGAATTTAGGGAGTAAAGACTGTATTTCTTTAAAGCTGGTTATGGAAGAGGGCAACTCGGCAGGAGCTATGATCACAGACACTCTCAGAACTAGATTCTGAAGCAGAAAAGGAACAGGGAAAAACTACCCCATTTTCTCTCCTCATTCCCTCAGGTCTCCCTCCAGACCCAATGGGAAGCCAGGGAGCAAAGATGCCCAGGGATTGCAGGCTTCAGGGTCATGCTTCATAGGGCACAAAGCCAGACAGAGAAGAACTGAGAGTCTCCTTACAGTGGCTCTCCTGGGATGGGGGTTGGATAGAGGAATGGCAAACACAGAACAACCAGCAGAATGGCCTTTCTTATTTTTGCCTTAGCATGCTTCTCAGGGAGCTATAGCCAGTAAAAGGTATAACAAACGGTGTAGAATCCACAGTGCCAACATTCGTATGAGAAGTAAAGTACTATTTCCCAAGGTAGTCAACTAACCTTCCAAGCCATTGCCGTACTTCGCAATTTTTAAAAAATATATATTTTATTGATTTTTTACAGAGAGGAAGGGAGAGGGATAGAGAGTTAGGAACATTGATGAGAGAGAAACATCGACCAGCTGCCTCCTGCACACCTCCTACTGGGGATGTGCCTGCAACCAAAGTACATGCCCTTGACTGGAATCGAACCTGGGACCCTTCAGTCCACAGACTGACGCTCTATCCACTGAGCCAAACTGGTCAGGGCTTACTTAGCAATTCTAAGCAAAATACACACTGATGTTTCAGTTTGATATTTTCTGAAGAACTCATGCCTCCTTGCAGTTCAGGTGCCATTTAAATGGTGTTCATAACCACAGAGTGTGGAAAGCAGAGTAACCAGCAGGGTGTTTCTGATTACTCTCATCACTGGGACCAAATGTCTAAAGTGGAGCTGGAATGATGCTTCCTTGACCCATTTTTGCCATCAGTCCTCATCTACTACCTAGACTTCAGTGTTATGGAAAGTATTGGCTAGAAGCAAACTTTTGATAAGCTGTGTTGGTGGGGAGCAATACATTGCATATTTGTCTGAGTTATCTGTTGATGTATAAACGATTACCCCAACACTTGGTGTCTTAAATCAATAAACATGTATTATCTCATAAAGTTCCTGTGAGTCAGAAATTAGAGAGCAGCTCTGCTGAGTGGCTCTGACTTAGGGTCTCTCTTGAGTTTGTGATCAAGACTGCAGTCACCTGCATATGACTGAGGGCTGGATTGATGGGGAAAAAGAGACATTTTGGGGGGCTAGCAATCTGAATCTAGTCACTGCCCCTTTAATTGTCTGTTCCTGCAAGACCTGTTTACTCCCATTTTAGAGAGGCTAAAACCATCCCCAGATGAAGTTATCAGTGCTGGCACCAGGCCAGGCTTTTGGTTGAGGTTTCAAAGCCCCAGCACATGGGGCTCTTTAAGAACTTGCAAAGGGGACCAGAAAACCCCATGTTTGGGAGACAAAGAACTGGGAAAGATAAAAAAGGGACAGCTTCCTCCATGTTGTTACTCAGAATCTGAAAGACATTTTTTTCTCTGAGCCCGCTGGTGTAATAATAATAAAGTGTAAATCCATTCCTCTAAGCATTGCTTGGTTTTTCTCCGGTCTTCTGTAACAGGATGACCCACTTCCAAAGTGGCTCACTTGCAAGGCTGGCAAGTTAATGCTGATTGTTGGCAGGCCCGATACATACTCACCACGAGCGCCTGTCCAGAGGGTTGCTTGTATGTCCTCATAACATGGCACCTGGCTTTCCCCAGGCGATCCAAGAGAGCAAGGCAGATGTTTCAATGCCTTTAATGGCCTAGCCTTGGAAGTCACATGGTACACAATATCCATGAATACCAGGAGGCACAGCTCATTGGAGACCACCTTGGGTCTCACCAGAATTACCCATGTTTCACGGCATTCAAGGTTTTCAATGAAAGGTGCACACAATTTAGTAATCAATAAAATGAGAATGATTCTGGAACATCTAAGTATGACTGTTAAAGAATTGAATTCATTATGACCTTCCAAGGCTCGTGAGGCTACACCAAAGTCTAACCAAAATCCACTTGTTCCTGCAATTTCATTTTTCTCACTTTTGGTAACAGAGTTTCTAGAAGACCCATGCCTCAGTCATGGAACCCTGAAATGGCTACACGTGCTTGTGTTTAAGTCTTAAATACATGTCTCCAACATCTATGAAGAGTAAGAATATTTTCCTCTTTCAAAAAGAATTATAAAACTCGATACAGATTGCCAAGAAGCAACTTAAATGGCTGCTGTGATTCTATGTTTTTTATTTTTTATTTTCTAAATATATTTTTATTGATTACAGAGAGGAAGGGAGAGGGAGAGAGAGAGAGAAACATCAATGATGAGAGAAAATCATTGCCTCCTGCACACCCCCTACTGGGGATCGAGCTCGCCACCTGGGCAAATGCCCTTGACTGAAATCAAACCCGGGACCCTTCAGTCCGCAGGCTGACACTCTATCCACTGAGCCAAACTAGCTAGGGCTCTATCTATGTTTTTTAAATTTGTTGAAATTAGTTTGTTTACATAACAGTGCACACAACCTGCATTTCTAGTGGCACATCTGTGTGTGTGTCATCACATTTCAGTCTGTCGGTAGTCTTCACAATGATTAAAAGGAGTTTCTGTTTTATCATAACCTTCTATTCATTTTCCTTCTAGAATGGTGATCTAGTTAAGTAGGGGACTTCTAAGGCAGTAACGTTCTAGGTGCAATTGGTTTGCGAAGGACCTTTTCAGTGTCCCACTGGAAGGACTCAGTAGGTTTAACAGGCTTTCAGCATAGGTGTTCAGGTACAGTCTTTGGGAGGAATGAACAAGTGGAAAAGGATAGTACCTTGTGGTTGCAGAATTAGAAGCTAGGTGAGATTCACCTTCTTTATCTCAGTGTCATCCTGACACCTTGTTTCCAAGCTGCCAGGTGGGCTACCTTTGTTTCCCAGATACTCCAACTTCTCCACACCATTGGAGCCTAAGTTTTCAATCATCTATGACATACAGCTCGGCCACAATAAAGCATTTAGAATGTCCTCCAGTTGGGCCAGATCTATTTTCATTCGCCACTAAATGACCATTACACTATTTTTGCAAAACCATTTTTTGGACTGTGTCTCTGAAAGCTTTGGCTCCAGAGTATTCCAGACACAACTTCATAGGAAACTCCATGGAAAGCTATGATCTTAAAATCTAAATGAAGTAGCACTTATAATCTGAAGAACGTTCTTTCCCGGTCATAAACTGGCACCTTGACATGACACTGGTACAGAAGAAACAAGCCATAATTGACATCCTGGCAAGAGGCCAAGACAAAGGCTTTGTAAGTACAGAGCAGGCCTTTTAACCACCAGGATGAAGTTGTTTGTACTCAACGGTGCAAGTCTACAAAGTTAGCGAGGCCTTTCCAAGCAAAGAGGGTCATACTCATAAAAACTTACAGTCACATGAAGTGGAATCTATCATAGCATTCACTACAACACAGCATAAATAAGCTAAACATTTCCCTCCCGGAAGAAATCACCTAATGAGTTCCATCTGTATGCATTTAATTGAGAGCGTCTACGGGTTCTAAAAAAGAATTCTAAATGCTAGTGAGTTTTCCTTGGAGAAACATAACCCAAGTCATCACTCAGTGGGAATTATAAAAAGTATTACTCACTAAACAAGCAGTAATTTTGATTTCAAACTTTGAACAACACTTTGTAAGGAAAAAGAAAGAGAAGCAATAGCCCAGAGCCAAGCAAGCTAATTATTAGTAACTATACCAATGGGAAATGCTTCGAGTCTATGAAATTTAGACACTTTGATCAATATTGCTAAATTTTAATAAGAAACAGACTAGCATGTGGTGCATCATACTTCATTTTTAACTGATGCGTGTTATACAATGTTAGAGTTTTTGTAAAAGTAAAGCTGTTTAGCTGGACTTCAGAGATTTTTTAAAATAGAGGATTTATAGGGAGATGATGTGTTATATAAATTGAATACACTGGGTAAATTCAGTAGAGCAGTTTATTTAGGTACAGTCATGCCTTGGTACCCTTAGTGGATTGGTTCTAGGACTCCCCTTGGATACCAAAATCTGAGGATGCTCAGGTTCCATATATGAGATGAATGACAAATACCTTATTTTCACATAACCTACACACATCCTCTTGTATACCTTAAATAATCTCTAGATAACTTATAATACCTAATACAGTGTAAATGCTATGTAAATAGTTGTTGTACTGTATTGTTCCGGGAATAATGACCAAACAAAATGTTGGTACATGTTTAGTACAGACACAACCACTTTAGGCCTCACTACATAGTACATATCAGCAATAATGTAACTCTTTTTCAAATATTTTTGATCCAAGCTTGATTGAATCCATAGATTCAGAACTCAAGAATTCAAAGGGCCAACTATAATAAAAAAACACACAGAAAAAAAAATGGATTGGCTTAATCATGTTAGGGTTTTCCCTTCGTATTTTGCAACCAAGTAAAAATCTGTTCCACTTAAGGCTTCATCAGGCCAAAGCTTGGAGTGCAGCTACCAGAATTGTGAGAAAATAAAGTCTTGTTGAAGCCACCAGCCTGTTTTGGTTATGGCAGCCCAAGCCAAACTAATGAATTCATGTGGCTGCTTAGTCTTGGTTAAAACTCAGGCTCACATCACACTTATAACCTCAAGATTAAATAAAAATAATATAATCTACACCCCAAAGCTAAGGCAAATGATAATAATCTATACTAATAAAAGGGTAATATGCTAATTAGATCGGACTACTTCCAGACAAAGCCTCTGTGGTGGGTGCCGAGGCAGAGGTGGTTAGGGGTGATCAGTCAGGCAGGGGAGCAGTTAGGGGGCGATCAGGCAGGCATGGGAGAGCAGTTAGGGGCGATTAGGCTGGCAAGGGAGAGCAGTTAGGGGCAATCAGGCCAGTGGGGAGAGCAGTTAGGGGCGATCAGGCCAGCAGGCAGAGGCAGTTAGATGTGATCAGGCAGGCAGGCAGAGGCGGTTAGGGGCATCAGGCAGGTGGGCAGAGTGGTTAGGGGCAATCAGGCAGGCATGCAGGTGAGCGGTTAGGAGCCAGTGGTCCCAGATTGCGAGAGGGATGTCCAACTGCCAGTTTAGGCCCGATCCCTAAACCGGCAGTCGGATATCCCCCGAAGGGTCCCAGATTGGAGAGGGTGCAGGCCGGGCTGAGGGACCTCTCCCATGCACGAATTTTGTGCACCGGGCCTCTAGTTAATAATAATAATAACAACAATAACAGCTAAAAAAGTCCTAAATACTTCACATGTATTAACTCATTAAACCCTTACTATAAACTTATGAAGTTTGCTCTATTATAACATAATACACTAATAAAATAATTTAAAAGCCTTTATATAAAAATAAAATTTAAACTGCAAAATAAAATAATAGAGAATGATTAATAACCATGGATACTCTTGTAATATGGATAGATTGGATTCAATATGCATGGACAACTCTAAATAAAGGTGTTTTTTGTTGTTGTATGTTTTTGTTTTGTCTATAATTAATTCCTAGGCTGACAGTGTTCCTGGAACAAAATTTTTGTAATTTTATGCTTCAGATACTCATGGTGGAAAATTATAAAGGCCTTGAAATAGAAGAATCCAGAATGTGAGACAGGCATAGTCACATGGGACACAAATATGTAGACTGGCTGGCTCTGAAAGTGTTGATAGTCACTGATCTAGAGAATAAGTTATCTTCATTAAATAAAAACCTTGTCGCAATACAAAAGTTGCTGAAGGGGAAAGATGCACACTATTCATCAATAGGGAAGGATCATAAAAGGATCATAAAAGCATAATTAGTGCTAATAGAAAACTAATGATATGAAGGAATGAATGAAAGAACAGTTCTTATCAAATTACAATAGTTTCAAGCATTAACATTATGAAGGATCAGTTTAAACTGAATAATTGAAAGATTAAATCAAATTCACTTCTCCCTTCAAGATTTTCTCTTCTTGCCCACAAATCTTGTGAACTTTTTCACTTTTTAATGTTTTTCATATTCTTCATTTTATTTCAGAAAAGCAGCATTTTTATTTTAGAGGAGAAAAATCTCATCCAAGGTCATTTCCCAATCCTACAAAAACAGTTTTAAAAACTTGAACAATAACAACTATAATACTTGTACACAGTCCAGACCCGATCCATCTGTTCATTATGTGCTACTAAATGCATTAAACAAACAGCTTAAACACCTAGGAATCAATTCTCTATTCAATAGAATCAACCAATAAGGTGGATCACTCACATCCATAAAATATATTCAACAAATGCATGCATTCTTGTATTTTAACAAGATCAAATTAATCATAAAGTAAAATTGATAGAATGATATGAATTACATGTGTAGAGATGTCTTCAAGTAATGGATGCAATTAAGAACATCTCATTTCCCAACCTAAGCTCTAAAGTAATTGAGATAAGAGAAAGAGATCAGCAGACAGAGACCAAAATAACTCCTTTGTTGAAGAGATTCTTTTAGAAAATGTGGCCTGCATCTGTAAGCATATGGGGTTTCTCATACTAAACCCCAGGATGAGGCAAACTTACAAATCAGCATGGGAGTGGGGGAGTGCCGGGGTCTTTTCCGCATCTACAAGGGTTCAGGAATCTGGAGAAGGGCTGTGCATAAATGAATGAAGAGACTAGAGAAGAAATATGAATTTGGAAGGCATTTTAGGGTGCCAGACAGAAACTTAGTTCTAGTGACTAAGCTCTTTGAATCTCTGGACCCAGGGCTTTTTATTCACACATTTTTCCCTTTAGCAAAGCAGATATACATACCAAAGGTAAGATCCGGTAAACAGTAAAGGATTACCAGGTTGGGGGAACTGCCTTGGCTGTTCCAGCAACAGGTAATAACATGCAGATTTTCAGCCCTGCTGAAAGAGTCCATTCAACCCTTTGAGGACTTCTCACATTTTATTATGTCCTGCTGGAATTAGCCTCCAGCAGGGGAGAACTCCTGTCAGCAGGGATAGGGCCCTTCCCAGAGGAGCAGAGGGGAGACTGACTCACCAAGAGCAGTTGGCTCCTGAGCAGAAAAGCAAAGGAAGGACCTCAGTGACCTTTGCCTCCTCCTTCCATTCAAGCTCCATCATCAATTATGTCTAAGAGGGTACAGGCTTAGGCGTGTTAAGCTACATGAAGTTTCTCACATGGAAGGAAACACCAGAAGTTAGGAAGAAGTGTTTCCCTGCCCACAACATACACTGTGATAATTTCTGAAACATAATCTCACCAGAGGAGGATTGAGTCATCACCTCAAAAAGTTCATCACATCCAGGTCCCCAGAACCTCCTAGGTCATGCACAAGGGAGTTACCCTATATAATAGAACTCCAAGAACAAATGCAGAGTGATTCCAAAGTATAATAAAAGTTATTTAGACTACGTCCTACACACTGGAATGGCTTTAATAAAAACTACAGAAAATGACAAGTGTAGGGGAGGATGTGCAGAAATTGGACCCTTGTGCATTGCTGGTGGGCGTGCAAAATGATGCAGTTGCTGTGGAAAGCAGTTTGGTGGTATGATATTGTCATTTATAACGACAAATATTTACTTGGTTTTAGTCCCATTTCT
Organism: Myotis lucifugus; assembly: GCF_000147115.1. Lineage (NCBI taxonomy): Eukaryota > Metazoa > Chordata > Mammalia > Chiroptera > Vespertilionidae > Myotis > Myotis lucifugus. Next base: position 1,350,523 of record NW_005871116.1, read on the forward strand.
GGCACAGAAGTCCTAAAACCCTTGACATTTCTTAAATGTTGAGAGGGAAAAAAGGTGTTTCATGTTAATAAAGTGACCTTTGAACCCACCCAAGGACAGGCTGCTGGTTGCCAGTAGAACCAACCATGTGTCTAGAGGGTTGGAATTTTCATTTCCACCTCTGACTTTAGGAGAGGAAAACGGGCCTGGAGGCTGAATAAATCGCAAGTGGCCAATGATTTTATTAATCACTAGAGGCCTGGTGCACGGATTCATGCACCGGTGGGGTCCCTCCGGCTGGCCTGCGGGGATCAGGCCGAAACCAGCCCAGTGCATGGATTCATCCAGGGTGTGTCCAGATCTTCTCATCCAGTCCTGATCAGGGCCAATTGGGGCCAGGGAGGGAATGCGGGGGAGCTCCAGGGCATGTCTGGCCCATCTTGCCCAGTCCCGATTGGCTGGACCTCAGCAGCAAGGTAACCTACCTGTCAGAGCGTCTGCCCCCTGGTGGTCAATGCGCATCATAGAGACTGTTCAAACGGTTGAACAAACGGTCGGACACTTAACATATTAGGCTTTTATTATATAGGACGATTATGTAAAGAAGCCTCCATAAACACCCAAAGGTCAGGGCTCGGAGAGTGTCTAGGTTGGTGAACATGAGGTGATTTGGAAAGAGTGGCACACACACAGAGAGCATGCAAGCTCCGTGCCCCTTCCCACATACAATGCCCTATGCATTTCTTCTACCTGACCGTTCCCGGGTTATATCCTTGTATAGTTAGCCAGCGTCTAGTAAGTAAAATGTTGTGTGGTCCTATCACCTATGAGCCTTGGCATCAGTCCCAGCAGGGAAGTGAAGGCTAGAATGCAGAGACGCTGGCTCAATCCAGGCCCTGGGCACTCATTGCTAACGTAGTGGGTGCATTTATTCAAATTCAAATTTAATTTATCTTAAATATGATTTATTAAATATACTTTATTGAAAGTAAACTTAAGAAGCACCTCCATGGGCTTGCTAATTGTTGCCCTGCTGTTGTACAATGTGCTTACATTCTTCTAAGAGCTTTACAGAGGTGAACCCATTTATTACTTATAGACATTCTCTGAGCTGGTACATTACTATCCCATTTTACAGGTGAGGAAACTGAGCAGGAGGATTAGATAACTCCCCTGAAGTCTGACAGGGTGGCAGAGTTGTGTTTAAATTCTTAATTTTAGATGGCTCATTCATCTCCTCAGCTAGTTGACCAGACTCCTGGGATGGGATAGGGGGAGGTCTGATGAAAATTGTGGGTTTCACTACTCTTCCTATCTCCCCATTTCTCTCTCTTTCTCCCTTCTTCCTCCCTTCCTCCCTTCCTTCCTTCCTTCCTTCCTTCCTTCCTTGGTGCCTCTAGTTTTCACAGCACTTTACTACTCATCTTGTGCTACCCCAATTGGCATTTGAAGGGGTATTTTGCTAATTTTCACAGCACTTTACTACTCATCTTGTGCTACCCCAATTGGCATTTGAAGGGGTATTTTGCTAATACTTTTAGTCATACTCATGATTTGTCTGTTCTTGATCCATGGGGGTGCTTAGGGTGCCTGGGACCACAGTACTTAATGACCACCTCAGCCTCAACTCCTGAGCAGACATGTCTGCAGCAGGCACTGTGCAGTCAATTTCAGGAATGTCTCACAGGCTTTTGGGATGCTCCGACAGTCGCAAGGAGTTTTCTGAATAAGGCTCTCCATCCAGAAAATAAGCGAGGGTCACAGTGCTCCTCTGGCACTGGGCCATCTGGCCTGCCACAGGAGCTGCATAAATCTTTGGCTTCCTCTCCATCCCCACCGCCCTTGTCTCCTCACGTTTCATCTGAATTACTGCACATCTTCTTAAGTGCCTCCACTCTGCCAGCTCCCACTCCGCTCCTCAAATAGCAGCCAGAAAAGTCTTTTTCTGAAACTAATTTGACTGTGTCACTCCACTGGCTGACCTCCTTCAGTGACTCGACATCACTTCACCTTCACCGCTGTTTCTTCCATTTTTAGGAGGTAGAAGAATCCACTGGAGACCAGGTTGAAGATGCAGGTCCCTGGCCCCACCCCACACTCATGAGATCACCTCTGGGAGTTGGATCTGCAAGTCTGCAAAAAAAATGTTCCCTGGGTGATGCTGATACACATACTTTAGGAGAAATAGTAAGCTATGGGATCAAGTTCATTTTCCTTAACATGTTATGTAAGGAACATGACTCTATAAGAAGAATATACAGTTCTGAAGGTCTCTCTAACCTTATCTCCTGGGAGGACCCATCTACAAGAATGACAGTTTATAGTTTTGTGAATTTTCACATTGTTTTCTACTTTCCTTTGTCTTCATGGAAGGTTGCTGCATACAGTAAGTAGAGGTTGTGCATCAAACAACTCTAAAGGTTACCATTTACATTGTAGTCTGAGAATGGACGCCATGTCATGGTTCATAATGTCTTCAACCCCTGGAATGCTTCTTTGCTTTCTCTCTACCTGACTTAGCTCCCGGTTATCTTACAAGACACAGCTCTGGCATCATTAATTCTCTGGAACCCAGAAATATTTGCGTAGCTCTTCGATCACATTTATTATATGGCATTCTTTTTCTACATCTGTGTCTTCTAGCATACATGCGCAAGTTGAGGGCAGAGTCTTATTTACCCACTTACCCTCACTATCAATCATAATGCTAGACCCCAAGTGGACACTCCTCTAAGACATATAGAAATTAATCAATAAAATTGACAATTCATCCAGCATTCATTCATCCATTCATTCACTCGGAAACTCTGTGTTCCTTTTGAAGCTGATCCTATATGTTGACATAAAAATGTAGCAATGTCAAAGACAAGTTATATATTCTAAGTAGATTTCTGTGTTTTAAAGGTGTTCTAGCAGTAAGTGAGAAAACTCAAATGGTTAGAAATAACAAAGATGTTTATTAGGTTCCATAAGAGAGGATTGTAAGGTAGGAGACACTACAGGCTACTCCAGAAGTTCCACGGTGCCATAGAGGGCTCAGCCTCCCTCTGGCACCTGTCCATCCACAGCATCAGCCGATTCCCCTCCAAGTTATTAGATGGCTGAGTCTTTTAAGTCTGGTGAGGCCGCAGCCTCCAGCAAATGCTTCTATGCTCATTCCAACAACAATCACTGGCAAAGGGAATGGGAAAATCTTATAACTGAACCTTATAACAAATCCACCTTTTTATTTACTTATTTTTATAATGTATTTTTATTGATTTCAGAGAGGAAGAGAGGAGAGAGAGAAACATCAATGATAAGAGAGAATCATTGATTGGCTGCCTCCTGCTTACCCCCTCCTGAGGATCGAGCCCACAACTCGGGCATGTACCCTTGACTGGAATTGAACCTGGGACGGCCCTCTATTCACTGAGCCAAACCGGCCTGGGCCAAATCCACCTTTTTAAAATGAAGGTCAGTTCCTCAATTCTCCCAAAGACATTCAGTGAAGAGAATGGGTTGGATATTTGGGAGACGACCCCACTGTGCACAGCAAATGCCTACATCGACCTGCTACTGTGTCTGGGAAGTCACTCAGCACCGCCCATGGCAGCGTCTACTCCTAGAGGCACAGCACAGCCACACTGAGCAGGGCCTTCCTTCAACACGGAGGAAACGTCAGGGATCTCGGCCGTTCCTGTTCTTTCCTCTTACTTTTAATTTAGGGGAAATTAGTGGTTCGGCAAATCCACCTGCCAAACAATTCCAAGAATCAGAGATTTGCCAGCAAGCCCCAATCTTACTTTCTGCGTAGGCTGAGGGATGTGAAGTTAGCTGGGTGTGATGAGAACTGGGAAAGAGTCCCCTGTAATAGTCTAGTGCTGAGTGTCATTGTGGACTCAATCACCACCTGCAACAGATAATGTGCCCCCTTCCTAGTGAGCGCGAGAAATTCCCGGAATCATTGTGATGTGAGGACAATGTCTACTTCAGGATGAGTAAGCCCGTCAATAATTCAGCCCTGAGGGGAAAGCCCAGGTCAGCTCCTACCTGGGCCTTTCAGCCCTCACCATTTTCTTTTCCTCTTTCTCTTCAAGGAGGAAAAGGGAGGGAAAGAGTCATTTTTAGATGAGAAAGTATATTGCTTGCCCTGGTATGTGTTGAAAATCTGCCATCACTTATCTTGCTCCCATTTTCTGTCCATGTGAATTCAACTTCAGATCAACCCAGCTGACCAAACTGAAAAGTTCAAGTTAGTTTATTAGTTTAGACGTGTCATACTTTCCAGAGTTTTATAGGTTCATTTTGACGTGTTATCTTATTCCTTCAAGAATACATGGTTCCCATTCAATTCCTCCTTATTCAGAGTAAGATACAGTGAATAAAGGATGGAAAACTGTGTAATATTCCCCTGTCTATCTCTCCTTTTCTCCTGTTATTAATATCCAATAGTCTAAGTACCTAGAAGGAAAGGCAGAACATAAATAGATACTGGTGTTTTAGTGAATTCCATGTGCCAGATGCTGTTACAACTAATTTTGTGTATACGTGTGTATGCTGATTTTATGTGTGTGTATATATATACCACATATATTAAGTGATAACATTTATATCACAATGCTCACAATCATGATATAAAACATTATTTTTATGTTTTTTAATATCCCTCATTTACTGATGAGGAAACCTAGGACAAAAAGGTGACGTTTCATGCCCATGCCAGGCTATGAAAAGACAGAGACAGAAGGTCCCCGGGGCCTGATTTCAGAACTGTGCTGCACTGTGGCGTCAAGGAGGCATTCGGCAGCTGGCTTCCCCTGCTGCTGCTGGGAGTGCCACTCTGTGCAGTTAGCAGCGGCACTCCCAAATGTTCCCGCCCTTCTTCCGGCCGTCCATTTGCCAGCCACGCAGCAGTTCTTACTGAGTTCCTACTTCTGAGGCCGTCTGCTAGGCCTTGAGGATACAGGGTGAATGAGAGGGACAAAGCTCCTGCTCAGCCCTTAGGACCCTCCCATTCCCCCCCCACCACAACGGGTGGTAATCCCCGGGAAATGAGCCCTCGGCAAACATTGCCCCTCGGTCTTCTCTTGTTCAAGAGAAATATTCCCAATTCTAACAACATTTATATTTTTGCTAAGGGCGTGCTGGGGTTAAAGTACACTGTTCTGAGCCCTGATGGCATGCAAAGAATATGCATAGTCCACGGAAAAAGTAACCCTATGATCAGATGAATAGCAAGGTCTTTATTCCAAGAATGTCAAGGAGGTATTTCTAAAGATGCTCTATGATGCAATTTGTCTGGTATAGGAATTCTCCCCTCCCCCTACACACACACACACACACACACACACACACACACGCGCGCGCGCGTGCGCACACACACTTATCATCTTCATGAGGCAGAGATTTTGTACATTCATCATTACAAGAGTTTTTATGTCCTTTAAAATAAATTCCGTATGATAGAATTGAGATATGCAGTAGAATAAAAATGACAGTGGAACATCAGTCTGCAGTCTGTCAACACTAGTCAACTTTATGTTATTTCTCCATTTGTCTTGTAGGATTGATTATTCCATGGGTTATTACAAAGCCCCAGAGGCTGTGAGGAGCCTGCTTGTAATGCTCTAAAAGAGTTCATGTCCTTAGATCACTCCTCAAGCCATTATTCTGCTCACTCTTTAGCTCTTTGGCTGTGGAGGTCTCATTGCCCTTCTCAAGTGGGGTGCACTGTTTCATGTCTCCATGACTTTGCTCAGCTACCCCTTCTTGCCGCAAGGCCCAGCCCTTCCCCCAGCCTATTTTTAAGTCATCTTTCTACACTCAGCTCAAGTCTTCACTGACTCCCCAGTCCAATCTAAAAGCTTCTTTTTTATGGCCCCTTAGCGATTTTACTTCTATCTTAGCAATTCTCATGATGCCCTGTGGGCCCAACCCCACGCTTCAGTGAAGTTCTCCACACCAAGGACCATAGACCTCATTCTGCTCACCTCTGTATCGTTGATTCCTGACACCTAGGAGATGTTCAACAGCTGCTAGTGATTATGAAAGAACCCCTGAGGGGCTTTCTCCCAGAATCAGACTAAGAGCCCTAGAATGGCCCATAATCTTCATATTAGTAAACACCACTCACAGAATGCGGAGGCAGAGGTGGTATTTCTGGCTTCCATCTCTTCCTCATTACCTTCTGACGCGCAAACGTGCACCATCGCTCACTGTTGAAATGTCTCTAGGAGGAGCTTCTGTGTGCAGCACACATTCCTGGACAGGAATGTCCCTGAGCAATATTCTCCAGGTTTCCATAACGTCACAGCAGACTCAAACGCGTTGCCTGGGTATGTCCTTCCTTTCCTTCTTTTCCCTAACTATTGGCAAGTACCTTATTTCTCTAGTCTTTGATTTAAAAAAATACTAATTTTATTGATCTTTGAATTTTAGAATAGTTTTATATTTACATGAAAGTAAACTAACTGGAAGACGGAGGTGAGAGGAAGGAGTAAGAATCGCCTACATCTTAAAATCTCTAACAGTTGTGTAGCCCAACATACTGTTTGGAGACACCTCAGTTTAAGGTGTTTTGGATAATCCTTTAGGACATGTTTTCTCTGTCTAGTTCACACAAACTGTAATGAATAATGCAGATGCTTTCCCCAGAGTGACCTAAAGCATGGTTTTCCTCCAACCTGTAAGTGGTTTTGTACTAGAAGTTTCCTCAGGCCGTTGGTGAAGCTTTCCTGAGTTCTGAGCATGGGCTGTTGACCCAGCGTGCCAACTGTCTCAGAGCACTGCTGAGCTCATGCCTTCAGGGTAGTTGAAATCAAACAATGGGTGGTGGTGGGGGGGGTGCTGGGGGGGGGAGGACATAATGTGAATCCAATCAACAATCTGGTGAGAGTCGAGTGACTGTTCTGACACATGACATTTAGATCCCAGACAAAATGCAGTGATTTCTGGTCTGGTTTCTGTTATTCTTTAGCCCTGTAAGCACTAAGCAAATACAGCATAACAAACTTGAGGCAAAACAGATAAAAATGAATTTTATATAGCTATGGCATTGGAAGGCATTTCTGTGTGCCAGAGACTTGTCTAAACATGATTCGGGAAGTAAGTCACATCCCTGGGCCATCCTGACCTTCCCTTTTAATTCTTATTGGTGGGTTTCTTAAGTATAAAGCCAAGTATAATGAATGATGGTTTCTTTTTATAATATAACATGAACTGCTTGTCAAAACTTGAGAGTTATTTTCAAATTGAGGAGGATCAAATTTTCAAGCAAGGGAGTTTTGTTTATCTTCTATCTGATTTTCAGTATGCTTAGGCAGGGGCACTGCTGGATGACTGAAAAGGTGAAAGAAATCCATGTCAAGCATAGGAAGTGGATCATCATGCAGCATCACTTACAGGTTTTGGAAGCAATGAGGCTCCAGGAACATTTACTCTATCTGAAGCATCTATAGTTATGAAGTCATTTTATCCATGGAAAGATTTGCCTCCTAACAAAGGTATATTATCATTAAAAGCCCAGAGGGCATATAAGTGGATGAAAACAAAGTCATTATGGTAAGCATTGTTTGTGAGAGACACTGTAACCTGTGGAAGCAATGTTGAGCTATGTTGCCTTTAGATTCAAAGGTTGTATGTGGCTACTCATCCATGCCCTTGCCTTATGCCTTGGCCTGTCCCTTCACCTTTTGAGTCTGTTTCCTTCTTTGTAAAATAAAACATTGACCCCTAACATCTCTAAAAAGTCTATAATACATTTTACACTTCTTGAGAAACAACCTGGAAATGTTATTGAAGGGATCCAGCTGCTCAATTAAGCTGAGTCTCACAGAGTCTTAGCTCATAAGCTGATAGTCAAGAAACTATTTGACACCATAATTAGAGAGCTGTTGAGGCCAGGGAGCTCAACCAATACTTTTTCAGACTCAATAGAGAAAAAATTATAGAAAAGTCAACATGTAAATTTGCAATGAGAAAAATAAATACTAAGGGCACTGGGACACACAGATTTCTGGCCAGTGCGCTCTCTCTCTCTCTCTCTCTCTCTCTCTCTCTCTCTGTACTGACATCTCCCAGGACTCCCAATTAGTCAGAACTGAGTGATTATGGACCCCGAGCCCAGAGTCTTGAGAATTCTTCCTCCAGTTCATGGTGAAGTCTGTTGACTTGTTTCTAAATCAGAAAAGAAAATATTTCTTTAGTGATCAGATGTTTATTCTCTCCTCTCTCTCTCTCTCTCTCTCTCTCTCTCTCTCTCTCTCTCTCTCTCTCTCCTGAATTGTGCTGGATAACACTGTCAGTGTTTTTGATGCTTTTTTTAAATTTCAAAAACAGTAAGTTGATAGAGAGTTCAAGAGTTCAAAGGAATGAGTAACCTATTGACAAGCTTTTCTAAGACCTACTACATGTAACTGGTTAGGTTTCAATGTCTGGGTTACTAATAGTTTGTCTTGCCAACCTGAATTGTATCCAAGTTGCCTTGGATGATGGCACTTGAGTGCTCCCCTCTTCTCAGATCAAACATTTATGAACAAGCTCTTCATTGACTTCTCAGATGTCATTTCCCATTTCATAGGTGGGGTTTACTAGTTTAAGAGGGTGGCCTTATTCAGAATCCCTGTGGAAACCCTTTGACTTTAAGATCACGCTTGAAAGACCTGACTGCTCAGGACTGATAAAGGAACAATGACAGTGTGAGACAGGCTGGGGATCCTCTAAGGCAGCAATTACCATACCTTAGTCCTGGGGTCCATGCTAAACATGCAGATTCCAGGGTGTCAGGCCCTGAGTATGTCACTCAGTAGGAATGACAAGTGTTCCCGATGATTTGAATGTGGGCAGCCAACAGAACCTTCTTCTCCTAAAGTCACTTAGTTGCAAGGTAGGCTTGGATTTTGATTTATTTATTTGGGGAACAATTCCAAGTTTTTGGAAAAAAATGCCTCCAAATGAAGGCTTAAATTCATAGTCTAGATTAGAACCCAAGAATACAAAACTAAGGTACTGAGTGGGCCATGCTGAGGTTTTAGGAAAAAAGGGCCGGCCCCACAGATGTACAGCCATCCTCAGAGAATAATAGCATTCAGCTCTAAAAATAAAATCTATATATATTTAGTCTATTCTACTAAAATTAAAATGGTGGGGGAGGGGCTCCCTGCCATCCTCATTTAGGGACATAAAACACAGCCTTGGGTCTTACTTTTTCTTCCTCAGCACTAGCTCAGTATAAGAATCCCACAAATAATTGGTGGGTAAATAAACAAATTAATACTGCAGTATTGGAATTTTCTGTTTTCTCTCCTGTCACACCCACCAGATTTTAAGTTCCAGGAAAGACTGGACATGCCTGAGTTGTTTGTCATTGTATCCCTAATGCCCAGCATAACGACATGGTATGATTTTTCAAACAATCATTGAATACACAAGTGAAAAGTGGAAATGAAAACTGAGACTAACAACCAGGCAACTGAAATTCTTCACCAGGAAGTCCAGCTTATGCGCTGCGCAAATACAACTTTTAGTATTTTCTTTTCACCTGATGACTTTCTGTCAAGAATCAGGATGACCGCCTTGTTTGTATTGATCTAATATTGTATATTTTCATAGCTGTGGTGAGGAGGGAAGTTGTATCCACAGAACAGGGACTTCTGAGGAGGGATTTGAGGAAACAGAACTAATAGTCTGTCGTTGAAAGATCAGGCAAATGTCGCTGAACAGGGTACGTACACAGGGCTTATTACACAGGAGAGGGTCAAGACAAGGAAAAACTCGCACAGTATGATGATAAATCCTCAACATGATGGCTTTGTTTATTTAGAGCTCTGGGCAACGCTGTGCAGGATGAAGGATACAGGGGAGAGCTTCCCTGTTCTCAGTGCTGTGCCCTCTGATGGGCACCTCTTCCTCGGTGCCTTGCACCCAGTGGGTGCACTACATCTATCTGAGGATTTGTCAACTGAGAGAGAGGCTGTGTTTCCACTAAGGAAGGTAGGAGTCATCCAACACCCAGCTGTAGGAATTACAGTTCTTCGGGATATCATACATGACGTGAGAAAGATGAGCCCTAATACCATCAAAAAGCTCATTTCAAGATTGTTTTCATGTTTCCATGGATTTCTCTTCTTGTGTAATAGGCCAGTTGTGTTAGTTTCTTACTGCTATTATAACAAATGACCACATACTTAGGTGGCTTAAAGCAACACACACTTACTATCTTAGAGTTTGGCGCATAAGATTCAAAATGGATCTCACTTGGCTAAAATCAAGGTGTTGGCAGAACTGTCGAACTGTGTTCCTTTCTGAAGGCTCTAGGGGAGAACTCATTTCCTTGACTTCTCCAGCTTGTAAAGGCGGCCCCATTCATTGGCTCGTGGCCCTCTTCCCTCTTCTTCAAAGTCAGCACCAGCAGGTCAAGTTCTTGTGGCACCTCCCTTTGACATTGCATCTGTTGTCACATATCTCTGACTCTCTTCATTTGCCTCCCTCTTTCACTTTTAAGAACTCTTGTGATTATATTGGTTCCAAATGGATAATCTAAGATAATTTTCTTATCTTAAAATCAGCTGATTATCAACCTTAGTTCCATCGGCACCTTAATACTCCCTTTGCCCTGTTCATGAGTTCATGCTATTCAGATTCTGAAAATTCAGACCCGTCTTTGTGGCCATGATTTCCACCTACCACATAGGTCTAAGGTCTAAAGTAATGTGACAATAAGAATATTAATATCTGATTTTAGGCGCATCTCACTCCCAGCTTGGACTAATCTTCCACATAAATAATATGTAAATAAAACTAAAGAGACTAATCTTTATTATAATATATTTTTATTGATTTCAGAGAGGAAGCGAGAGGGAGAGAGAGATAGAAACATCAATGATGAGAGAGAATCATCCATCAGCTGCCTCCTGCACCGCCCCCACTGGGGATCAAGCCTGCAACCTGGGCATGTGCCCTGATCGGGAATAGAACCATTGACCTCTTGGTTCCTGGGTTGATGCTGAGCCACACCAGCTGGGTGAGACTAATGTTTATATTCTGTCACTGAAACACAACTTGTGTCTAACTGCCTTCTCTAAAGACATTTGACTTTGGAAGAAAGTACAGAGCATGGAGCTTTCAGCTAATGGTGAACTGCAAAGCACTGTTCACGGTGTGAATTACTGTAGTATCAGTCTACCCATACAGTGGACTCTACTCTGATGCTGCTGCAGGACTTGCCAGGTTAGTGACAGCCGTGGCGATTAACCTCGGCTGCACATTGAAATCATCTGAAAAGGTTTTGGCAAACCAGATGCACAGACCAGGCCTAAGAATAACTCAAACCCAATATGTAGGGGGTGTGGCCCAGATATAAGTATTTATTAAAGCTTGCAGATAGTTCTGTTGTGCAGCCAGGAATAAGAAGCTTCTCTATAAGCCAACACCTGGTTTACATAAAATTTTCTAGATTAAATGGGAGCTGGCTGTATGTGTATGGACTTCTAATAAAGCAGACAGAATCATTAGAATTAATGCACCTTGTAAGGTTTAAATTAGCTATCATTGGGAGCTTTTTCAAATTTCTCAGCCTGTCAACAGTGCCCACTCTTATTTAGATTTTTGTCTTTTCATGGTTCAAAGCAACTTCAAATAGTTCCTTACACTCTTCACAGACAATTTCCCATAAATACGTTATTTCTTGAATTACTGAAATAGTTCCTCTAATGACACTTTCTCTAAAGACCCTGTTAGGAAATCTGAAAGAGGGATCACTATTTCCACACATCATAGACACTTAATTCATCTTCTCCGTGTATCTATGCTATGAACACACACTTATTGCTCCTGTAATAGCTTTCTGTGTTTCTCATTGCAATCTTGTCAAAGCATGAGACTCCATCTGATTGCAGAGAAATACTGGAGAGCGCAGGTTCTCGGACCCCACCTCAGACTCCCTGACTCAGTATCTCTAGGAGTAGGTCCTAGAAATCTGCAACTCTCACAAGCACCCAGGGCAGTGTTTTCTCAGCACATCAAACTCGGAAGACCATGAGTCTGTAGACTTTCTCTCAATGAGCTGCCATCTTTGTGATAACCTCCGAGAATCCAGGCCCAGGATCAGGTTCCGTGGATTTGTACTGATGTACTAGTTCCTTAGTGGAAGATTAGCCTTTAGACTTTTCTTCCATTGACTGTTTTTTGTTTGTTTTTATGATACTAATTTTTCAAGCCTCAAAGTGTGCTCTATCCAGGAAATTTTCACAGAGGAAGGTAGGCTTGCATTGTGTGTTAGTAGATAGGTGGACCCAACTGAACAATGACAAATGATAAGACATAAAATAAAATTGGAAAACCTGGAAAATCATACATAGTAGATAGACTGTTGATTATGGGCCTTATGAGGCAGGAGCCAGAAACAAAAAATAAAGTCAATTAATTTTGGATGGAGGAAACGAAGAGAAGCCAGGAGCGAATGTGTACGGTTATACCATCACAAAGGGAACGAGGGCAAGGTGGAGGAAATGGATGTAAATTTGTAACCCCTATTGCATATTGTGCAAAGCCATGCTAAAAATGAGAACAAGGGAAAAGTCCTGAAACACATAGCTGGAGGCAAAACCTAACCTTTTGAAAAATAAAAATTAAACGAGTTTGTTAACCAAATAAAACCACATGACTGCTATGGTTTTTAGAACTTTTAGAATATGTTAATCAGTGTGTGTGTGTGTGTGTGTGTGTGTGTGTGTGTGTGTGTTTTAAAGTATGTGAATATGTTTTGTGTCTGGGATTAAAAGTAACTAAGTTGTAGCCAGCATTAAAATTAAGTGAAGCACATGATAAATAGTAAACTTGGTTACCCAGAAGGCGTAAAGCACAACCGTGGAAATGGTGATCAAGAACCGTGGAAACGTTATATTTGAAAGAAAAATTGTTAGCAAGCGAAAATAAAGAACTCTTTTATGTACTTGAGGTGGAAATACATTTTGATGAAATCTTCAAATGTTAATTCAGATAGTCTTTTATGTTTTTAAAAAAGCTAAGCTTAAAACAAGGAGAATGTGGGCAACATGACTCCAAAGACTGACATATAATACAAATGAGTTCCCAGGAAGAAGTTTAACTCATGGACAGACTGTGTGTGGAAAGTCTCAGCAGCGTGGGAGGCTCATCAACAAGAATAAAACTCACGTTGATGTGTGAGTTTCATATAGAAAAGGAACCTTCACAGTTTTAACGGCTGTTAATTCAATAATCAGGGGCACTCAGCAGAGCATTATTAAAACAAACAATGACTTATTAATGAAAATGTTTCCAGAAAGGGAGGGAAGACTAACTGATGGAAACTACTCTGTGGCATGAATGGAAATGATAACTTAGAAAAGTTTGCTGCTCAAGAGATTTTGTAGTAGTTCCAAGTTCGATTGTCTGTCTTAGGGGTCTGAGCAAAATAGAAAAGCAGAACCAAAAGGAAGAAAGTTCAGGCAAGTGAGATCCATTTCTGCAACCCAGGCACATGCCCTGATCGGGAATAGAACCAATTGACTTCTTGGTTCCTGGGTTGATGTTCAATGTTGAGGTTGTAAAACAAACCCACTTTGCAGATGGGTTTAAAACACGGTGGGAAGCTTCACAAGTTGCCATGCTTTTCTCCTCCATAAGGAGAAATTGTTTGCATTTATGTCGTTAAAGGGTGCTCAAAATCAACATCAGAAATGCTCAGTCTGTGCTGGAGAGATACCCAAGAAACTAGCCACAGGGCCTTTCCTGGACAGAGGAACCACAAGGCTGGGGTGAGAGGCAGGCAAACGATCTATTCCCTCTGAAGTGCCTTCTCTGTTGTCACACTTTCTCCAAGCTGCCTGTCCACAGGAGCTGACGCCTGGCTGACTTCTGCCTTCTCTTATTTAGAGAGCAGTTTTCGTCTGACGAACACGGCAGTAGATGGATGTTGCTGCCTAAGAAATTGCCTCCAAGCTTAGAGGCTTGGAACAGTGAACATTAATTACCTACCCGTTCCTGAGGGTGGTGGGTCTGGCTCAGAGGCTCTCAGGAGGTTGCAGTGAAGCTGCTGGCTGCAGCCTTCTGAAGGTGTGGCTGGTGCAGGATCCTGTTGTCAGTTCACTCATGTGGCTCCTGATGGAGGTCGAAGGTCCCTGTGGGCCTCTCTGCGGAGGCGCTGACCACATGGGATCTGCCTTCTCTCCTAGGGCGTTACCTAAGAGGACGAGAGAGTGAGCAAAGAAGATGCGAGCCACATTATCTCTGATAAGTTAATTTCAGAAGGAGTGTGTCATCAGCCCTGTCATAGCCTGTTGGATGCACAGACTGACTCTGGTATGATGTGGAGGGGACAAGACAGGGTGTGATACCAGGAGGGCCGTCTCTGGGGCCATCATGGAGGGGAGGGGGCTGCCTCCTGTAAATACCATTTGACACTCAGTGTTCTGCACTAACCTCCTCCCCCATTTGGATTGTTAACTCCTTGAGAACAGGACCCAAATCATATGACCCTTCTATTCCCCACCCCCACCCCCCAAATGACTTAGAAGTTTTGGGAAACTCATTCTTTCTTGGTTCCTTTCATATCTCTATAACCTTAATGTAGAGGGAAAGCAAAGTCTGATCCCATGCGCATTAGACCGAAACAGGACACAATGTGGGACATGAAGGGGTAATCCAAAGGCTAATATAGGCTAAAAAAAATGTCAAGGAATACTAGAATGGACAGTTTGAAAAAATAGGATTTTTAAAAAAATACTCATTTGAGGACATGCTCAGAGAGAGGAAGGTGGAAGAGAGAGAGAGAGAGAGAAAGAGAGAGAGAGAAGAAAATTGATAAGAAAGAAGAACACCAATCAATTTGCCTTCCCTACACTCCCCAACTGGGGATCAAACCTAGGTCTGTGCTCTGACGGAATCAACTGGCAACCTTTTGGTGCACAGGATGATGCTCAACCAAGTGAGCCACTCTGGCCAGGCTATGATTTTTTTTTTAGATGTCTATTCTCATAGCTTGAGGAAATCTCGATCCCTGGACGATATTCAAGAGCCAATTCTAGACATCTGGAAAAATCATGATTGACTACGAATATCCATGGGTAGGGCCTCTGGGAAAATGCGGTCTTAGGAACTGAAAATGTTCCCTTGTAAAAGCAGCACAATTAGATCTTCTTTGGTCACAACCAAACCTTCACTGAATACCACTGCTGACAATTTTTGAATTATTTTAAAAGGCATGAAAGTGGGTCGGAGTCGTAGAATAATTTGTAAATGCACAACTGTCAAAATGTCCATCAAATTCTTTTCATCTAGTGAAGTGCCTTGTTTTCTTCAGTGGCCCATGGCATGTGTCTTCACTGCCCCTCGCCAACTCCTTTGTCTCATTATGGAGATTTATATCAAGTAAAAAAACACACACAAATAAAACAAACAACTTTTCCTAAACCTTTGGAATGACATGAGAGTAAGAAGCAATCACACACATTTGCATTGAAAAATGTGTTGCTTTTTAAAAAAAATTTATAACCACAGCAAAGGTCAAATATTCTGTTTAAAAGAAGAGAAGAATATTTATTTAAGCAACGTAAGTTATTTTGGGTACTAAGTTTACCGTAAATGAGGAAGGACTGACTATGCATGCCATACCTTAAATCAACCAAAACCAACAGGATGCTGGTGGAATGAGCACAACTGTTTTCAGTTTTAAGTACCTATAATTGAAGGAGCAAATCTGCTCGTTATTAAAATGGCCTCACATTTTTAAAGCACTTGTATCTTTTTCAAAGCACTTTAAAATTAATTGTCGTTTCATCCACTCAACAATCCAGGAAATTGACACTTAGAGCTAATTTTTCTATCCTTCAGGGTTCCCATGACCCAGAAGCCTTTCCAACTACCTTGCCTTTTAGGTCACTGTGCGATGTCAATTATTGTGACTCAAAAGCTAATCATCTCTGTTGTTCCTGTCTGCTGAACTCAAAACCTTCTCCATTATATTCTTACTTGGGTTTTGCCTCTGAATAGTTCTTTTCCCTGTAATTCTTTCTTCTCAGACCTTTTTTAGAACTTGAAGGTAGGCTAACACTTTTGTGTTATTAGTAAGCAAAGAAATGATCCCCCGGAGAAATTAAATAAATTACCTGGAGTTACAGCTACCAGAGTTCAAAACATTGCATCTATTATACAGCTCCCCACTGTTAAAATAATGGTCCAATCTGAGTTCCTATCTACCCAATGATCCTTTATTAATCCTCTCAGAGCCACCAGGTTCTCTGTTAGATTATGGAAAAACTAAGATTAATTACCCTGTCAAAAAATACTGTCTAATATTGATTGAGTGGTCATTCTGTACCAGATAGCACATTACATGTGTTATCCCACTTAACTCCTACAAAAACATTGTGAGATGAGTAATTTTATTATCCTATTTCTCAGTTGAAGAAATGGAGGCACAGAAGGACTAAGTTTCTTGCCCAAACTCATACCTAAATCAGTGACCAGGCAACCTCACTTAAGGGACATCTGGCCATATGCTTTAGATTGAGAAAGTGCTTTGTGCATTCCAGAAGACATTACAAGCCGATTGTTTCAGTTGGTTTGACAACAATCTTACAAGAATAGTATTATTATGCTCATCGGGTGGGTAAAGAAACTGAAGCGCAGAGGGTTTGAGTGATTAGTTTAAACTCATGGGGCGGATAAATTGCAGAACCTGGGTGAGTATCAGGGCTTCTAACCCTCACTCTTTCCACGACACACTGTGGCATGTAATGAAATGATGGAAAATTGATCATCACCAAAACAAGCATGAACAAGAATTTCATCAACATGGAAATTTATAGCCATGTTGTCAATGGATTAGAACCAAAAGAATAAAGCACTACGATACATTTGCTATTCGAAATTAAGCACAGAGAATGACAAGGGGGGAAAAGACAGGATTAAACAACAAAAAATACATTTGCTAATTCAAATTCTGGCAATGAATGATGGGCGATAAATGAACTAGCAAAATATAGAACTCCCAGGATGTGACACATAAAAAAGCATAAAACGAAGATGCTAACGGAAAACTCATGAACAGCTAAGCCAGTCTCCCAGCGTTAGATCCTTCTGTAAATGATTAAAATGTCTCAAGTGTGGAACTATCCACTAAAGTGTGTGGGGAAGTCAGGGAAAGGGAAGAGTAAAAAAACAAATAGATTCTTCAAGGGTGGTAAACAGAAGATTTAGTTTTAGAAACAAGCACCCCAAAGAATCCCACTGTTCTCTCCAAAGGAAGCCCCCTCACCCTCTGACTTTAAATGAATTCCAATCAGTAAGTACTTTTGGAAATTAGTTCTTACTGCAACTTCCCCCAAGAGGTGAAGCCATGCTGTAGACATGCTCAGGTTTCTATGGAGACCCCAGTGACATGGAAGTGCTGGAAGCACAAATTTCATTCTTCTTTAGCATTTCACTCTGGATGAGAAATATTTTCAATTGATACTCATGAGGGAATTTTTCAGAGGAAACCATCCATAATATGTAACATGTTGTTCTATTACATTTGCCGCACTCTATCTACCCTTGCATTCATTCATTGGTTAATTCAACAAATATTTATTAAGTGCCTACTATGTGGCAGGAATTAATGAACGTAACAGATAAACCCATGTTTTCATTTAGTGAGTGAAGGCAGATAAAATCTGTAGAGCATTTTTTTAAATGTATTTTACCATTACCATCTTTATCACTGCTGTCTGTTTCCCTTTGGCGTCTCTTGAACATCACACTGTTCTCCATCCTACCCCACAATGAAATCTACAGGATCCTTCTTCCTCACTTTCATACTTGGCCCAACCTTGGAAATAGAGTAGGAAGTTTGTTGTATATGCCACTCAACTTAGATCCCCAGCACTAACATTGACCTGGTAATGAACCTAAGTCACACTTCTATTCTGCATTGGCAATAGACTTCATACCTTTTAAGGTGAATCTACCCTTGATTTGGTGATTTGCACATCCCTTGTGTGCAAATCTGAATTCTGTATAGAATCAAGAACTGGGTATATTCTTTAATGATGTAAAATGTATATAGTATTTAAAAATTATTTGCATAGTCTCAGGAACTAGATTTATATAGACCAGTGGTTCTCAACCTTGGCTGCACATTAGAATCACCTGCACATTCTAATCACCTCAATCCTCCGGAATGAGGCCCAGAAATCAGGATTTTAAAAAGATTCCCAGGTGATTCTAATGTGCAGCCAAGGTTGAGAACCACTGATATAGACAATAAAGCAGTGATAGAAAATTCGACCATCTGGACATTGAAAAAATCATTAAATGTACTACACTGAACACACTGAGTTGCCTACTTAGCAACATAGAAAAAATCCTTCTCCCCATTCATTGTTATGATCAAAGCCAAGTTCATACATAGTGATCCTCTCTTTCCTTATTATAATTGACTGGTTTAGGGATGGGCACTTGACTCAAGCTGAGCTAATTAGGTAATTAGTTTCCTACCTAATATTTGCTGAGTAAGTGAATTATTGGTCTGCTCCCAACTTTTGCCAGTGGGATATTTAAGAAAAGACCCGAATTCATTGGTTAGAATCTACCTATGGTGATCTCTAAGAATCTATGAATACTCCATTTATTTCAACACTGGAAAAAGTATCAAAATAATTTACTTACCCTAATTTGCCTCAAAATCCTTCAATGTTTATTTGGTTGGCTTTAATCCCCAGTGACCAGTCTATTATTAGGTCCATGGGGTCACTTTTCAGACTCAGGACAACTGCCTTGGAATTATTTTTCTCCCGAAATTTTACCTTAGACACACAATCTGCTTTACTACTGGCTTTAATGCTAATCTGAGTCATTCCATCTCGGGATTTTTACTCCAACTCTATCTTGGAATACACAACAGGATACTTTCTGGCTGCAACCGTACTTTCTACAGCTCTTAATTTCCTTTCTACCTTGGAAAGAATGCACAAGATATCCAGGAAGAAATAAACCCACTAAAGCAACATTTTGAAGGATTAGTGCTTGTCAGGTTTTTTTCTTTATACAAGCACAGGAAGCTGGTTAGTTATTTAATCTATGAAATATCCAGGAGAATGCTTCAACTCAAGACATTTGGAAGACAACAAAAGCAAAACTCTGTGTGTGGTTTTTATCTTTTTGGTAAACTTATGCTAAACAATTACGTTCAGCATAGATTCAATATAGTGGTCATTTGACATTAATTTCCAATTCCCTCTCAAATGAGAAGTTGGTGAACACTCTTAAACATTAAGAATATAGTGTCTGTGATTTTTCTGGTCCAAGTTTTTTTTTCTCCAAGTGTTATTGATCTTTTCTGGGTCCTACAATATTCTCCTCTCCCACCAATGTGCAACAGCATCTTGGTCCTTACTCAGGGCCTTTGTAATAACCTGGAAAAAGTTCTTCGGTTTGCTTATGCACTTTTTAAAATTATTCTCCTTTTTGTAAAAACAGTACAATTTGAGTTTCATTCTGAATGCTTTGGGCAAAAACCAGAAGGGGATCTATTTCTAAAGAAGCATCATTAGACATTCCTTTGGAACAGAAGCTCGGGGCTGTATGGTCAGAATTTTTCTGAAGCTACTGTAGCATAGGCTATACAGGTACACAGGCCTTTTATCTTTTATGAGTTTTCTTACTAATCATTGTGGAGAAATAGCTAAAGGGAAGCAAATTCCCATAAGCTAAGACGTTCTAGAACTTTTTGTATTTCACAAAATTCTTATAGCTATGGTTTATGATTCCTACCTCTTGAATGTTGGTGGCCAGAAACTACCTTTTCACTTCTGCTTTATGCTTTATTCCTGAGGGCATGTCTCACCAAATATTAACCCTTCTACTGACTTCAAGTACACATCCAAATTAGAGAAGAACAACGGGTATAGGCCAGTTCACATGCAGTTGTTGCAATGAGCTAGTTGCACTTCTCAGGACTTCCAGAGAGAAACTCCTATTTCTGTGGTCCCATTTTGGGCTCTTGCTATACTTTCTTCCAGTATTTGGATTTTATGTGATAAAAAATATCAAACAGTTTAATACAGTGCTTCTCACAGGCATTCACCCATATACTTCCTCCCCCCAAAACATAGAAGTACACGTATCATTCACCAATTCAAAGAGTTCTTTTTGAGGATAATTATACTTTTTAATCAATTCTCTCCATAAATACTTTCCAAACTCGCTTGTCCTCTAAACTAAGAGGACAACAATATGCGCTACATAAAGAACCCGGGCCTTATTAGAGAGCCTTTCCATTTGTGGCTCTAGAACATACTGCCTGTATGGCCTCGGACAAGCAAAGTGAATCTCTGAGTTGCATTGATATTTAATAATATCTTATTCACTTGGGCTTTTCTGAGGATTAAGTCAAGCAGTACTGTATGTGATTGTACCTAATACAGAGCCTGGCCTATTTTAGGAACTCAATACATATTAGGTTGTTTTCCTTTTTACAAAAGAACAGGTGACTCTGCTGACTCAGCAGGTACAAGAAGCAAAAGTGCCCAAATGAACCATTTTATTTGCTGAACCCACTTCCTGAAAAGATATTCAGAATTTAATTTCTGGAGCAAGGATCTTGGTATCCCCAATTTATGCTCTTCTTTGCTCATTGTCACATGAGATCGATATCACCCTCCACGTTGAACAATCAGGGGCAATTTGGCTCAGAGCTTTCAGCTAAGCCTCTGTTTCCCTGAAGCCATTTTCTGAAGGAAAGGTCTAAAAAATAAGTGATTTTTACTTTCAAAAGCCATAGGCATATCTGAGATTAAGCTGGCTCAGTAGGGTGAGGTCCCAGAATCTGTGTTCTTATTCTCCCAGGATCTCATTCAGTTAACCCTTTGGTCACACTTTAATAAACAGCAATCTACAATATCTGATGACCACGGACATGAGGGGCAATGTGACTGATGGCATCTTGGTCATGACTTCTGGTGAAGGATTGTTACCTGGGATGCTGCACCATGAATCTTGGCCATGAATTAGGAAAGTCTGCCTTTTAAGATTCAAAATATTCCCCACAGGTCATCAGCTTCTTTCTGTCTTCTGGTCTGGACTGAGTAAAGCGGATTTTCCTCCCTATTCTGTGTGGGCCTCATTCAATCAGTTGAAGTTCTGAGTAGAAGAGCAAGTCTGAGGAGGAGCGAACGCCTGCCTGACCGCCCACAGTGGGACAGTGGTCTTTTCTGGCCTTTGCACTCAGGCTGACGCATTGGTTTTTCTTGGGTCTCTGGTTGCCACCTGTAGATATTGGGACTTGTCAGCCTTGATCATTGTGTCCATATCTTCGAATAAATCTCTCTTCTCTCTTGATTCACATATGGATCGACATGGATATGAATGTTTATCTTCTTATCTGTCTATCTAATTGAAAAGCCGTAATGGAACCAAAACCATAAACTGGCTTTGTGGGGCCTCCTACCCCAAGTAATCCTTTACCAACAGACTGGACATTTGAGTGCAGCAACTCCTGCTTCTAGAGCAGTGGTTCTCAACCTGTGAGTCGCGACCCCTTTGGGGGGTCGAATGACCCTTTCACAGGGGTCGCCTAAGACCATCGGAAAACACATATATAATTACATATTGTTTTTGTGATTAACCACTATACTTTAATTATGTTCAATTTGTAACAATGAAAATACATCCTGCATATCAGATATTTACATGACGATTCATAACAGTAGCAAAATTACAGTGATGAGGTAGCAACGAAAATAATTTTATGGTTGGGGGTCACCACAACATGAGGAACTGTATTAAAGGGTCACGGCGTTAGGAAGGCTGAGAACCACTGTTCTAGAGGAAGGCAAATGTCTGCATTACAGTCATCTGTGAATAGGCTAATATTATTGTTAGTAAGAGCGGATCTCTTTGGCATCCACAATTTAGCCACTTATGTTTTCAGCATTGTGGTAGAAAAATTGACTTGACCTTCGTCCGAGGGCTGCTGAGTCAGACCTTTTAAGGACCTCATTTACTATGTTCCCAATGCAGTTCCACGACCTCACATAACTTCAGCATCTTGGGAGTAGAATCGGCGCTCTTCTAAATGCAGAGGGTTTGAACTCAGAGAATAAAGAAGGCAGCTGGAGCCCTTATCCTCACGGAGCATCTGAAAAGCAATTATATCTTTAATTTGCAAACACCTCGCCTCCATCAGCCTCACTCTTAGACCTGATCACAGGCACCTTTGTGTGTTAGGTACTCTGTGCACCTTTGAGAACTACTTGTCCCAATTCACTTTCTTACATTTGTTAGAAAGTTTCTAATGGAATCGTTGTCCTAAAAGATGGTATAAAATTTGAAGGATCTTTGACGTACAAAGCCAGCAAAGGGAACAGAGATAACTTGTGCGGTCTTGAGTGTGGAGAAATAAATTTAGGTAGTGCATTTGGATTCAAGAAAAAGAAGACAAAATGAGAAAAGTAAAAATCAGACCATTTGTCTGTTTCCATGTGCCTCACTTTAAAATATTTTAAAAAATAGATTAGTAGTATTTGAATGTATTTAAATGCTGATTGTACACATTACAGCTCTCAGTTCAGGGTCTCCCTAGTGTTCTAGTTTACTCTCATCAACTTTGAACCTCAGAGATGATCAAGAATGAATATCTGAAGTCAATCTGATTAACAAAATAACAATTTCAAATTTTCCTTTGCTTACAGTATATAATTATTTTTAACATTTTCTTCTTTGTGTTTAAAACAAGTATCATACTTATTAGATCTTTTCTGCCATAATTCTTTCACTTAAAATTTTGAGAAAAAAAATTAAGAAAAATCTTTTTTTCCTAAATACTATTAACTTTTGTTGTTCTTGTTAACGGGCAGTGAATGAAACTCTTTGATTACTTGTAAAGCAAGTGGTTTTAGGGTATGTGGGTAGACTGATGACTAGGTAAAGTTATTAATTAAATTTACACCAAGAAAAGAAAAAAAATATTCCAATGAATGGAATCACTGTTTGAAGCCTAACTTTGAGCAAGGTAACTTGATAAAGAGAAATAACAACATCAGTGATTGATAAGGTACGTACCCGGAATTATGCAGAGTCATTCATTAACTATTCCACTTAACAAGTGATTTAAGCCCTAACTGATTTGGCTCAGTGGATAGAGCATCGGCCTGCGGACTGAAAGGTCCCAGGTTGGATTCCGGTCAAGAGCATGTACCTTGGTTGTGGGCACATCCCTAGTGTGAGGTGTGCAGGAGGCAGCTGATTGGTGTTTCTCTCTCATCGATGTTTCTAACTCTCTATCCCTCTCCCTTCCTCTCTGTAAAAAATCAATAAAATATTTTTTTTTAAAAAAAGAAGTGATTTAAGCAAAAACATTATCCTGGGGTGAGGGAAGAACAGGGAACAACATTTATTGAGCATCTACTCTGTGTCAGGTATATGACCCTTGCTATTTCATTTGATCCCCAAAAGAAATCTTCAAGGTAGGTATTACAATGTCATTGTTTTACATGTCAGGAAACAAACTCTAAAACCAGTGAATGGCCCTCCTCACTGAGTAGAATTAAGGGGAGAAGCAGAGTGTCAAACCAGATTTTTATTACTACAGAGTTTATTATCTTTATAGAATGTTGCCACTTAAAAACAAATAGAGAAAATAGAGGAGTAAAAAGTCCCCATGAACACTATATTTAAACACTGACAACGAGTACTTTTGTTGAGTTTTATTGAAATGCTAGGTTTCTTGACTATTACATTTTTACTTTCAAGCCTTCAAATTTGGCACTTTCGAAACTGCAGTGAAAACTTTAAAAGAATTACACAAAATGTGAGTGAAGTCTTTTTTTCTGGTATTTTCATTGTTGTTGTTTTAAATTTTATTTTTCAATTACAGTTCACATTCAATATCATTTTGTATTACTTTCGAATTGAATTTCAGCGGTGGTGGTCAGCATGAACTGCAAGCCAGACTGATTTTCAGGAGTGGTGAGATGGACTAAAGATTGATGGTTTAACAAACTGGAAGAGGTTTTCTGCAGCTAGATGAGAAGGCAAGATTGCCTGAAGTAAAAATAGGGGTTGGCGGGGGTGGGTGGTGGTGGTACGGGTGGTGGGGGTGGTGGAGGCAGAGATAAAAGTAACCTGGAGATCTAGAGGCCTAGATCCAGGCTAGATAAAACACAAGCCAGCATCAGCCCTGGGTGGAGGTGGGAGGAGGGAAGAAGCCAGTGATCAGGGCAGCAAGAACCACCACCATCCTGCCTGCTTTCCAACACTGTTGACCATCTTCCTGAGGCTCATGCCTGTGTCCAGTGCCCTGCCCCAGATGGGGAAACTGGGGGTGCCAGGCTCAGATGCAGCAGTATGCTCAGCTCAGTGACGGAGCAGCCATGGCTTCTCTGAGTGGGACACACATTTTCTGGACTATGACAGTCACCTGGAGATTTCCTGCAGGTGCCTATGAAAGCCCGGGAGTGAGAGTCATGGGACACCCCAGAACTCAGTCTCCCAACACCTCAATACGTGTTTTCCAGACAGAAGGAGGGTGATAGAAGGACTGAGACAGAAAAGTTCGTTTTCCTTCATCCACTCCACCTCCAAGAGCTGGGGAATGCAACCTGTACACAGAAGTACCAGACGTCTGCATTCCTCTCTCCAAAAGGGAGGGCGGCTTTGGCCACCCCTTGCCTTCTCTCAGGGATCCCGAGCCCTGGGAGAATTTAATGGGCCCTGCACATCCCCAAGTTTTTGGCAATTGTAGTATCATCAGCTGCTCCTGAAGAGGACTCCACAGGGCTTCTCTGCTTCCATTTGCAACCTTGTTCCTCATGCATAAACCGAGGATGGTAGCCAGAGTTCCCAGCAGATAGAAATTCTGTGATAGCCTCTCCACAGGTTGGGTTCCAAATACCCAGAGGTTAGTGCTGTGTCGTCCAGGATATGGAGAGTGAAGACTTCTTTTTAGCTTAAAGCCAGGGCTGGCGGGCAGAATGAAAATGCAAATTTCAGACCCCCAGCCCAGTGCCGCCTGGTTTCATAAAAATCTAATCATTATTGATGTGCCTTAAGAGGATTAAGAAGTACAATAACTCACTTTTACCATTCCAGACATCAAAGAGTTTAAATGGCAGTCCTGAGAACTGCTTTGAAAATTAACAATGCTGAAGTAAAGAAGAATGTTTCCAGATATTCCTATGTTTTTACTATATGCTGAGCTAAGTAACCAAAGTCTTAGGAAGACTCTAAAAGGGTCAGAAATAGAGATGATCCGAATTCAACATCGTCTTAAGTACTGGCCTCAAGTCACTTTTCTTCCAAAGGGCATTCTAGTGACCAGGGCCAAAGAAACTGTCCTGCTTCCTATAGGATTGGTCCGAGCAGGGCCACCACTACCCTCCATAGTGACGTGTGTGAAGTAGGAGATGGGGCCTCCCCCGGCTGGGCCCAGGGGGCAGCTGGCAGGGGAGAAACAAAAGCTGGATTTCAGCCGCTCAGCACCTTGGCCTCAGAGCATGATTGCACAGCTGTGTGCACCAGCTCTGGTTAAAACCCTATTCCCAGGTGGATGAAATCTAGCTTGGGAGTCTCAAGAAATGTGTACAATTTGGTCTGTGAAGAACTCTTTCTTAGACCCCATGGAGTCTTCATCAAGACCGGCCTTGGACCTAGCACTTGAGTAGTCTGTGTCTCCAGAGCTCAGACACTGTCTCAGACTAACTTTCAAGAATGTTTTAAAGCTAAAATATTTATCCAAGTGCACCCAGGGGGAGAGGAAGGGCCATTGCAGAGGCCCGCAGTCTCCTGATCAATTATTCATTCACCTCTCAAGAAAGCTTCCACAAGATGGGATCTGAAACCACCCAGGTAATTTACTTTGTTTTAAAGACAAATGAGACTCCTTTGAAGCAGGCTGTCACTCAGACTGTTCATTTCAGCTGTGTCATCTTTGTCACTGTGCTTGCAAAACCCAGGGGGATGAACCCCCCCCCCCCGCTCCCCCGCAAGCTGGAATTGCAAGTAGAACACGAGGCAGCTGAATGTATAAAGTAAAAATCAATTTCAAAGACAAAGTTAATAAATGTGCAGCTAATTTTAAAATATGTCTTTAGGAGATTTTTTTTGCCTATAAAATAATATATGTGGTATATGCATCGTAAAACATTCACATGCAAAATATGTAGAACATAAAATAAGAGTCCCTTCACTGTTCCCCAAATGCCACTCCTCTGACCAGAAGAAACCACTGTTAATAATTGATTATTTCTAATTTTTTTCTAAAAAATTATACACACACATGTACCAATACAAATGTGTATAGATACTGTTTTAAAGTAAACTTTTTAATTAAAATATAACACAGGTGTAGGCATATCATAATTTTATATCTTAATAAATTGTCACAAACTGCACACTCCAATCTAACAACCAAGAAACTACCAAATCAAGACACAACGCACTATCAGCACATAAGGGGTCCCCAAATATCCCTTATCCATCTATGTATAGTTTTGATACATAAGATACACATTTTGCTGTCATTAACTTTTTCCAGTTAACAATAATGTTTATGCCCAAAACATATATACTAGTTTTACTGCTTTATAATATTTCTTTGTATTTGCTTAACATAAATTATTTAACATTAGCCTGTTAATAGACATTATTTTATTCAAATAATATTGTATAAAATATTAAGCTCTAAGTTTAAACATCGATGTGAGAGAGAAACATCGATCAGTTACCTTTCATACACACCCGGACCAGGGATTCAACCAAGAATTGAACCTGCAACCTTTTGGTGTAAGGGACCACCCTCCACGTAAGCAATGCAACTAGGGTGAATCCCAATTTCAAGACCACAATTAACCTTAATCACCTCCTTAAAGACCTTATCTCCAAATGTAGTCACCTTGGGGGTTAGGGCTTCAACAATTGACTTTTGAGGAACACCATTCAGCCCATAACTCTGCCATAACAAATCATACATATTTAGCAGATTACAGCAACACAAATGTATTATCTTCTGAGGGTCAGAAATCTGGGTTGGTTTCTCTGCTCTCCATTTCACAAAGATGAAATCATGCTCTTGTCCTGCTGGGTAGGTTCTTACAAAGAGGCTCTAGGAAGTGTCTGCTTCTCAGCTCTTCAGTTATTGGAGAACCCAGTTCCTCGCAGTGAAAGTTCCCTATTTCCTGTCTGGCTATTATTTGGAGGTCACCCTTAGCATCTAGAGGCCTCTCTCAGGTCTTCTCTGTGGGCCTCTCTATCTTAGAGCCAGCAACATCGCATCAATTTCTTCTCACACTCTTTGACTGCTTGTTCTGTGTTTGTAAGGGATCGTGTGATTAGATTGTGTCCACCTTTATAATCCAGGATAATCTTCTGATTTAAATTCTGTACCTTTAATCACCTGTACCTGCAAATTTCCCCTTTCCATGTATTCTACAGCATTTTCACGGCTTCCAGGGATTAGAGAAAGGGCCTTTTTGGGAGCCCATTATTCAGTTTACTACACTAGGATTTATATTAAAGCTTCCAGTCCCTCCAAGACAGTTGTGGGAACAACACCAAATAGTAATGGTAACAGAAGTTCTTGATTTGTTACTGACTTATGAGAATAGTTCTAGCACTTTATAACTGAGCAGGATGCTGGCTTTTGAGTTGAGTGTGTGTGTGTGTGTGTGTTTGTGTGTGTGTGTGTGTGTCTGACTTCCCTGGTAGTATATGTATATTAAAAAGTATCCAGTTATCCCTAATTTCTAATTTTAAAAAATTAATAATGGCTTTTCAACACTGTCAAATGTCTTTTTGGCATCTGCTATAATGTGTTTTTTTTCTCTTTTGACCTACTAATATGGTACATAAATTATACTATTTATATTAATAGTTTTTCTACCATTGAATTATCTTTGCACTCTGGAGTCATTTTAATATATGCCTATAATCCATATCATGTGAGTTTTTTGTATATATTTTTAAAATATAATTTTCTATTTTGTCTTATTTGTTAAGTTTTATATCAGGGTTATTGTCATCTCATAAGAATAATTGGGGTGATTCCTTTTTCTCTATGCCCTGGAGCTATTTAAATATTACACCAGGTATCTGTTCCTTAAGAGTTTAAAAGAATGCCTCTGAGAACCACTTGGATTTAGCACATTTTGAGAGAGAAAACTCCTTTCATAAATTTTTAAATTTTTTCTTCTTTTTGGATCAGTCATTCATCACAGTTTATTTCCCACATTAAATACTTATACATGTACTTTGAATGAACACCATATATCTCAATACATTAAGTTTTGAATGTGATCAATGGCACGCTTTTTGCTATATCTTCTCGAGGCTGGGTTGACAATAATGCTAAATGCAGAGGGAAGAGGGACAAATATGTCCAAACTGCTTTAATAACATTCATAGCAGAGAAACTCATCTCTCAGAAGTGTGTTGATGGGAATGAAAATGAGATACTGAAGCAAATGTATCAAGTTTTCAATATGAATATTTCACTTTTTCCAAAAATGAAGAAATAGAGCTGTAATCTCAAAATCCATCTTCAATTTTTCATCAGTACTCAGCTCTAAAACTTACCCTTTAATGTTACAAATGTACAATATCTTTTGATGAAAGAACAAATGAAAAATGAACAAAATTTCCTGGAATGAATCTTCTCTTGACAGAAGATAAAATTCAAGACATGCTACCATTTGAAAGGGTTTCAGTGATTACTCTTTGTAAGGGTGCAATATTCAAATCATCACCTCCTTCATGGTTAATCAGTGTTAAATTGTGAAAAATGTCACAGTGGTCTGTAGAAACTATTCCTACAACTTCTTTTGCTTTCATTTTTGCTCTTTTATTTTAACTGCCTTTGAAAAGCATGTTGCACATTTTTTTCTTGCATGGACATATTAAACATTAAAATACAGAATGGAAAGATATGTATTTATAGAAATATTAGGGTAAAAGTAAGTCCAGATGTCCATTTTGCATCTTTAAAATGTTGGGACCAAAAACATTAAGATATTTTTCCTAGCTCAGATATTCTCAACAGAAAATTTTACCTTAATAACCCTTGTAAGTCAGTGTGTAGTAATAGTTGTTTATGATCAAATCATATGGTAAACAGAATAAGGAGAATAATCTCAAAGTTAACACATTAGCCTTATGAAATTCACAGATTTTATAGCATCAGTAAGTGCACGATGTAGATGAACTAACATTTTTCATAGCAGGACTCCCAGTGAAGGAAGCAGGATGCTGATTGATTGACAGTTCCCGAACCTGAGTGACGACTTTATAATGCTTCTTCTCATTGCGGCTGCACCATCAGAGCATATTCCTGCAGGAAACTTAAATTCCAAACCCATTTGTTGACCAAAAAATCAATGTGAATAAACATTTAAATGATTGCATAAAGTAACAATTTATAAAAAAGAAATACATTCTTACATTTTCTCATTATTGGTACACATTTGGTTTGCTTTCAAATCTTAAACTATCATAAGCTGTCATGCACAGTACTTTTTTGGCTATTCTTAGTAGGACTTCTTTTTCTATTCTGTATTATAATCAATACATTTACAACAGTGTTGTAAATGGCTTCCTTGGCTTGACTAGTATGCAATCATATCTTCCACAAAAATAAGTGTGTCTTCTTTCCAGTATTTACACTTCTCATTTCTTTGTCCTTTCTAATTGTATTGGGTAGTACAGAATTACGTTACACTGGAGTTTTTTAGCTTCAGCGGGTGGGGGAAGGGAAGGCTCTCCTGTGCACTGTAGAATATTTAGCAGCAAAGCCTGGCCTCTACCTATAGATGCCAGTAGTAACATGTTGTGGTCAGAAAGGTGAGTTAGGTGTAAGTAAGCAAGAGGTCAGAAAGGATAGGAGTAGCAAGTAGGAAGTTAGATATTGATGGGTAAGATCTCTGTGAGGAGTACTATCTCTCACAGAGCCCATTTGAAATGCTTTCTGATTTATTATTCGTGTCTATTCATTTGCTTAGAATGCAGTTACACAGCACAATCTATTTAAAAATCTGCAGAGGCAAAAAGAGAATAGGAAAAACGTTCAAAATTATGAGAGTTGCTATTTCTGAGTGGAGGATCCTTTGAAATTTTTTTTCAACTTTTAAAAACCTCTTTATGATTTGATGGATTCAATTTTTAAAAATTGATCTTATGTATATTTATAATAAAATAATAGTACTTAAAATATTAATCTACAAAACTTGGTAGATGCCGAATAACCATAATTATGCTAAAAACTAGATCATTAGAAACTCTAATATTAAAGCTATTTGTTTATGGATTATAGAAATGTCTTTTTTGTATTTTTCATTTTTTTGTGATAAATGTGTGATTCTATTGTTGGAAGGAATTTTGATTTTTTTTTTAAGAAAATTTTTTGGAGATGGATCTTGATCAAAAGCTCTGAGGTCTGGTTATTGGAGTAAGTTGTTTAATAGAGTGAATATCTCTGGAAGCAGTAGTGAGTAAAAAAAAAAAATCAAAACCTATATTCTAGCTGCCTTGTAGTCAACTTTATCTCCAAGGAAATAGAGACAGCAGAGAAGTGATTTCCTATTATGAATGCAGACCGGTACCAGGACCAGCTACATACATTTTAGAGCTCCAAGCAAATGAAACTATAGGCCTTTTGCTCAAGACTCAAGAATGTAAAGATGGTGAGAGCAGGGCATTGGGAGAAGTGGGGCCCTCTGAGCACTACATTTTGTGCAACAGCACAGATCGCATGCCCTGGAAGCCAGCCCTGCCAACGTGGAAGACTTTTTTTTTTTTTTTTGCCAAGAAGTCATAGTGGGGCCTGGCAGAAAATACTCATTTCACAGTTCACAGTAGCCAATAAAAGGTATGGTCTAGATTTTAGAAGGATGGGCATAAAGGAAAATCAGAGAAAATCACTTCATGACACGAATCAATGAAGTCAATTTCCATGAGTTGAGAAGTTCTTGAAAATTTAACTCAGATTTCATAACTGAGGGTGAAAACTGGGGGTGGGTATCTAAAAAAAATACATGCCGATTAAAAACACAGGGCTCCTCAGAAGATGTCAGATTTTAAAGGACTTTTATATAAGATAGAACCGTATAACCGAAGGGGAGTGTCAGGGCCTCCTGCAGTGCTGGAGTGCCTCCTTTTCCTCGGGGGATGTGACCCAAGAACCCCAGTAAATGCCCGAAACTGTGAATAGAATTGAACCCAAGGATACTGTTTTTTTCCTATACTTGTCTACCTTTTCCCTTTTAAAGGCCTTTACAGCTTCTCCTTGGTATTTCAGAACTGCCAGCGCTGCTGCTCTGGCGCCCGGGGGGCATGATCTAGTAAAAGAGGGGTCACTTGAGCACAAGCACTGGGAGGTGGTGACAGCTGTATGATGACTCCTAGGTGACTAAGGGACGGGGATGGCGTGCAGGGTGGATGCTGGGGACAAAGGGATGATTCACTGTCAGGCAGGACCCAGCAGGAGGGGAAGAGATTGTATCTCACTGCTCAGACCAGCTTCCCACAATTTAAAACGTATGAATTTTTTATTTCTGGAATTTTCCATTTAATATTTTGGGGTCGTGGTTGACTGTGAGTAACTGAAACCGCGTAAAGCGAAACCGTGGATAAGGGGGACAACTGTACTACAGAAAGGTGCCGGGGGGCGGGGGTCAAAGCTCAGGATGACCTGGGTCCTGGAAGGAAAAGTTCACGCAGTAAAAGTGGCTCTTTGCACGTATTACAAGGAAAGGATAGCAGCCCGAAGTCTCTGAGTCATAGGCATACAGGGAAGACTTCTGGATAGTAAAATAACAGGGAAGCTTTTATGACTGAGTGTCTAGCCAGGTGGTGAGAGGGCTGGGGGCAGGTAGGAGTCCACTTGAGGGCAGTTTCCTGGTACATCGTCAAGGACTCTGTTCTGGACCAGGTTCTTCTCAACAGCTTAGTGATTGCATCCCGACAGAACAATGAGTTAGGTAAAAACTTGCTTGAAGCAGAGAGATGGCTAATATTTTTTGATGACAGAACTAATATTATCTTAAATCATCTTAATAACTAGCATCCTAGGTCCAATTGGATAAGGTGAAAATAAGTATGACGTACTGAACTTTGACTGAAAAAAAATCAACTGCAAAAATATAATCTGAGAGACATGACTTAATAAGACTGCAAGGTTTAGTAGATTAGTTCACAATTGATGTGATCAGATGAAGCACAGAAGTGAACTCTTAAATCATAAGTGAGTTAGGAGCACTCTAGTTAGATCACACCTGGAGGACTGGGTGCAATTCTGAGGGCAACTTCAGATGGGGACACCTGTCACATCTAACCAAGAACTGCTGACAACTAAGTCTCCAGAGAAAGGCGGTGACTATGTCACGGTAAGTATGTGGAGCAACAAGAACTCTCAGATCCTGCCAGGGGATGGGGAGCAAACTGGCGTAACCACTTTAGAAGACGTGTGGACACAGCATTTCTGCTCCTCGGTATACACCCTGGGAAACACATATTGTTGTGCCCCAGGATGTGTGAGTTAGGACACAGCATTTCTGCTCCTCCGTACGGAACGTACCCTGGAGAAACACGTATTTTTGTGCCCCAGGATACGTGATCTGGAAAGTTCATAGCAGCGCTGTGTACAATACCCCACGTGGAAAGTCCCTAAATGTGCCTCAATTTTAGAATGGCTTTAAGCAATGTCCCATATTCATTCACTCAATAGAACACAATTAGAAGCAAACAAAATACAGCTACACACAATAATAGGCATGAATTTTAAAATCAGCTGTTGAGTAAAGTGATGAAGACATGATTGACTCTATATACTGTATGGGTTCATTTTGCAAAGTCCCTCCTCCTCCTCCAAAAAAAAAAAAACACCCAGGCAAAACTAAAGGTTATATAGTTAGTTAGATTTATATAGTTAGGTGAATAAACTACCAAAAAGTAAACAAATAAAAGCAAAGAAAGAATAACCTTAAAATTCAGAATAGTGTTTTTCTTTGGGGGATAAAGGAAGAAAAAGGAAGTACTGGCAGTGTTGAGGTTATGGACACTCTTCTGCTTACTGCCCTACATGGTAATTAGACAGGTATATAGAATTGTGTGTTATGCTAGTCATTGACTTTACTGTATATTATATGTAATATATACAAATTTTGAAGAGCTTAAAAAAAGATAAGGGGTTCAAATTAGTGTGAAAATGGTAAAAAAAAATCTCAAGGTGGAAAGTTGGGAACTGGAAGACTCATAGGAAACCTGATGGTTATCTTCAGATATTTTACAGGATATTATGCTATAGTAGGAATTTTGAATGTGTTTACTCCAAACTCCTCTTTATCTGGGTTTGGAGACCCCCCTTTTTTGGGAAATCACCCTCTTCCACTTTCCCCTTCTCACTTCATTTACATGGTTGATGTCACCCATGTTAATATAGTGTGAGCACCCCACCCTCCTCATACACATAGTGGATTAGTTAAAGACAGAATACCTGGCTCAGGTTAGGTCATAAGAGTCTATTTTCTATAAATGTATATTTAAGGCAACTAGAACTTACCAGTTGAAGTTACAGGATAAAATGCTTGTTTATATAGAACCAATGTCTTATTACAGAGTCACTTTCTTCTAAGGTACTGACTGCCCTGTGCCTGGAGTTGTTTAGGTGTGGCCTGAATGATTCAGGGAGATAACAGGCAGAATATAGGGACAGAAAGAAGGTGAAGGGATTAACTAAAGAACACGTATGCATACCTTAGGGACAGAGATAATAGTGTGCTGAAGGCCAAGGGAGAGGACTGTGGGGGTGGGTGGAGGTGGGCAAAGGGCAGGGGAAATGGAGGCCATCTGTAATAGTGTCAACATTAAAACTTTTTCATTTAAAAAACGACATAAGTTCTTAAACACAATACAGATACATGGCCATTCCCCTCATGTACCCTCTCTCTTACCAATTTTAAATGCCTCTACTTAGAATTCGTTTTTTTCTTTAAAATTAAAGCAGGTCATTCCTCTCCTCAAGCATCTAACCAACAGCTCCAATAGAAGACTCCTTTTGCACATTTAGATTTATGAAAGGTTACATTGACTATGCCATCTTTGTTTCATTCCACCTCTCCACATTTCACTTCTTGACTTCAGCTAGGTGAACAAGTTTATCATTTTACATGTTGTATCTTCAAGCTCCCAATGCCTATTTCCTTAGTAATGAAAAAAATTATATCTAAACAGACCTAATGTACTGACTTTAAATGCTAAGATTATATTTTCCAAGAGGAAGAACCAATTCGGTAGAACTAACACTGAATAAACAACATCAATTATCACTGACAGATTTTCCTTGGTGGATGGGCATAGAAATTCCTCAGGGAAGAACTCTTGTTAATGCACTGGAAAAATTGTGTGCTGGAATTTAGATTGTTACTGTAATGATAAAAAATTATTCGTATGTTGATTTGCATTATTCAAACAAAAAGGGGAGAAAAGTAATAAGAAATGAGAGAAATGTGCAAAATGTGTCATCCATTATTTAAAATAATCAAGTAAGTTCATTTCACTGTAGGAGGGAAATGCAGCATTATTTATTTATTTATTTTGGCACAGGACATTCTGATACTTATGGTGAGACATTCCCTCGTTCATTTGACTCTATTATCTGAGCATATCTACTAGAGTATCTAAATTTGGGGCAATAATTTTATTCCAGTATTTTTTTCTCTCCAGCCTTTATTGTCAAATAAAATAAAGCACTGTTAAAATAAAGTTGCTTGAAATCCATAAGGATAAACTTTGTTCATATTCTTCACAAATAAATTAAATAATTGCCCAGACTGTTAAAAAATTCCTGCATTTAAAAATATTTTCAAATATTCTAGAATTATTACCTAATATCTGAAGCCAAGAGATGTGAGACCGGAAAAAGAGGAAGATTTGTACAATTTTGGCATTGAAAGCCCCTCCAGTTCAACATACGAGGGTGTTTGTGGTAAGCAGCCTGAGTGTAAGGCGTCCTTCAGGGATAACAGCTTCCTGATTGTCATGCATTATTTATTCCCCTTGGACATGGGCTGCATGAATCAGCTCACTTCTAGTGAGCAGAATATGGCCAAGAGTAGGCTAGGAAAACATGTGGCTTCCATCTTGGGCATGTTCTCTCTTTCTGTCTCCTGATTGCTCCTCTTGGAAAACCCAGTTACCACGTTGTGAGGCATCCCTGTGGAGACACCCACAGAGCAAGAGGCTAAAGCCTGCCAACTACAAAGACCTGAGCTTGGAAGCGGGTCCCACCTGAGTCAAACCTTCAGGTGAGATTAGATCCCTAGGTGATGGTGCCCAGATTTCTGATTCATAGAAACTGGGAGTTGATAAATGTTTGTTGCTGTGAGCTGCTGAATTTGGGGGGCATTTGCTATGCAGCAGTGGAGATCTAAAACAGTTGTGCCAACAAAATGGAGATTTGGGGAAAGGGTACATTTGATAATATTCTATGCATGATTTTGCCTAGAAAAGTCAGGCAAAGGGGTGGAGGTAGATGAAAAATGGTCCCCTGGGATGTCCACATGCTAATCCATGGGACGTGTGAATCTGTTCCTGTACGTAGCAAAAGGGATTCCGCAAGGGTGATTATGGTGCTCACTCTGGAAAGACTATCCTGGATTATCCAGTTGGGCCCAAAGTAATCACAAAGGTCCTTTATTAGGGAGGCGGGAGCAGAGTCAGGAGGAGACGTGACAATGGCAGGAGAGGCTGGACTGCTGTGCTCCAAAGAGGAAGAGTCATGCCTAGGAATGTAGGCGGCCCCTCGAACCTGGGAAGGGGCAGGAATGCATTCTTCCCTGGAACCTCCAGAAGGAATGCATTCCTGCCAACAGGTTGACTTTATCCCAGGGAAGCGGCTTTGGACTCTGACCTTCAGCACTATAAGGTAATAAATCTGTGTGGTCGTAAGCCATTTTGTGGTAATTTGTTATAGCAACAATAGGCAACTAATACAGGAGCATTTCTGAACATCCCACTGTACTGTAATTATCTCTGTAAATGGTTACACTGGAATCCACATGTGGAATGGCAAAACCAGGGGTTTAAGACAATACAGAGTGAATACAAAAGTAAAGTGGGTTCATGTTCAAATTGGTCTTGAAGTAACAGCACTTCCTACCTTCTGCCTCCTTCCACCTCTGGCATCTCACAGTTTTCCATTATAAGACCAAAGGGAACATAGAAAAAAAAAAAACCACACACCTCACAACAAAAATTAAAATTTACAAACAAATGAGAGGCTAAGCTGTATGAAGGCAAGAATCTTTTGTTTTGATCACAACTGTTAAACCAGCAACCACTACAGCACTGCCATATTGCAGACTTGATAAATGTCTGTTGAATGTTGTCAAATGTACATCCTAAAAACAGACATTTTCAGAACTTGCCTGTAATGATAAGACAGGTGGATGATACTGAGCAAACCCATGTGGACTTCACCTGATGGCATGTTCAGTTTGTCTTGAGATTTAGCCTCTCTGGGGGAGAAACAGGTGAGAACCAGGGACTTTTTTATCCAGAAGACTGCGTGCGGTCGGCTCTTCTTCTATGAAGGCTTTGCTTTTAAAAAACAGAGAGAAGCATGTCTTGCCCCCATCCCTCCTTAGTTCTAGGTTCATTTAAATGCATCAGCTCTAAACTTAGCACAGTCTCCTGGAGGGAAAGCTAACTCATTAGGGTACACACAGGAAGAATAGGCAGTAGGACATAGTGTTTCATCTCTTTCAGTTGTTCAGACTTTCAAATAATCATATGTAGGGAAAAAAGGAGAATAGGACTAAACTGAAAACAAAGTAAATATCTGTCAAAAATTGGTAATTGGACTGGGACTTGTCTACATCTTTGTATCCAGGTACAAATCTGGGAATGGAATTTGACTGGCACAAAAGTTGAAAGAGAACGAAATAGGGAAAAAACCTGTATCTATGATTTGATAGAGAAGAAAATGAAAAACAATCAGTTTTCTGAAGACTTAGGAAAAAAAGCACATTGGTGGAAAGTCATGAACTAATAATCTCAGAAGAAAATTCTAAGAATATTTTGGCAGTCTCATCAAATAAAAGTAGATATGATTTCTTTGAAACAGATAAAAGGCATAAGAAAAAAAAGACCAAAATAAAAAGAGAACAGTCCAAATAAAAAACACACACACACAAATAAGACAGTGAGCAATTACTAAGAAACTAAAAAGATAATAAAAACATTAAATCCCACATTGCAGGGAACAAAGGGTGGAAATAATGAGTGAAAAGGTGAAATAGAGGGTTGAGATGCTATCTTGAAATGCCAAGGAAGGAAAGAGGATAGATATAAAATAGAGAAGGGAAATATAACAAAAGAAAAATATTCATAGAGAAGAGCAAAAACTATGAAATAATGATAAGAAACTTTCTCAAACCCCCAAACATCTACATGGTGTGTGTGTGTTTTTTAAGAGTTATCCATTCTCTAGGCAAAATAAATGAAAAAGAATCTACAACTAAATGCATCTGACAATATTTTTATTTGCAAGGATTAAAAAATGGCCTGTAAAACCTCTAGAGAAAAATAGATCTTTATACCTATGATTATATCTAAATCTACAAATATCTACATTATGTCTATATCAATATCTACATATGTATTGTTGACCCATATATAGAGCCAAATTTCAGATTGGGCCAAGATTTTTCTTCCTCAAAAACATATGGCAATAGGGCTAAGTGATCAAACATGTCCCAGACTAAACTGATTATCATGTATAAAAGCCATCAAAAATCCACACTTGCATTTAGAATGACTCATCAAGTCTATCACCCATTTATTCACCTTTCTTAAATAACTTGAAGACATATATCCAATGATCAAGAAGTAAAATGAAATTAAGCTTATGAATGAAGAAAAATATTTCAAAGGAAGGACACAGTGCACTAAAACTAATGTTTTTTAAAAAAATATGAATTATTTTAACATGGACATAACTCAATGTCCATATTAAATGGCAAAAATTATTAATTGTGGAGAAGACAGCAATTGCTCCATAGTAATATATTTTAAAGAAATGAGTTTGCATTTGTGCAAACATATAGCTAATAAATGTTCACTAAAGATACACACATACACACACACACACACACACACACACACACACATACAGACATACTCTAGAGGCCCGGTGCACGAAATCATGCACCTGGTGGTGGGGGGGTGTTCCCTCAGCCCAGCCTGCACCCTCTCTAATCTGGGACCCCTAGGGGGATGTCTGACTGACGGTTTAGGCCCAATTGGGTCTAAACCGTCAGTCGAACATCCCTCTCACAATCCAGGACTGCTGGTTCCCAACTGCTCACCTGCCTGCCTGATTGACGCCTAACTGCTCCCCTGCTGGCCCAATTGCCCCCAACTGCCCTCCCTGCCGGCCTGGCCCCCCCCCCCCAACTGCCCTCCCTGCTAGCCTGGTCACCCCTAACTGCCCTCCCCTGCTGGCCTGATTGCCCACAACTGCCCTCCCCTGCTGGCCATCTTGTGACCACATGGGGGTGGCCATCTTGTGACCACATGAGGGTGGCCATCTTGTGCAAGGACATGACGGTCAATTTGCATATTACCTCTTTATTATACAGGATATATATATATATACTGTTACAAAATGAAAATACCTTAAATCCACCAATAAGAAAATAATTAAATTCATTGTGATGTATAGCATTATGATGAATAATGATACAGTTCTTATGATAGTATGCTAGAAGAACATTTGATAGATTGGGGAAATGTACACAATCTATTTTAGTGGGAAAAGTAAGTTACAAAGCAGTATGCATAAAATAAACAGTTTTTGTGAAAATAATGCATGTGTGCACAAAAGGATACTGGAAGATTCTGTGCAAAATTACTAACAGCGATTTTCTCTGGATGATTTTCCTTTTTTTGTTTTGTTTGCGATTTATGCATTTCCTAAATTTTCTGCCATCAACAGGTATCGCTTTGGAACAAACATGCACATTCTCTGCTTCAGCAGCGAATAGAAACATGCATACCCTACTTTATATTTCACGAGCTGCTTTGAGAAGCAGAAGGAGCAGCACAACAGCTAATATATAAAACTGAAACTATTATTTTGAGGTAGGCAGACGCTTTCCAGAATTTAGGTGGACAGCCACTCAGCCAGCTGGAGGTACATTTTCTCGTTAGTGCGGACGAGTGCACCCACTGTGGTAATGGACTCTCAGAATCCAGCCTGCTCCAGGCACCACATTAAAATTCTTTTGAGGTTCCATGAAATCACTGTTAAGATTTACTCTTGAAATCGTCCAGGCCAGGATGGTTTATATTCCCTGTAGATGTTACTAATTGATCAGATTACCTGTTTGCCATCCTATGGTCATTACTCTGAAACTGCATTTATTCATCAAATCACTTAGTCAGATAGTCAGTCTGTCCATCAACGAATGTTTCAGAGTCAGACATCATTCTGTCCATTGTGTTAAAGCACAGCAGTGAGCCAGACACCCAAGATATCCACTCCTGCGGAGCTTACATCCTCCTGTAGGAAGATGGTCAATGAGTAAGTAAACATACACAAGCAAGATCATTTTAGCTAGTGATGAGTATTAGGAGAAAATTAAGCAGAAAAAAAATGTGAGGAAAAGAGACGTTTGCTTTATACATGATGACCAGGTAAGTTCTCTGAGGAGGTGGCCTTTTTGCCAAGACTGGGATGGCATGTCAGAGTCAGCCATGAGACCATTTGAGAGAAGAGCATTTCACAGAGTCAACAACTAGTGCAAATGTCCTGAGGCAGGAAGACGCCTGTGTTTAAGGAAAGGCAAGAGGTCCAGTGTGGTGGAGGCAGATAAATAGAGATGTATCAGTCACATCCATGAGAAAAAAACAAAAAGTGCTACTGCATTAAAAATAAAGGGAATTAACGTATGGAATTGGTTGCATGGGTGGTAGAAGAGATCAGAAGCCGGTGGGAGGGTGAGGCAATCAAAGATTAGAAGTGGCAGGAAGCCATAGCAGCCCGGGCTGGGAGGACTAGGGGAAGTTGAGTGATAAGCGGGGCCCAAGTCAGGGCCCCTCAGCGGAAGCTGGACTTGTCCCACAGAAGTAGAGCCATGGAGGAGACAGGTCAGAGAGAAGGGGTGCATGTCCTAGTTCCTCCCTTCCTCCCTCTCCTTCCAGCGCCTGCCACTGGCAGACTCGGGCAGAGGGCCACTGATGCAGGAACAGACCGGGGAATGGGGAAGGATCCGGTCTTCAGGCAAACAGGAGGGACAGGTCCCAAGGAGTCAGGTCAGGAAAAGCCTGGCAGGCGGAGGGAGGCTCAGGAGCACAGTCTGAGTGTGAAGGGAAGCCTGGGAGGGTCTCTAGTCCCAGGAAAGGGTGATGCAAAGTCCTGGAACTTAGAAAGTTTGGTCCTGCCTTCAAGTCTTCTGGGTCCCATGTCCTTGCTGAGGCGCGAGTATCCAGTTCTCTAAATCCCTGTCCCAAATGCTGTAGTGAGTTATCAGAGCAAAAGGCCAATTTACCCTTTACCTACCACACAGCTGAAATACTCAGAGGAAATATCTGCAGTTCCAGCGCTGCTCGGAGACGCCAGTGACCTGCAGTAGAGCATAGGAGTTAGAAGCACAGACAGCCTGCGTTCGAATCCTAGGTCTGCCATCTACCATCACGGTGACCTCATTTCAGCGAGGTCTTCTGATGGGAACTATTCACACTCCCTCCTGTTGTTAAAGACCCTGGTTCTTGGATTTTTTTCACTCTGGTGTCTACTCTTGTGAACCAGCTCAAGTTCCTTCGGGAAGCAGACGTGGTTGGTATACCTAATGGATGAAGCAATGAAAAACTGGTCTTGGGCCTTATGTCCTGAGGCAACACTTTGCGGAAGTTACAATACAGCTGTGCTCTGAAATGCCATTTCTTTGAATGTTAACAGCTTTGTTTATTTAATAGAGGTGTCAAGCTTTGAAATCAGATTTCATGGGGTCACCTCAGCCCAACTGCTTTGCAGTTTGGGACTTAACTATTTGGTAACTCGATTTTCTCATCAGTAAAACAGGAAAATTAATAATATTCCTTCAATAAGATAGTTGTGAATTTAGATAAATTACATGTAAAGCACTTGCCATAGGGCCTGGAACCTAACAGATGTTAAATGGATGTCGGCTGTTGCTAGTATTGTTACCATTGTTATGATTAGTTATTGGCAACTTTGCTCTAACAAAAGATTTAAATGGGCTTCAAAGATTATGCAATTCATAAAATGCTATAATTAGAAGGAAGTGAAAGAGATTAAGAACATGTGCAGTTATATTCTAGACTAACGAATCACTTCTTTGCTATTTTTATTCCATCTTCAATTATCTATCTTTGTCATTGGCATTATAATCAAGTCGCAAGTAATTTTCAAGTTTTTGAGTTATTAAGGAGCTTACTTTTTGCTTTCTTATTTGCACTAATAGTCAAGAATTTTCCAAATGTTTGGAAGTAAATAGGCATTATTGCATACACTCTAAACCACACACATGCGCACACATGCACACACCCGGAAACACGCACACATACACGTGCGGTGTAAACATCACCACACCCAGAGCACTAAACATCCCAGGAGCAAAATTATCTTGGCTTCCTATTCTCTCTTCCAGAGAAAAGGAACATTTACTTAAGTGACCAGGAAGCATCATGTAAATGAAGCTACTGGAAAGATGTTAAGAAATTCAAGTTCCTGAGCCCAAGGCAAACCTACTGAGTCAGACTCTCCCAACATGAGAAGTTACCAGGTTTCCTCCCAACCTGACCTTCCCTGAGGATGAGTAGTGTCGTTGACTATAGCAAAAACGTGTGCGATGGTTCCGACGGGGGGCTTTTCAATCATGCAGTTATGGGGAAGCGATAAGAATCCCACGAGCACTTAGTGTCGGAGAAGTGGCGGCAGTGGACAGAAAAGAACAAGGGAACCCATCACCTCTGCTGAGATCAGCCTGGAGAGAAGATTGCTGAAGTCTTCTCTCCGATCGCAGCAGGAGGGGGATAAAGCAGGTGGGTCCTGTTCTCCAGCCACACACCGCTATGCACCCTAACTCCAGGGGAAAACGGGACTTCCTGTAGATGGCAACCATTTTGTGAAGCTGACAAGGAAAGACATTTAGCTAATTATGTCATTCTGAGTATTTGTGTGTGCGTGCATGTGTGCATGTGTGTGTGTGTGTGTGTGGTTCTGAAGAATTCTTC
The DNA here is from genome assembly GCF_000147115.1 of Myotis lucifugus. Taxonomy (NCBI): domain Eukaryota; kingdom Metazoa; phylum Chordata; class Mammalia; order Chiroptera; family Vespertilionidae; genus Myotis; species Myotis lucifugus. Next base: position 1,392,724 of record NW_005871116.1, read on the forward strand.
CTCTAATCTTGATGTTCCTTATGTTTCTTCCTCTAATCTTGATGTTCTTTATGTTTACCTACACTTCACCCACACTCTTCTCTCCAAAATAGAATTTACAGTTGATGTGAAATAGGTCTTTCTCTCAAAATTGTCTTCAACTCTAAATTTTAAAAAAAGGAGTGGGCGGGAAAGCACTTTTGCCAGAGCGAAAGCAGCACACGCTTCTGCCTGCTGCACATCCTCTCTCCCAGGGGGCGTCACAAATTGCTGTCTTACGGAAGCGACAGAGTTCTATGAGATCTTTCTTTGGTGATACGAGTTCTTATGTTTTAAAAAACAGAATGGTGGTGGGCATGAAGAGGGGCCCTGGGACTAACAATCCTATCCACTTTATTCTATTTTAATCTAAAATCATGACTTCCCCTTGGGTCATCCTTTAAGCAATTCATGTCTGCCAATTCAAAAGCATTTTTGCTGTTTGCTTTGTTCTTTTCCTTGGGAATAAATTCTGTACTCAGACTGCTGTGAGGCCCACTGAGGTCCCCATTTGTTCATGCTCCGTATTTCTGCCCATGGCACCTCTTGCTCCTAGATATTGGTTCTATTCTTTTATAAAGATTATTGTGATGTCTTTTCTTTAGAGCAAAGCACTCAAGTTGTCTTATGTTTATCTTTGATTCAAAGGAAGTAATTTTAAATGTGAAAGAACACAATTGACGATAGTATTAGAAGTGCCACAGAGCTCTCCTCCACTCCTGTTCTTACTTTATCCATAGGTAATATCGAAAGCTTGCCACCTGCAAGCCATGAGCTAAATGTTTAAGTGTATTACCTCATCTAGCCTCCTCACACCCTTTCTGGAGGTGGTAATATTTTACCAGTGAAGACAGTGAGGTACAGAAAGGTTAAGTCACCCGCTCGTAGTCACACAGGTAATAAAAGCACAGTGGAGACATGAACCCAAGTCTGTATGACACCAGAGTGGACCAAATTTAACATCACTCAATATTACCTTGCATATTTACTACCATTATGTGATGTTTTTAGTTTTGCAAGGTCTGTATTTGTAATAGCCTAAATTATGTCCCCCGCAAAGACATCAGTTCCTAATCCCTCCTACCTGTACATGTGCCCTTATTTGGAAAAAAGTTTTTGCAGATGCAATGAAGTAATTATTCTAGATTATTCATGCAATCACATGTCCCTATTTGGAGATAGGACCCGTATGAGCGAGGCAGAAGAATGTTAGACGCAGACCAAAGGAGAAAAAGCAATGTGAAGATGGTCAGGTATTAGCGATATGGCCTCAAGCCAAGGAATGCCAGTTGCCACAGGAAACGAATACATATTCAAGAAACCGCGTGTTACTTCACTGGCATTTCAGACAACAGAAAAGAAATGGTGTCTTGGTGATGACCTTATCTTTTAAATAGTCTGAAGTTTTTCCAAGTTGACTACATGTTTGCATATTTTCCTCTCATTATTTTAAAATAAAATGAAGGCATGCATATTGAAGGGTAAAAATGTGTAACTTTGGAAAGCAAACTGGAGGAAGAAAATTAAAACTGAAGTGTCTTTGCCATTGATTCTTCACTATGTTTATGTTGTTTTCACTCCGATCTAGAGCACACCTGATAGCATGTGCCTGTACCTGGTCCTGTGTGATGTACCTGGAGTTGCCCTTCCCCTCTTGGCCATGCCCTGGTACTTCCGGGTGGCCCAGGCCTTCAGAAGCAGCCCAGCTTGGCAGTCCCCTCGCAGCTGTAATGACTAACAGTTACTACAGGGTGTCATATTGAGAGACTTTTTAATAACTTCCCGCTAAAAAAGTCTAGCTGACTGCTTGTCTGAATTCCTGATTCCTTCTTCCCCCTTCCTGTGAGAAAGCCTAGGGCAGTGGTTCTCAACCTGTGGGTCGTGACCCCTTTGGGGGTCGAACGACCCTTTCACAGGGGTCACCTAAGACCATCGGAAAACACATATATAATTACATGTTGTTTTTGTGATTAATCACTATGCTTTAATTATGTTCAATTTTTAACAATGAAATTGGGGGTCACCACAACATGAGGAACTGTATTAAAGGGTCGAGGCATTAGGAAGGTTGAGAACCACTGGCCTAGGGGGAGTAAAGCAACAGGGTATCCTGCTGATCATTTCCCCATTTTTCTCCTCCAACTGCCCAACCTCATGATCAACCTTTTTACTCCCTTATGTGAAAACAACTCTACGTTCACTAGTGGTTGTTTCTAATCTGATTTCTGATGCAGATTATCTAATGAAATAACTTGTAAGTATAATAATATTCAGATGATATAAACAATTTTCTAAAAGAGTTAAATAATTTTTAATAATATTACATATAAAATTTAACAAGTTTAAGACAAAGCAAAGTAAATTGTGTCACTATTTGCACATTTTTTTCTGATTTTTGTCTTCTTGTTCTTACTCTTACCCTATTTATTGCCAAAGTTTTACCTTACAGTTTCTCCTCTGCATAGTTTCGAGAGGACAAAGTAGCTTTTCAATATTCTTAGCTCCTTTTAAATTCATTCATAAATATAAATGAACTGAAGTCATCCATTGTGATGGATTGAATTGTGCATCCTCCCCCAAAATATGTTGGAGACCTAATCCCTTGTTCCTAAAAAAATGGCCTTATTTGGAGATAGGATCTTTAGGGAGGGAATCAAGTTAAAATGAGGTCATTAGGGTGTCCTTATTTAAAGGGAAAATTTAGAATCAGAGACAGACACACAGAAGGCTGATCATGTGAAGACCCACAGGAAGAAGTTTCCCATGTGCCTGCAATGAGGCAGCTGTAAGCCAAAGACTGCCAGCAAGCACCACGCACCAGGCATGGAAGGATGCTCCCCGACAGCCTTCAGAGGGGGCGCAGCCCTGCCAACACCTTGGATTTGGACTTCTGGCCTTCAGAAATGTGAGACAATAAATTTCTGTTGTTTTAAGCCACACAGTTTTTGCTAGGAAACTAATGAATTAATAAATAAAGACAAACAATTAAGCATAGAAGTATTATTAATTTTAGTCATTTGTGTTGTTAAGAATTTCAGGCTATATTTAAATGTGATCATCTGGAGAGACGAGTGTAAATTGCGCCAATCAGAGAAGTTCAGAAAGAGTAATTGAGGAAATCTGTTATATCAATCAAGAATGGCTGCCTATTTCCCAAGATGCCTCCCAATTAGTTACTCCATTTGAAAAGAGCTCATTGATTTCAGAGTTTTGCCTTTTTGAGATCATCTAGTAATTTTTGCAGACACCCCTTGGTACTCAGCTAAGGTTCACCACCTTGTGAAACCTTCCCTATTCCTTATCCTTGAGAGAACTGACCCCTCCACCTTTTTTGACTCCATGGTTCCCTTACAAACTATTTGTTTCAGTTCCTTTCACACTGTATTTACAATTATTATTTTTCTCTTCCAGGAGTCTGTTAGTTTCTAAAGGCTACTCATTGGCGCAGAGTAGCTACTCAGTACATATTTTTGGAAGCGTAGAACTATCTGGAGTTTGTAGAGGTCAGGTGACTCACACAAGTTCACTGTATTAGCCTTCTATGGCTGCTGTAGCAAATTACCATGATATATAGTGGCTTAAATCAACACAGATTTATTGTTTTACAGTTTTAGAGGTCAAAACCTCAAACTCAGTCCACTGGGCTCAAGTTCAGGTCTTGGAAGGACGGATTTCTTCCCAAGGATCTGAGAATTTGTTTCCTGGCCTTGCTCAGCTTTTAGTGATCGCCTGCTGGCTTCCTCATCTGGTTTCCTATATAGTCCATCTTCAAAGCCAGCAGTGCAGCATTTTCTAATCCAGCCGTGGGAAAACTACAGCCCGCGGGCCGGATCCGGCCTGTTTGAAATGAATAAAACTAAAAAAAAAAAAAAAAGACCATACCCTTTTATGTAATGATGTTTACTTTGAATTTTTATTAGTTCACACAAACACTCCATCCATGCTTTTGTTCCGGCCCTCCGGTCCAGTTTAAGAACCCATTGTGGCCCTCGAGTCAAAAAGTTTGCCCACCCCTGTATAATCTCTCTATATCTCTGGCTTCTGTTCCCTGACTCTGACCTTCCCGCTTTCCCCTTACACTGGGCTCACCTGGATAATCCAGTATAACCTCCCATAGCAAGTTTCTTAACCTAACCATGTCTGCAAAGACTCTTTTGCCATGTCAGGTAACATATTCACAGGTTCCGGGGATGCTAACATGGGCATCTTTGGGGGGATCATTATTTTTCAACCACAGTCACACAACTTCTTCTGGGAAACTCCTGTGGTTTTGCCTGCCACCCACAATAAATACCCTGATGACAACTGCATAGGCATCTTCAGCCCAAGTTTATCCTCACAGATCTCAGACTTCCAGGGCCAACGTTTACCCTCTATTTTTTCATGAATGCCCCAAAGATACCATAAATGCAGGATACCCAACTTGAGCTTCTCAATTCTGCTGTCACTCTCATCTTATTGGCTCATCCGTGGCCACAGCAGTCAGGCTGGAAACTGTGGGATGGTACTTGTTTTCTCCTGTTGCCTTAACCCCAAGTAATCTATCGCCATGTTTTGCTGATCCCACTTCTCAGCTGTTTCTGAGGTCTCTTTCTCCCTGTCACTCCCATGCCATGTCCTGACTCAGTTGCTCATTAGCTTAGACCTGGGCAATAAAATGTCTTCTAACTATGTCTGCCCGACTCTGCCCACCATCCTTTAAGTCTATTTTCCTGTCTGCAACAGAGGACTTATTTAATCACTATATCTTAGCTTTTTTTCTTTTCTTCTTTTTTTAAAATTCTAACCTGAGGATATGTTATTGTTCTTTTTTTAATTGGAGAGAGAGAGAAAGAGAGAGAGAGAGAGAGAGAGAGAAACATTGATGTGAGAGAGACACATTGGTTGGATGACTCCCATATGCACCCTTACTAGGGATTGAACCTGCAACCCAGGTAATGTGCCCTGATGGAGAATAAAACCTACAACCTTTTGGTGTACGGAAGACACTTCAACCAGCTGAGCCACCTGGTCAGGGTAACTTAACTGTTTTTCTACACTCGATTCTGCTTCTCTCTCTCATTCTCCAGAGAGAACATTCTCAATCCTTCACAAGAACCCACCTCTCAGACACTCCTTTAGGGGACTCAGCCTAGGATACAATCGCTACATCTCAATCATCTCAGATTCCCCCTATTCCCTTACCTCCATCTAACGACGCCTTCTGTCTCATTTGCTTTAATTGCACCACATACCCATGCCCAGACTAAACCACTGTTAGGGAAAAGGCATTCCCATTATTACCTTAGACTATGTATCAGAGATGGAATAGGTTTAGGGAAGATCAATCATTCAAATATCAATGGATGTGATCCGCTCTGCAGGAAGATTTTATTCTTCCCTTGGTTTACTTGGGATGGGTGCTGGGAATCGAATGTCTGAATCTGAAATTGCAGGGAACTGAGATGAGGATCTGTTTTTGTTCATCAGTTTATGTTGTTCATTATATTCCACAAATGAGTGAGATCATGTGATATTTATCTTTCTCTGACTGGCTTATTTCGCTTAGCATAATGCTCTCCAGTTCCATCCATGCGGTTGCAAATGGTAAGAACTCCTTCTTTTTTACCACAGCGTAGTATTCCATTGTGTAGATGTACCACAGTTTTTTAATCCACTCATCTGCTGATGGGCACTTAGGCTTTGTCCCTTTGCAAAGCACAAGGCCACTAGGAAATGCTATAAGATGTAACAACTGGTCTTGTCCTGAAACAATAAGATCAGGACAAAACATAAAAATCAATCTATTATAAACAAAACTCATAGGAAATAAATTTTTTCCAGACACCTATGACATCACCAGAAACATTTATCTGCTGCTTCCATTTGTGGAGAAGTTAGGAAATTAGAGTAAATGGAGGACAACATGAGGCAGTCTCTTTCCTACTATCCTTGGACTTACCCCATATTCCAATCTTTCCCCTTGGAGTACAGGTTCATATTTCCTGGCTCTCTTTTCATTGAAAGAAAATACAATGAAATGAAAAAAGAAGCGAGTTGAAAGACATGATAGTTATTATCTGAGAAAACAAAATACATTGTCTTTCTTCTTTTCTTGCTTTTAATTTTCCATCCCTTAAAATTGAATTTGGGGTTTTAATTTTGTTTTACCACTTCCTCAGGAGAAAATATGGAGATAAATGTGAGTTTTTGAAAAGTAAAACAAATTTCTTACAATAAAATCAAAGAAGTGGCTAGTGTTCCATTATTTTAGAAAGTGACCAGGAAACTATAAAATTTAGGCCTGTGGATGTGATGGCCCCTTAATAAAGATACTTTTCTAACAGAGGAGGCATAACAATGAGGGGGAAAGCATATTAGATTGTTTGTGGGAGTCTAGAAATCTGAGCCCATTCCCTGCCTTACTACCTGTTCACTGTGGGCAAGTCACGTATCCTCTCTAGTTTGAACTTTCTTATCTTAAAATATTAAAATATTAGGAGACGGCTACCACTAATAGTGCTGTCCATTATAACAATGGTGACATCTACTGAGCACCTCACAAGCACTGTGTGAAATGTGCACACCTATGCCTCGTATTCTTTCCTCACAGACCTCCACTACAGGTATTGAAATTCCCATTTTATAGAGTTGGCTTATCTGTTAAGAGACTTTTGTTATCAAGTCCTACAGGGAATTTATACTCCGCTGTGATCTTGCAGAAAAGTGCAGGTGATAACATGAGTGAAGTGGCTAATACAGTGGAGCCATTTTTACCCGTTAGCATGGCCACTGTGAGTGAACAATGGTGGCAGCGCACGGCCTTTATGACTTCCGGCTTCTATGGGCTTCGATAAAATATGTTGGCATGACCCTAACTCTCACTCTCACTCTGGTTCCCTCTACTTTCTTGCTTCTGTGCAGCAGGATGGGTCGATTAACCCAGGAGCCTCTTCCTTCTTTTAAACATTACTTAGACGCCGTGGAGCTTGCATTACTTTAGGATTGTCAGCAAACTTGGGGACCAATGGGGAAAAGAGAGGACTGCTTGCCATAAGCCTAAATTGCATAATCCGACTCTATGGGGAATTCTTATATTATGGTATCTGGCAGAAGTCCAGCTAAGAGTAAAGTGAATGCTTGATTTCCCATTTGTCATTGTCCCATTCAGTGTATTAATCCCACAGGCTCCTCAGGGAGACAAGAGGATATAGGACCACACAGTAGAAATCAGTAATTCTGGATCTTCTGGCCATCATAGCATCACGGAATCCTCTCCCCCTCAGCTCTGAAAAACACACACCTATGGACAACATCTGGGATTCCTATGCCCGATTCAAATATGCCAAAACATGGCCTGGGTGAGCATCAAAGAAGGAACAAGTTTAGATTGTATCCTGTGTTTAGATAGTTGAATAGATGGATGAAGCTGGCCTGTAGGGGCAGGAAGCTGTCTTTGGACTCTAGTTAAAAATGGCATAAAGTGATTGAGGTCTTTACCTTAGACATTTCAGTTTTTGTTTAGTCAAGAATACCAAGTTGTAGACTGAGAGTAACCTGCCACTCAAGCAAGAAACTCTTACTTTAAATTAGAAATCCCTTTAGCCATGTGTTGGATATCAACATGTTTTAGTAATTGAAAATAGTTGGTGTTTTTCACAAAAAAATAAATGTTTGTTAAAGTTTTGGGAAAAAACTTTGGCTCTGGAACAATTGTGGGACAACATTATGTTTTTAAAAGCTTTCTGCAAAAGCAACCGACTGTGCTTTTATTCTCTCGTTCACTAGTTTTTCCTTACCTTTTAGGTAATCCTCCTCTTAGCCGGTGCCTAGCTTTCTAATGGGTTAAAGTACTCAAAGCTATTGCCTTCATTCTACAAATGCAATCCTAGCAACAACGCAATTCATTTTTGCTGTCAGTCGGCTCAATTGAGTAATTAAGTTTTGAAAAACAAAATGAAGCTCGGAAAATGACGTTTTAGCCATCTCAGATCATCACTGATGACCAGGCAAAGCTATGGTTGCTATTGGTGACATGGGCAACAGAGAGCAGCCTCCACAACAGGGTTGCGGGCATTTGTTGGTGCTTTGTCTGTCGCTGTGAGAGAAATTACTTCACATTTAGCATCTTACACAGCTCTTCTGCTATAATTTTGGGATCGTGAATTCAGGCAGAACTCAGCTGGTGATCCTCACTGTGACCTCGCATGCTGTCGCCGTCGGACGCTGGCCGAGGTTTCAATCATCAATCATCGACTGCAATGGACAGCAAACTGACTCACTCCCGGGGCTGTCAGCGGGGTGTCACCCAGAGCAATCACACATGGCCTGGGCTTCTCACAGCACGCCTGCCAGGTCCCCAGAGGAGCGAGTCCTGGGGAAGCATCCAGCAGCCTGGCTGCTCAGGGGCCAGGCAAGAGCTGCGTGGCTTTCCTCCCAGCCAGCCCTGAAGAGAATTCGATGCCACTTTCTCTGAATTCTGTTGGTCACCAAACCACCGCAACGGCAAAGAGAGGGGCATTAGACCCCACCTGTTGAAACCAGGAAAGTCAAAGAATTGACCTGGTGTGGCCATCTGCACCTGCCCCAAACTGATGAGCTACGTAAGCAGCTTCTGGGAATGCGCACAGAAACCACTCAGGAAAGCAGAAGCAGCGGGAGAGCTGTTTTAGAGATTCTCCTTTCTGCTCCTCGTCGGTGACACGAGGAGACGTGATTGTCTCCACGGGGCTCTTTCCTTCTTTCCCTGGAACTCTGTCACAGGTGTACCCACAGGGAAATTCTTGCAAGGATTGAAGAGATTGTTTTATTAATGTTGATCTCCAGGAAAACACTTTCCATCTGCTCTTTCAAACCAGGGATATTATTTTCCACCAGATGTGAGAAGTGTAAGGGGTCATGTTATTTTTCTGAATTGTTTTAGTTGAACTATTCATATGTTTAGGAGTGTAGTTTTGAAAGTAGCCACTTTTGGACACATATGTAATACCTTAATCAATAAAGAAAATAAATGAATTAATAAATAAATCTTTAAAAAAAAGAAAGTAGCCACTTTCACCAAAAAAGAAGCCCTGGCAGCAGAACATGTCCTCCCTGAGCCATGATGTAAAACTTGCTCATGTAAAGGCATCTATGTTTTTGTTCAGTGAGGTCTGTGGTTACGAAGAAGGAATCTCATCACTTGAACAATAGATCTCATTGACAGATATACTTAAGCAAATGTCTGAGATTTCCCCCCCCCCCATCTGAATTTTCCAGGAAAACGTAAACTTTCTCTTGATTTGTTTGGTTTGAAATCATACAGCGGCACTTGAAAAATAAAATTCGTTTCAAGCTGGGCAGATGGTCCTATAATAGTTGTTTCTACCCCCAAGGTCAGGTTTAAATCAGAAACAAAAACAAAAAAGAAGGAAATTGAAAGCATTCATTCTCATTACTCCTGACCCAGCGTCTCTCAAATGATAATGGGAATACAAATCATATAGAGAAATTGAACCTGTCAGTTCTCATTCTGGAGGTCTTGAATGGGGCTGGAGACCTCCCTGAAGATGTGGTGGCCATTGGTTAACAGGCAGCATTTTGAGGAGCAAAGGGGTATTTAACTTGGCAATAATTAGGTTTGACTGGGAGGGGAGACATTGGGAAAGGGGACTTAGGGAGATGTGCTATTTGTTCAGATGGACTTCCAAGTGTAACTAACACATTTATATGAATTTAAAACTTTTTAATCTTTAAAAAGTTGATTAATGTTTATCAATGGTGAAATATGTGGAATTATCCACATATGGGAATTCTATTATAGAATAAAGCATAGTGAGAAAAACAAAAGAAATGAACAGAATCACCCCAAATGCTACTGTTGATATTTTGATATCTCTTTCTAAAAATAAGAAGCACTTCTTCTTATTTTTAAATCAACATATAGTTTTTAAGAATTCAAAAATATTTTTTTCTGATATGTTGGTTAATTTTTTTTACTAAACTCATTAACATTCCATGTTAAATATTTTTCTACAACATTTTAGTAGCTTTATAATGCTTTAGTATGCAGTTATTTTATAATTTTTCAATAATCTATTTAAGTTGCTTCCATTTTTCACTACTTTGCAACATCTTAATAAACATTGTTCAATGCTCATTTTTGCACATGCTTCCCACTTTCTCTTACAAAAAACTTTTGTCATTGATGTTATTCATTCAATGGTGTGATGTTTCTAATGTCCTTGCATACATTAAAGTCATTTCAGAAAATGACAAATTGTCCTCCTGAAATGTACAAGTCATATATACTCCCTCCAGCTCATTCACTGTCTTCATCTTTGCCAATTGCCATTTGATAAATGGACTGCTTAATCCTGGCAAAGTTGTGAAAAAGCCACTCTCATAAGCCATTAATGGGAAAGTAAATCAGAAGAATATTCCTGGAAAATATTTTTTAGTGGAGTATTAAGAGTCTTGAGAATGTTCATGCCCTTTGACCTATTTCTAAGAATTTGTCACAAAGCAGCAATTCAAAATGTGAAGAAATAATTGTATACAAAATAGTTATCCATTTAAATTTTTAAAAAATATATTTTATTGATTTTTTACAGAGAGGAAGGGAGAGAGATAGAGAGTTAGAAACATGGATGAGAGAGAAACATCGATCAGCTGCCTCCTGCATACCTCCTACTGGGGATGTGCCCGCAACCAGGGTACATGCCCTTGACCGGAATCGAACCTGGGACCTTTCAGTCTGCAGGCCGATGCTCTATCCACTGAGCCAAACTGGTTAGGGCTATCCATTTAAATTTTAATAGGAAAATATACTAGTAAACATACTAGTTGTCTAAAAAATATAAATTATTATATAAATTATGACATACTTAGTACATTTTAAAATTTTTAGGCAAGGATTAAAATATGTTTACAAAAGGTATAAAATACGCATTAAATGCTGGGTGAAAGTAAATATACCCAGGTTATTAAAGAGTGGCTGCCTGCAAGTGGTGCAATTCACTTTGTGATACTCAAGGAAGCACCATTTACATGCACTACAGTGTAGGTGCCGCCCCCTGGAGTTGTGCAGTGAGATAACACTGGTGAGATGGTTTCGTTTTTCATTCTCCTTAACGAGAAGGTGCCTCTCCTCTTCGGGCTAATGTGAAGGGATACCCAAAGGGAATTTTCATGGGGAAGACACAAGAAGACTAACAAACAAAAGCATGTTTACTGAGTGCCCCAAATTAAAGAGCTGAACATCAGTTCCAGAGGTGCTCTGCTAGATAACGGGAAATAAAATGTAGAAACAGAAACAGCTACACTGTGGGATGGTTTCACTGCTTATTCATACTACAAATAGCCCTAGCCAGATTGGCTCAGTGGATAGAGTGTCAGCCCACGGACTGAAGGGTCCCAGGTTCGATTCCGGTCAAGGGCACATGCCCTGGTTGCGGGCTTGATCAATGATTCTCTCTCATCATTGATGTTTCTATCTCTCTTTCCCTCTCCCTTCCTCTCTGAAATCAATAAAGATATATTTTTAAAAAATACTACAAATAAGTAATACTGTACAATAATGGAACCAATTTGGTATTTCAAACCATATGCTCAGGAAATGAAACCTTAATCTCTAAGGTTGGATTTCACTTGATAGTAGTAAACCTCGTCCGATCAATTCAGGGCAATAGATTTTGTCTCAGTTGTCTCTGGCATGAATTCAGTGAAATCAGGCTTCCTCCAATTCTTCTGGCCCTCTTTCCTTGGAAGATCTCTAAATTCTAGCTCGCGTATTGTCCTGCCTTCACTGGGAGAGAGGCTTCTGTGCATGGACATTGGCACCTGTTGGTTTCCTCCATGGAGTCCCCATGCACATGCAGAGAGAGCGCCAACCCCTCTGCTCTCCAGGGACGGACCTCTGAACATCTGTATCCTCCTCAACCTGATGGATGCCGCTCCAGGGCTGTGGTCCTCTCAGCCACTTCCTCCCAACTCACAGGGGCTGAGAAAAGTTTGCTCATTCTCCTGTTCTTTTCTGGGATGTGTGTGTCGGTGGGAGGGTTGTGGCGAGACACCTTCATCCTTCTCTGCCTAAACATATTATCCTACCACTAGAGGCCTGGTGCACGACTTTGGTGCACTCGGGGGGGAGGGGTCCCTCAGCCCGGATTGGGAGAGGGCGTAGGCCAGGCCGAGGGACCCCACTGGTGCATGATCAGGGCCAGGGAAGGACTCGGGAGGTTGGCCAGCCAGGGAGGGGACGCAGGAGGGCTTCAGCACGTGTCCAGCCCATCTCGCTCAGTCCCGATTGGCCGGACCCCAGCAGCAAGCTAACCTACCTGTCGAAGCGTCTGCCCCCTGGTGGTCAGTGCATGTCATAGCAAGAAGTTGAGAGGCCTTAGCATATCATTAGCATTTTATGCTTTGATTGATTGAACCAATGACCAGACAACTGGACACTTACATATTAGGCTTTTATTATATAGGATTTCTTCTGTGGTTGCATGCTTGGGTGTGAGGGAACAGGGATGGCAGAGGGGCTACTGTGAGAAGTTTGTCATTTCTCCTGACTTCACAATGAAAGTAAGGTACCCTCTGACCTCAGATTCCCAAACTTATGCAAAGGTTTATCATTTAACTCAATCATATACAGGGATTCCGTTCCAGACAAGAGAAAGAGGGCCAGGGTTCAGGGACCTCCTGTTTGTGTTCCCTTATTCCTCTCCCTTATGTCCCCAAGCTAGTAAGACCTTTACTTAGTCTGTGGTGGCAAGACCACCTGGCATCTCATCTATCCTCCTTCCAATATACAGTTTGGGACCAACTTCTATGTATATCAAGCCCTTGCAAAATCAGAAGCATTGGCTTTGAACTACTACTGTGCCTGAAGGTAAAACTGACTCCTTAGGTCTCACTGTTTGAATAGGGATCGTCTCTTCAATAGTCTCCTCAACAAAGTCAAAGGGAAGTTAAGAGGAAGTTTAGTGCAAAATCACCTCTTTGCCAACCACCATTACCAGGGCTCCAAAAATGCCCTTACCCTCTGACTTCCTAACATTTTAAATTTCTCTCCTAAGCAATCTCACAAGAGGACAAATGCTTTTTTTTCCTTATTGTTTGTCTATTTCTCCCATCATGAGGGCATGGGTTTTGTATGTTTTGTTTGCTGCTGTGTTGTCTGTCAAATAAAAAACAATTTGGAATTTTGTATTTCATTTTACCTTATTCAAAAGGATTATTCCAATTAAGGAAAGGGGACTATGGCAATCCAGAGGGGATAGTGGGGACATTTGCAATAGGGCAGCGCTCCAACCATGATATCTGCAAGCATCTCACAGGTCAGATCGATAAGGGATTTCTGATAGGAAGGACTAAATGAGACTAGACAAAACCAAGAGTGGAAGTGAGATGAGCAGCTGGAGTGACAGGACAGTCAATCAGTGAATATCTAACCCTAGGTTAACCAATTCTTGTCACTGAGGAGGGAAGGAGAGGTTATTCCATATTCCTGTGTTCAAGGGCACACCAAAGTCCAGTTCCCTTTTTCCTGAAGGAAGGAGAGAAGCCTGTCTAAGTTTGGAAAACTTGGGTTAGTGGGCATTTTACTCACATCGGTCAATGGGGACCATCGGTTCAGCTAATCACTTACGAGATAAGGAATGGGAATTTGGAGGGTCTGGCCTTGTTGTAGATAAACAAGGGTGTGGGGAGCCGCTATAGGGTTAAACCTCGGACTGACCTGTTGGCAAAGTCACAAACAAGTCCCAGCTTAGAGGGCACAGTCCTCTTAAGCATAATTAGGCCTGACCTTATGACGCTCCCTAGATCTTACCTGGGAAGCTAATGGGCTGAGGGAAGTGCAACAAGAACAAAAACAAGTGAAACTCACAAGAACAGTGTAAACAAGTGAAACTCACAAGAACAGTGTAACTTTGGTAACCACTTCCTTGTTTAACTCTGACTATAAAATAAAGGCTCAGTTTGCCTTGGGATCTTTCTCTGTGGCCTCCCCAGGCACAGGAAGATCCACGGAGACTAAAGAGAGCTAGAGAGTTCTGAACGCTGTCTCCGTGTAAAACATTCTTCGCCGACTCCGTCCACACCTTTGGGAACCCCTGGACCCCCGGGGCTGGACCCCGGCACAAGGGGGTCATCATTGAGTCTTATCTAAGCCGTAAGAGGAAGGATGGTTCTTTGCAGTGAGCTGTTTCCTGGAACACAAAACGGTGGAAGTGATTTCCAGGAGGAGCCTGTCTTCTAGGCCCAGGTAAGATCAAGATGGTCAGCTAGTGCCTAAAACAGTGCCTACCATACACTAGACACCCACTAAATATTCGTTAAATAAATGAATTAACACCACTTAGGCAAGGAGGTAGGTGAAAGGGCCTCTAAGGAATAGGGAGGAATGGGCTCAGTTACTGCCACCGACTTCACCTTCTAAGGTAATAATTAACCATATGCTAATATTGTTGTTAACCATATGCTAATATTGTTGTTATTGAGGGCTCATCGCACATCAAGCGCTGTGATAGCCTCACTTCTAACCGAGCTGTGGTCCCCACTCAGGCTCTTTCATCCGGCATCGGCTTTCACCTGTCACTATTTGAAATGAGCCGATCAACGTAGGCAGCAGAGGACTTACTCTGTTCTGCTCAGAAATCTCCTTTTTCAAAGCCACCTTTTTAAAAAATTGCCTTTCTCCTCTGGTGTTATGCATTCTTTAGTAAGCTCTCTAAAAATGTTATCTTTTGAAAGAGTTGAGGGGCATGTCTATAACTTCATAATCCTTGTGTTTCTTATGTTCCATTCCAGAGATTGCCTACAATTTTACATTTACAAAATACTTCAGGGGCTCTCAACAGAGATGTCACATGAAAAATCCAAGTATTCAACTGACGTTCGTCTCTCAACAAAAGCGAGTATGTCTAATGAACTCTTCCTCATTGTTCTTAAAGAGGAACAGGAGAAAAGCCACTCCCTTCTACATCAGTGTTCCTTATACAATAGCACAGAGAAGGATCTATTTGGAAATTCTGAAAAGCTATGCTCCTCAACTTTGCTTCTAGAAGAAGGGCATCCATTATAGTCATGACCTGTATGCTTATTGGATTCCTGCAAGGTGAAGTGCACATACTAGAGTGTTGATTTTTTTTAATGTTTTTATTGATTTTTAGAGAGAAGGGAAGGGAGAGGGAGAGAGAGATAGAAACATCAATGAGAGTGAAATATCGATTGGCTGCCTCCTGCACCACCCCTACTGGGGATGGAGTCTGAAACCTGGGCATGTGCCCTGAACAGGAATTCAACTGATGACCTCTTGGTTTATGGGTTGACACTCAACATTGAGCCACACTGACTGGACACTAGAGTGTTAATTTTTCCAGAAGTTTACTCCTACCATTCTGGAGTTATATAATAAGCTTAAAGACGGTGATTTGAGCTTCTATTCAAATAGAACAGACAATAGGCATTTTGCATTCAGAGACTAATCCATCCTAGGTCAATGATCTAAACCTTCATAGAAACAAAATAATTTCCATTGAAAATCAGAAGTTTAGCTATTGTGAAATATTTAACCACATCAAATAAAATTGTGTCTAACTTTAAAATATTAAACCCATTGTTTATTTCTGAATACACAATAGTTAAAAGCCTTTGCTGTTTAAAAGAGAATTATCCAACCATATGTGCCAAATTGAATTATAAATTTTGTATTGCAAGGTCCTATTTTTGAATAAGATTAGCAAATAAATAGTGCATTTAATTAAAATTTAACTATTATAAAGTACTGAATGAGGGTGTTTTCAAAAGCATCTGGATTACTTAATGAGATTAGAACAGATTACTTTAAATGCCAGAGCAAATAAAAGTTCCCCTTCTTTTTTTTTCAAATTTAATTAAATTTCCCCTGAGGGAAAAAACTTAGTATGACTTAAAAAAAATTCTCCGCCTTCTTTCTACCTCAAAATATTTAAAACACATTTCTTAAGTGCTTTGGAACAGACTTTAGAAGAGATCTAGCACTGGAAATGGTTACCCGTTGTGTGTGCCATTTGAATGAAGAGCCATCCAGCAGTGGTGGTGATCTTCTATCGTTGGAGGAGTGAATGCTGGGTTCAGAGTGTCATGGCTTCCACACTTGCGGAAGTCAGCTGGTGTGGGCCAAGCCTCCTCAGACCTTCAAAGGAGCTCAGTTCCTGTGAGGCATTTCTCATGAGGGTTCATTTGGACCAACCCTATTTTCCTCTCGTTTTAAAACCTCTTTAGCTGGTTGAGCTTTTCTTGACTTCACATGGGATTAGCCTTATGGACTCATTCTAACCCACATAGTAATTCACTCTGATCTGCTCCCAATATTGTGTTTGCTTCACAGTTTAGGTCCTTGCTTTTTCATGGCGTCTAACCTGGGCATTGCAGGTTCCACTCATTTATTAACTGAACATGCATATGGCACATACTATGGGCCAGGCACTGCATTAAGAAGCACCATGCTGAGCATTTATCACGTTGTAACAAGTATTAATTCATTTTAAATTCATAGCAACTCCACAGAGTTGCTATTGCTATCAACACCACCTTGTAGATGAGAAAATCAAGTAACTTGAAAAACTGGGATTTGAACCCAGGCAGCTGATGCCAAAATCTCTGCTCTGAACCTGTAAGTCTATGCTAACATTCCCATCCAGGACTGGATGAGAGAACAACAGGTTCCAAACAGTAAACTTTAAGCCAAATACACAGATGCCATATACACAGCAATCCAAACATCGAAGACACACCAATTTGTGGCGCATTAAACAAATACTATATTTTAAGGTAACGGTAAGAGCACCTTATTGAGTATTAAAAATCTAGAGCCCAATTTGAGCCTTTTCTCACTTATCCTTAGTTCTTCCTTTATTTTATTATTTCCAGCCTAATCTTTCTTTTTTTTAAAAAAAAATATATATTTCTTTATTGATTTCAGAGAGAAAGGGAGAAGGAGAGAGAGATAGAATCATTGATCAGCTGCCTCCTGCACACCCCCTACTAGGGATCAAGCCCACAACCCAGGCATGTGCCCTTGGCTGGAATCGAACCTGGGACCCTTTAGTCTTCAGGCTGACGCTCTATCCACTGAGCCAAGCTGGCCAGGGCCCTAATCTTTCACATGACTTTGAATTAAAGGGTTCATTTATTACTCACATTGAATCTACCCCATGATGGAGTTTGGGAGAGGTTTTCCAAGTACTATATCCTATTCTTTTGACTTATTTCAGCTTTTCAGTGCCTCTGGTCTTTTTCTCTGGATTTTAGGTTTATCTATTTCCTAGTTTTTCTTCTCAGTTACAGAGGAAACTACTTGAAGCAGTGGTTCTCAAATTTTTGGTCTCAGAACCTCTTTAAATTCTTAAATATTATAAAGAGATTTTCTTTATGTAAATTAGTATCGATCAATATTTACCACATTTAAAATTAAAATGGAGAATTTTTCAAATATTCACTGAGTAACTTATTTTAATAATAATAATAAATCCATGGCATATTAACATAAATATCATGTCTTTATGAAAAGTACATGTTCAAAGACAAAAGCATTTTGTGGGAAGAGTGGCATCGTTTTGCACTTTTGCAAATGTCTTTAATCTTTGGCTTATGAGCAGACAGCTAGATTCTCGTGTATCCTTCCCTATTCAATCTGCTATGATAGCACATGTCACATAGCTTCTGGGAAACTCCACTGCACATTCATAGGAAAATAAGAGTGACAAGGCAAATAATGTCTTAGTGTAACTAGGAAAATAGTTTTGACTTTACAGACCCCCTGAAAGGGTCTCAGACAACAGGTGGAGAACCCTTGCTTTAGAGAGAGCAGGTTGGAGAGAAAGAAGAGAGAAAAAGTGCTTCCTCCACTATCCTGTCCCCAGCTCTCATTCATCCTCTTTGCAATGCCCTAGAGGGAAAAGATGAAGAGAAAGCTAAGAAAGACTTTTCTATATTATGAGCAAAAATGCACTGTGACCTTTTGCTCTAACTTTGAAAACAGAAGGCATTTTTAAATTTATTTTTTACTTGTAAGGGAAAGGGAAGAGCCTGTCTTACTTTTCTTTCAGACCAGAATTTCCTTGGGTACCTGAACCTGATATTGATTTGACAAGAAGGTTATCAGTCAATGTTCCCTAGGACAAGTTGCCTAGCAACTTGGAACATCTATAACATGCCTTAAAAAAGAGTTATAAAATTTCCCGAGAAAAAGTATTCTAAAGAGAGAAAAGGTTTTTTGGTTTGAGTGCTTGGAATTTACTCAGGAACTATTTGTGAACACACTGAAAGGGAATAGCAAGAGAGTAGCAAGAGAGCTGACTTCAATCTGAACTTCGCACTGCTACTTTTATGACAATTACTACTATATATATATTGTCCCTGCAGGAGTTTGACCAGGAGACCAGGAGTTTGATTGCTCACTATGATGTGTGCTGACCACTAGGGGGCGGCACGGAACAAACAAAGGCCCGGCCAGCAGCAGGAAGGCAGGCTCCAGCTAGCAGCTGGAAGGCCCCGATGGGCTCTGATCATGGCCAGGCCTAGGGTCCCTACCCATGCACAAATTTCATGCACCAGGCCTCTAGTAATAATAATAATGAAAATGATTATGTCATGCGCTGTGTAGATCTAATCGATAGTTTCCAGGTCCACGAACACGCACATAACAGCAGTCTTCAAGTTGAATTTTATGTTAGGCACAGTGTTGCCTCCCCAGGGCCCTGGAAAAGTAGAAACCTGAAAAGATAGATGGACTTTTCATTCAAACTCCTCGTTTTACATATTAAGTAATCAAAATCTAGAAGGGAGAAGTGACTTGCCACAAAAGACACAATATGTAGTCACTTAAAGAAAAAGAACTGGAAGACAAATCTCTAAACCCTAAATAGTTAAAAAAAATAAATAAATCAGAGGTACCCGATTTATTTATTTATATAGGGTGTGTCCCAAAATGCACGCAAGATTTGCAATTCAATTCAACTGCAAATCTTGCGTGCATTTTGGGACACCCTATACAAGATAGACATGAACTTCCTCACCATTTATGTTTACTAAATAAATAAAATGAATATTTGAAAATACCAAAAAAATTAAAGTATCAAGTAAAAAGGTGTAAAAGGAATTTATAAATTTTCTACATCCTCGTGTGTATTACACTGGATGCATGGACCTCACTTCAGGAAATACTAGGAAATACTGCTCTGAGGAAAGATGGCTATATGTTATGTAAAGTTCACGCCACCTTATTTTTTTTCAAAGTTCTAGAAATTGGGTGATCATGGATCATTTCAGTAAGAGTATCTCAAATCAACTTAAAACAGTTCTTTAACATAGCAGGAGATTGTAGGAGATCAGAATATTCCACCCCAAAATATGCCATTTTGCCATAAAGATTATTTTGAGCTTCAAAGCAATAGAAAAAGCAAACACAGGATGAGCTCTCTGCTGTCCCACTATCGGCCGGAAGACAGATCATACATTCCCCTAGTGAAAGTGTTCTCCCTCTCCTCTTCCCTCCCTTTCCCTTCATACCAGGAAGGGAAAAAACCCTTATCGCCAGAGATAAGACTGCCCCCCAAAAGAGTCTACATCATAAACATTTCACTGGGAAATGAGGTCTAGAGAGGCAGAAGAATAATAATACAGACGGTAATGTTCTTGGGGACAATGCCCAGGTGAGCAAATATAAAACTCCAGCGTGAGATGCCAAGTTTATTTCAATGCAGTTGCTGACTTCTTTGTGTTCTTTAAAAATATCTTTTAATCCCAATGTCTGCATGATCACATTTAACCTGTATCTCTTCAGGATCTGAGTGCTAGGAAATGTGTTCACGTAGTTTTCAAATGCCTCAGCTCTCAGCCCAGATTGTACTGGAACCTCCCACATAGCTGGGAAATGTTATTTCTACTCTCCTAGTCCTCTTGAGCCCAAAAGCCTTTTCATTTTTCTGTTTTTCCATGATGTCCCTATCTTCTATCTACCCATTATCAAAGGACCCTCAACCATAATCTAAGCATTTACCAGTCACATCAAATCATCATTTTTTTGTGGGCGGGGGGGGGGGTGGGAAGTAAGGGGCAACTTTCAGTGTTTGTCACATGAGATACATAATCCATCTTCTAATGTTATTTAGGCTCTTGAAAAAACATCATCAAACGAACTTTAACACCAATCTAGTGCTACTGGTTCAAGTTCACAAAAAACCTTCCTCATTCTGGTGTTTTGTTCCAAAGAAAATATTGGCTGCAGAGGGAAATGTAACTTCCAACCATTTTTTTATTTTTTAGTATAGCTTTTAAAGTTCTCATTCTTCTGAGGTAGTATCTTACTACAGTAATATGCTAGAGCATTTATGTTTATATGTGTTATCTAACAATACATCTTCTGATTCCAACACTTTCTCCTTATTTGCAATGGAGACACAAGTCTTTTAAACAGCCACAGTAACAGTTTATAATGTTGCTTTTTTATAGCCAACCAAGGTATTCTACTATCCCTTCCTATAAGCTTTATGTCTGTGGTTTTACCCTAATGATTAAATTGCTAACCAAAATGGAACTGCATATATTAAAGCTCAAATTTACAAATGTTTAAAGCTAAAGCCTTTTCAGTATTAGTTCTTCAAATTAGCTACAGCATTAAATTATCTTCTTTAGTGCTTTCCTGAAATTCAAGTTAATTGCAAGAAAATAGTGCAATGTCTATAGAAGTATTAAATCATAGTTAAATCAGCAAAAGGGACACGTTAGAGTATTTTATAGGAATGTGATTTTATTATAACTTTATTATAAGTGTATGATCCAAATACTTATACCAAATACCAAATAGAAAGACATCCGAAGTTTCCCGTATTCTTTAGTTAGAATAAATTTTCCTTATTCAAATTGGTGTCCTTTTTGAAATATCTGACATGTATGATTGACAGAGGGTAGCACATTAGCTCCCATGCTTAGCTTCAAGATCAAATAGCCCAGATGCTGTGGATCACAGAGATATTTTTCTTCACTCTACTTTATTTTTCTTTCTCTTTCTCTCCTTCCTTGCTTCTACCTCCTCCTCCTCCTCCTCTTCCTCCTCCTCCTCCTCCCTCCTCCTCTTCCTTCTCCTCCTCCCTTTTCTTGTACTCACCCCTCCTCTTCCTTTGCTGCCTCCTCCTCCTCTTCTCTTTTTCAGACTCAGAAGTTCAATTTGGTTAAATCCAGAAATGAAATCAGCTCAGTCATCTCTAGATACTAAATTGCCAACGGAGTACATGACTGACATTTTTACCAAAAGGAAATTACCCATATCAGGCTTTTCCATCTTCGGACTCATCCCTCACTAGTTATTTCCATAATATGAGTAAGGCATGTAAGAAAAAGACCAAGTCACCATCATATTGTAATTGTGTGAACTGAAAAAAAAAGAATAGCTTTTCCCTTCATCTGGTTTTTGACTTTCACCTCTTTTGTCACATCTTTCACTCTTTCATTTGTGACTGTAATGGAATAGAAGCTATATTACAGCACTCATCATCAAGTCTTTCTGCCCCTTCCCCATCAGAAATGTTTTTTGCCTCCCTTCCTACCCCACACCCCATGGAGTCATTCATGATACTTCAAAACGGGTATCAGTTCTGAGAATCTTAAAAGTACATCTTATTCAGAACTTCTTTGATTTTTCTCTTATGTAGTACCGCTGGCCCCCAGATTTTATCCTAAAGGTTAGACTTAACCTTCTGTAAATTTAGGGTGGAAGGAAAACTGATCTCTCCACTCCCACCTTCCCCTTATCAGTTCCCCTTCCATTTCTGGGATAGTGATCTCTTTCATTATACCCAGCTGATCTACAAGCCCCTTCCCCCCCACTCCTGCCGATCTCTCATAAGATATTAACAGGTAACTATGTTGTAAGTGAAATAAGTTGTAAAATCTGACCTCAAATTTCCAATGGTCTTCAAGTTGATTAGAGGGCTCTGATTTCCAAAACCTTTATAGGCTCAAAGAAAAGCAGCATTGGAGTTAAATGACAGGCGTTGGGTTTCTATTTTATAGGGATTTCTCATATAATGATGGTTTATTCTGCTTCCAAATACTCATGTCTTTTCAACCTGCGCTAGAAATAAGCACAGTGATTTGCTCTTCCACTTTTTGTGTAATGTTTGATACATATGCACATATATAAACATATTTATATATCTATATTATAAAAGGCCAGTAGCCATAATGCTGTACGCTGGAACAACAAAAAGACGGGTCACCAGGAGGTGCATGGGGCACCTCTCGGTCCCTCCCGCCGGCCTGTGAGCCACTTGCGGCAGCAGAGCGAGGCTTGTGGCTCACACTGTGTGGCTTGGTCCCTCCCTCATGGCCCACAGCCTCCGATTGCAGCAAGGCTGGGGGCTGGCTGGTAGGAGGGGCGGTGGGCATGGCGGGCGCGCGCAGTGGGCGGGGCCATGTGATTTCACACACTGGGCCTCCGTTATAGATATATATGTCAAAGAATACAATATGGAGGTTGCTCAGGGCTAGTAAGGGAAGTTAAATATATACCTTCTTTTGCCTGTGATTTCCTGATACAGAATATTTCCATTATTTGACTTGCAAATTATTTAAATTTATACCCTGTGGACTTGTACTCATGAACCTTTTTGTTAGAATAAAAATTCTACCTTGACTAATAAGATAAAGGTACTTTCTAAGTAATAGAATTTACTATAATTATTGGTCACCACATCATTGCTATTTTAGCATATATTATACTCATTAATTTCCTGGTAGCTGTCAAAATCTTGCCCTGTCTTTGGGGATGCACTAAGTATCTTTAATAGGGATTATTTGGTGAGACTAGCAGGAATATAAAAGAGATCCATCTGGTAGACATATCAAATTAATAGTACTTGAACACTGAGTTCCCCTTTTCAAAAACTAATTAGGAATAAAAACTCAAGTTTCTTAACAAATACAGATGCATTTTCATTATAATTTCATAACAGGTTGCCTTTGTCACATCTGAGTGGTTTAGAATCAATAATACTTTTGAAGCCCTGTTATTAACTTGATGAAATACAGTGCTTGATGACTAAGTAAGGAAACTGAAGCTAACTTCATGTTTCCCTTAGATGTTTGAAACTCTTTTGGGTACAGCTTGACTCAGTCAGTCTTCTCAAACTTTCACCTCTTTTGTCACAAAAGAGGATTTGATCATTTAATCACATGCTCAGATCAGATATGTAGGAATGTGATATGGAAGTTGCTAGTATCCAAAGCAAATACAGATCTTACTTTGGATTTGACTTCCTGATACAATTCAAGACAGCATGATTTAAAGCACCAGATTAGTGCTACAAGAATTTAGCAATGTCCCAGAGGTCACATGATCTGAAGGAAAACTTTTTCTTCTTGAGGACTTGACTTATCAAGGGCCATTCTTTCCTATATTGCAGAATTCTCGAGTGAAATTTGGGTGTGGACTCTATAGGTTCTATAGAAAAAGGCCTCTTATTAAAGTTTCTATTAAAGTTTATAAATCACCATTCCAATAAAAATATTTCCTTAAAAATCTAACTATATTGCTCTAGCCTGTTTGCTCAGTGGATAGAGCATTGGCCCACAGACCAAAGGGTCCCAGGTTCGATTCCAGTCAAGGACATATACCTTGGTTTCAGTTCCCCTGCCCTGGTTGGATTGCATGCAGAAGGTAACCAATCAATGTGTCTCTCACATTGATGTTTCTCTCTGTCTCTCCCTCTCCCTTCCACTCTCTCTAAAAATCAATGAAAAAATATGCTCGGGTGAGGATTAACATAACAAACAAACAAAATCTAACTATAGCCCAGCCAGCGTGGCTCAGTGGTTGAGCATCAACCTATGAACCAGGAGGTCACAGTTCGATTCCCAGTCTGAGCACATGCCTGGGGCATGCAGAAGGCAGCCGATCAATGATACTCTCTCATCCTTGATGTTTCTATCTCTCTTTTCCTCTCCCTTCCTCTTTGAAATCAACAAAAAAAATTAATTTAAAAATCTAACTATATTTATTCTTTCAGAGGGCATAGAAAGATAGGTGGTACCCTGAAAAAAGAAATTGGCTTAGGCTGAAGAAGTCGCATACAGATACTCTGCCCTCACATGTACACACACACACACACACACACACACACACACACACTCCAGTGGGGAAGGAAGGGTTGCAAGTATCATGGAGCCTAAAGTGGTACTGCCTAGGTATTGGGTTCTGGGACAGAGTTTGATGATAATAGGCCCACTCTATCAAGACATTCACAAGACTATTATGACATACTGGGGCTTTTCATAAAGCCTATTTATCAGTTTAAAGGACTGTTCATTTTCACATTTTGTGCTTCTTACTTCTTTTGGTGTGAATTGTTCTTTCTTATGTGAAATGATGGCCAGAGAAGTATAGCATTTGTTTTTATGTTCTTACTTAAAAGACAAAACAACTGTGCAGCCTTACATTGGCTTTCAGATTTGCTTTTGGAATATTGCCAGCTGATCAAATTCAAGAGTTTAGAAATTGCTACTCAACATGAAGCATACATACTCCCTTCATTCTTGCTGAATAAAAGCAATTACCATTCTGGTTTTATAAACCATTCCATAGAAATGTAGTTTTATGTTACTGCTCTGGCCATTCAAAGACACTATCTCCACCCCATCCATTAAAAACAAACGAACAAAAAAAACACCTAAAAATAAATAATCAAGAAGGAATGTGGTTATAGTATAGCTTATTTCATCGAGTAGATATATGGCTAAAATGCTCCCAAAATATATGTTTTATTTTACCTCTAATAACATTTTCCTTATAAAATTAGTATTGTGATTTTCCTTGAAATAAAAAATATAACAATTCAGTAAACTTTTTTTATTATCCAATGGCTACATTATGAAATGGTAATTTCTTTTATAACATGTGTAAAGGAACTAATAAAAAATTAAAAATGTGAACAGATGAAGTTTGAAAAATTAATGAGAACTTAACTGAATATAATACAATGCATCATAATGAAAATACAGTTAATAGTAGGAAGAAATATGAGAATAACTTTCTTCATATGATTTTGAAGTCATCAAGGAGTCAATATAATCTTCTACAGTATCTTTGGCTTTAATTGTATTACCACATAGTTGACCAATCAGCCTTCAAAAGCTGCTTCCTTCCAAAGTAGGTAGTAAATATATATTGCTGAGTATATTGTTTTCTAAATATCAATTTGTTAATCTTGTCAATACAGTGTTTTTCAAGTTTTCTATATCATTAATAAACATTTTATCTAGTTTTTCAATTATTGAGAGTGAAGTGTTAAAATCTCCAATTATAGTTTTATAAACTTTTAAGTTTATGTAATTTTAATTTTCCTTTAGTTCTGTAGGGTTTTGCTTCTGTTATTCAGGTGTATAACAAATAAGATTATTATATATATTCTTAGTGTTTTTCTTTAATATTAGTGATACTCCTATCATGAAATCAACTTTGTCAAGAATCTATATTGCTACTTAAACTTTGTAGTTTACATAATGTGTTTTTCCAAAATTTAACTTATCTGTGTCTTTTATATTTAAAGTGCATTTCTTTTAAGCAGTATATAGTTGGGTTTTGCTTTTTAAAAAATCCAATTTGATAATCTATGCATTTTAATTGAAGTGTTCGGTTAATTTATACACAATGAAATTATTGGTGGCAGTTGAATTTAAAACTATCATATTACCACTTATTTTATTTGTCCCATTTTTTCTTATTCCTTTTTTTACTCCTTTCTTGCATTCTGTTGGCTTCAGTATATGCTTTCAATAATTTCTTTACCAGACCTTCAGCTATATCATTAAAAAAATTTTAGTGGGTTGCTTTAGAGATTAAATATGTAACCAGAACTTGTTGGTATATACCTTAAAAATATTATATAGGAGCATTCAAGATCTTGCTTCCAGGCATGTCATCAGTTTGGCTCAAATAAACTCTTTTTTATTTTTAATTTTTTTCCTTATTGATTAAGGTATTACATATGTGTCCTTAGGCCCCCCCCCCATTGCCTCCCTCCCCCCCTCCCACACACCCACTTATGCCCTCACCCCCCTGGTCAAATAAACTCTTATAAAATTTGGAAAAATAGATTATATAGTACATTAGGTTATTTTAAAAACTTTACAATAATACAATTATACTTAGTCCCCTCCTGTTCACTGTGTTATTCTTGGGATATATTTTATTTCTACATATGTCTTAAATACAAAGATATATTGTTATTATACATGCATTCATCAGTTTCTTTTAAAAAACAGAGGAAATGAGAAAAAAAGTCTTTCATATTAACCCACATGTTTCCCATTTCCAGTGTTCTTCCTTCTATTATGTTGATACTAGAGGCCTGGTGCACGAAATTCATGCATGGGTAGGGTCCCTAGGTGATTAGGGCCAATTGGGGCCTTCCTTCCCCAGCTGCCAGCTGGGGCCTTCCTTTGTTCCGTGCCGCCCCCTGGGGGTCAGTACACATCATAGAGAGAGATTGAACTGCCAGTCTCCTGGTCGAACTCCCAAGGGGACACTTTGCCTATTAGCCATATATATACATACACACACAGACACACACACACACACTAGACGCCTGTTGTACAAATTCGTGCACCAGTGGGGTCCCTCAGTCTGGCCTGTGGGATCGGACTGAAACTGGCTCTCCAACATCCCCCGAGGGGTCCCGAATTGTGAGAGGGCATAGGCCAGGCTGAGAAACCCCACCAGTGCACGACTGGGGCTGGGGAGAGCTTCAGGAGGTTGGCCAGCTGGGGAGGGACAGCGGGAAGGCTCAAGGGCGTGTCTGACCCATCTAGCTCAGTTCTGATCTGCCAGACCCCAGCAGCAAGCAAACCTACTGGTCAGGGTCTGCCCCCTGGTAGTTAGTACATGTCATAGAGACTGGTCAACCAGTTGACTGTCTGCCCCTGGTGTTGAGTGCACATCATAGCTTGTGGTTGAGCAGCCTTGGCATATCATTAGCATATTACGCTTTGGTTGGTTGAACGGCTGACCGGTCAACCAGACACTTAGCATATTAGGCTTTTATTATATAGGATAAATGAGTTATCATCTGGTATTATTTTCCTTAAACTTGAAGAGTTTATTTTAACAATCTCATGGTGTAGGTCTGCTGGCATCAAACTTCTTTAGCCTTTGTTATCTAAAAATGCCTTTATTTTGCCCTTATTGTTGAGGAACATTTTTTGCTGGATATGGAATTATAGATTTAATGCTTCTTCAATAATCTAAAAATATTCTATTGTCCTCTGGATTGCATTGTTTCTTATACCACCAGTTGTCATTTTCATTGTTCTCCTATAGGCAACCTATGTTTTTTCTCTTTGTACTTTTTAAGGTATTCTCCTAATCTTCATCTTTATGCAATTTGACAACATGACAATTTGACAATGAGCTTATGCATAGTTTTTCCTGTTTGGGTTTGTTTGAAAGATATGTATGTATATATTTTTTAAAATCAAATTCAGAAAATGTTTGGCCATTGTGTCTTCAAAGATTTTTTTCTACTCCAATATCTCTTTCATCTTATTTTAGATCTTCAATTACACAAGATATTGTTCTCTAAGTCATGGAGCTCTGTTTATTTTTTCAGACTTTTTACTCTTTATGTTGTTTGGATAGTTTCTAGTGTCCTACTTCAAGTTTATTCATTTCTTCCACAGTCTCTATTTTACTGTAAGTCATCCAATGAATTCTACATTTTAATCAAAAGAGTTTTCAGATATAGACCTTCCGTCAGTTTTTTGGGGTTTTTATAAAATAGCTTTTATTGTACGGCTGGGTTTCCAGATCTGTCCACATATTACATCCATATTTTAATTTACATCCTTAAAATATTTATAACATTTTGTATAGCTGTTGTCTTTGTTTTCAAATTTTATTTTGACTGCTTTAGATCTGGGCATGTGAAAATTTGTTCTAGCTTCTGGGTATGTAAAAATGAAAAGCAATCCATGTATTAAGATATCCAAGACTCTACTGGTGCATCTTACCCACTGGAGTTGAGATGAAAAGGCTGTCAATTAGGGCTGTCAACAAAATTTTACAAAAGTAATTTGACTTGAATTAAAGAGTAGACTTTGGTACAACTGGTCATAAAAATACAGACAGGAATTAGCATGGTATATTGTTATCCCTGATGGAATGTGTAAAATTGGAGATTCACAGAGAAAAATAGAATCAGATTATGGAATGTCTGAAAAGTTTGGCATATACTTTTATAGAAAATAAGAAACCACTGACATTTTATAAGGTATGAGGAATAGCACAATAAAGGGAAATCGTTCTACTGATTTTCCTTTTTTGTGATCTATCCTGTACTCAGAAATACAGGCTAGATTGTTGTCTACATATGAAACATTGGAAGCATAAAAACGAAAGATTCCCATCAAAAGTTGAAGTATAGAGGATATGAACTTTTATGAGTTAGTAATTCAACAAAACCCTATTCCCTGGAAAATATATATAAATATTTTTAGAGAGTAATTGCAGCAGAGTTAGTTGTAAAATTTGGCATGCATAAAAATCCAGTTTTCCATAAAGCATAATCCATGAGAAAGATAAAATTGCAGGCCTATCTGCCCAAGCACACTATTGCTATAGGAACAATTCGATTACAGTCAGCAAAAAAAGGAGTGTTTACTGGTAATGTTAATTTTGTGCTGGGGCGGGAACAAGACATGAATTTAGGGCTCTACGTTTGTGATACTAACGTGTGGTTTGGCTTCTCTGAAAACTTCAGTATGGGAAAATAAGAAATTAGAGCAAGAATTCTGATAAATGAACTTTGGCTACTCTTTCTTAGGTATAGAATATATGACTCACTTTTTATCACATGGCACCAAGTGTTTTGTTTTATTAACTTGATTTTGTTTCAAATCCGACTGTTCTCTATGATTGAAAATTTAAGTGTTTGCCTGCGAAAGACACAAGCCATATATAAGACAAATCCCATGAACCTGGAAAATAAGACAAATAGTAGAAAGGGTCATATCTGCTTTAGTATAAAAGACTCCAAGAATTTTGAAACCCTCACCGTGCTATTGTTATTTGCCATAAATAACAAGATACAGCGTTGTCTCTGAGAGCCTAAATTAATGCTCTTTGAAAAAAAAAAGTGTTGAGAAACACGTTAGAAGATTGCAAAACTGAGTTGTTGGCCAGGCTGTGGGTGGTTGGCAAGATTAGGTGTCGAGTATGAACGTTAAAAGGATAGGATTTACTCTTAGCACTCAGAAGGGTGAAGGGATTGGAAAGATGGAGGGAGAAGGAAGGTCTTATGAAGGTGATGACTGATGAGCTAGACCTGGAGGACAGGCAGTGCTGGCTGAGATAGGGAATTCAACTCTCTAAAATGTTTTGAGAGATAAATATTTAATGAAAAATTTTTTTCTGGCCAGATTTTTCTTCCAGGTAATTATTTTTTTTTATTGCATTTTGACAAAGACTCTCCCTGTGATGAAACCTGAGGCCAGGCACCTCTCCCTCCTGTAAAACCCCAGGGGTCTCTTGAACAGTCTTCCTTACCCCCCAATCTCAGGTCCTGGGGAGCATCTTGCGCCTGCGCACATCGCAGTCATACCCGCCAGAAGGGGGCAGGCCAGGATTTTCTTTCCTCCGCGCCTGGGTTCGGTCACCCCTCTTCTCCTAGCCTGTTACTGAGCTCCGGCCGGGATACGCTTCCTTAGCAACGGGTTGCCCGTGGCAACAGGAGGACGCGAACAGGTAGGCTTGGTTTCCCCGCCGCTAGCCGTCGGAGGCCCAGGCCGAACCATGTCGGAGATCTTGTGCGAGTGGCTCAACCAAGAGGTGAAGACGTCCCAGACCGTGAGTGAGTGTCACAGCCCCGGAGAGCGGGCTGGGGCCGAGCGGGGCCCCGCCGATGGAAGGCGGCGAGGCCCGCGCGAGCTGCGCAGGTGGGGCGCCTGTGCAGCGGGTGACCCCTCTTCTTTCGCCCCAGGCAGGGCCAGGCTCCTCCCTTCCCCACGGTGCCATCCCTGGCCTGCTGTGTTGGCAAGCCCACGAAATGTGTGTGCTCCTGGAGCCTTAGCAGTACCTTCTCTGAGTGTGTCGCCTCCAGTGTAAAGTAGACCCCAGGCGTCCTCTCCATACCCTTGCCATCAGGTGTGACTTAATGCAGAACATGTTGACATGTACACACTTCGCAGGTTCAGCCCCACATTTACAGACATTAGCTGGCGACTGTTCACTCTTGCCCAAAGCTAACTTTATTCTAACCTGACTTCATCCCCAGCCACGCAGTCGCCACCCCAAGTCTCTAAATCTCACAGAGGCGGCTGTACATGCTGGCATCTGCCGGGAGAGCCAGGGAATCCCAGCTCAGCACCCTGCTCCCTCTCAGCGTCTTTCTGTTGTTTCAAAAACAGGCGTTAGTTTTCCAGCTGGGATTGTTTTGGCTCAAGGCAAGTGGTTTTCAGCCCAAATCATTTCAGGCTGTTTTCCCAGAAACACCCTTGCATAACACCAACTTGCTACCTCTTATTGAACACTTGGGCACTTACATCGGACCCTGTGCTAAGCCCTTTATGTCGATTTTCTTATTTAATCCTAAAAACAAACAAAACAAACAAAAAACCCTAAGGACATTGTCCCAGGTGTGCCGATGAGTAAAAGGGGCTGAGAGCGCGTGGAGATTTGCTCAGGGTCGCACAGCTAGAATTTGAAGCTAGTTCTTTGACTTGTGCTCGTGGGCACTATCTTGTACAACTTTATATGTAGGGAATATATTTTTAAATAACCCAGCTTCCCCAAGTTTATTCATGTGAGCTCCTTTTATAGGAATCATTGCTCAATTTGAAGTCACAAATACAGAGACTCATCCACCAAGGCCTGTTGTAACTTCACAGGGCATAACCTAATTCCTCGATGGTTAGGTGCCAACGGTAGACTTATTAGCGTTGGTTTAGAAGTGATTCTGTCTTTATGTTACTTGCTGGGACAAAGAGAACAGGAGAAGGATGCCACAGGAGCGCATGTGCTTCCTTGACGAGGTTGAATAATGGTTCAGTCATTTTTCAGAGGCAGCTACAGTCCGTTGATTTCTGGATCATTCTGAAAGGCAGAAGTCGATTTGGATAAAGCACGTTATTGACCTCTGTGTTGCCTGGACTGCCCTGAATATCAGCTGTAAAGAAAAAGAATTCCAATGACCCTTAACTGAGAAATCCCCCTCCTCTTACTGGAGGGAGGGTTCTGGAGTCACTAGGAACTTGTGAAGTCCCGACATATGAAGATTCACATCTATGTTATCAAAGCTAAGGATCTTCAGTGAGTTACATGTAACCCGACCATTTCCCCTAGAAAATGGTGCTCAGATGTGTATGTTAATGAAATGTCTTAGACTACACAAAAGTTGCTCAACACAAAATGACACCTGAAATTCAAGCCATTATTTTCATAATGAAAAACAAGTAATGTAATGTTACTAAAGAATTTGCTGTAAAAAATGTTAAGGACCCTCCATTATTTTCAAAAATAAACATTGGCTCTGCTTTACAAAACTCTTATGAATTCATCATAGGAGAAAACTAGCATCAGAATATTCTCCACAAAAAAAGTGAACGTTCTTAATAATTGAGTAGAAACCTTTGAATTCCATGTACTGTACCAGTTAGATCCTTTGTAAAGATGGATGTACAAGATAGTCCATGCTCTTTTGGATTCTGGGTGTGGCTATGTTGAAAATTTTGCAGTATCCAAAATAGAAATAATAATCTCTAGGTCCCCATTTTATACCTAAAGTAAGAATAAGAAGTGCTATGTAGTTGGGAGGGTATTAAATGAGGTTGCAAATGAAAAATACCTACCACAGTTCTTAACATCTACTACATTAAGATCCTGAAAAAATATATTATCTCAACAATTCTTCTGTCTCTCACTTTATGTTAATGCCTAGTACAGTGCCTGTCATGTGGTGGCATTTAGTAAATAATTGTTTATTACCTAAAAGTCTGCGAGGGAGGCAAGAGTATAGGCTGAATCTTATGGATTTGTTCATCTTGAGAAGGTCACCCTGGAAACATTGACCCTCAGCTTTGTGAGTTCAGAAGCTGTTTTATTATTTTAAGCAAGTTCTTGGGAATTGTGTCCTACTAACTGAAATCACATTTTCCTGATTTTATAAACCAGGGGACCAATTTATCAGGAGGAAAGGATAGCAGAACAACCGATCCTGGCAATTGAGCAGTGCACCATCTTAATGGGCGGGTGTACTCGGGAGAAGAGAAAATTTATAGATCAGATTGCTCACTGACAATCAGAAATTAGGTATTATCAAAAGAGCTCTCAAATTAAGCTAATATTTTATTTGTTTTACTTATCTGCTCCACAGATATTGTATCTACATAGCTGTGACAGGTTAGATTAGATTAGGTTAGATTCTATTAGAGTCAGATTCCTTCCTTCCTCTCCTCCTATTTCTCCTCCTCCTCCTCCCCCTCCTCCTCTTTTCCCACCAGCGCAGGAAAAACTCTACTGCTCAATTTTCCAGTGTCACTACTACAAAAGTTTCTGAAATTACAATATTTGTCTATTCTTTCATTGCAGCAAATCTCTATTCTTAATAAGGTTAATTAATATATCCAAAGATTATAGATTACATGATATGTAAAAAAAATTAAATAGATAAAGTTATAAGAGATAGGCTGTTAATTTTTTTGTATAAGTGAGTTTCCATAGGTGGCTAATTTTGTCCTTTCATATTAAATCTTAGTAATTTTTGTTTTAGAGAGTGACATTTTTTATTATTTGCATTCTTTATTTGAGTCTCCTTGTGCACTACCTAGACTTTGTTGATTGGGTCTTATGTTAAGACCTTTTCAAGAGTATCAAATTTTATTTTTTAAAAGGAGCTATTAAAATATTTTATAGACTACTTATATACATTTTATAATATACTAGAGGCCTGGGTGCATGGGTTCATGCACCGGTGGAGTCCCTCAGACTAGCCTGCACCCTCTCGCAATCCGGGATCCCTCAGGGGTTGTCGGACTGCTGGTTTTGGCCCTATCCCTGCAGGGCCTATGGGGATTGGGCTGAAACCAGCATTCTGACATT
The DNA here is from genome assembly GCF_000147115.1 of Myotis lucifugus. Taxonomy (NCBI): domain Eukaryota; kingdom Metazoa; phylum Chordata; class Mammalia; order Chiroptera; family Vespertilionidae; genus Myotis; species Myotis lucifugus. The sequence continues at coordinate 1,425,830 of NW_005871116.1, forward strand.
CCCTGAGGGATGTACCAGTGTGTGAGGCAGCAGGTGGCTGGGAAGGAGCCTGAGCCAGGCCGGGTACCTTGCCGCTCCCGCTCATCCCAGCCCGATGCACCTACTGCTGCCACCTCAGCTTGCTGCTCGGTAGTGCTGCCACGGAGGCAGGAGAGGTTCCTGCTGCTGTAGCTGCGCTCACCAGCAGTGAGCCTGGCTTCTGGCTGAGCGGCACTCCCGCTGTGGGGCACTGACCACCAGGGGACAGCTCTTGCATTGAGCATCATAGCAGTCACTTTAAGCTTTTATATATATAGATTGTGGTGACCTATTATTGGCCTATGATGACCTTACCATATCAAAGACTCATAGAACTTGAGATCTGAAAAGGAATCTCAGACATCATTTAATTCTTCTTTGGCATATAAGATAATAAATAAGATATGTTTAGAGATTTGTTTAGGGTTATACAGCTAGGTAGTGGCAAGTTAGCAGTAGATTCTGAGTCTGCTGACTGTGAATTCATTCCTCTTATAATCTGGTGTCACTAAACCACACATTTTTCTCATGCTTCACCCCTCAGAGTCATTAGGAAATATATTGCTCCTCACATGATACCACAGATTTTAATACTTTCTGGCTAGCTCAGCAGCATTTCCCTTCATTAAAACTTGGCTTCTTTGGACTAGAGATTGAGACAGCAAATCTAGTAACAGAAGGCTGTTGCGTAAATCAGTTTCAAAATTTTAAGATAGGAAGTTTCAAGAAAAGAATGTCGCCCAAAATTTAAACCATGAAAGGAGGTTATAATAACACAGAGACTGCATTTTGAACAGTAAATCTTGGGAAATATGATCAAGTCTTCAAAGGAGAAGATTGGCCACCCTATCCTCACACTGGAGGAAAATAAGTGGCCAGTCTCCTCTATACAAGATCGCAGTATACACCTGTAGTTGAACAAAGTCAGGTTTATTGTCCGGTTGGCAACTGTGGGGCATCTCAGTGAGAGGGTGTGAGAAAGGATTTAAAGCATTTGTACTTGTGTTAGGTGTTTCTGAGGAGGGATCAAGGAACTGGTGCTTTGCTCTGAGTTCCATACTGTCAGAAGCATAGGCATCTGTATGGAAGGGCACCTTAATAAGTCTTATCCAGGAAGTGGAGAGAATAAAGTGCCACAAAGCCACGAATGGTAAAAAAGCAGCAACATGCCTGGCCGGTGTGGCTCAGTGGTTGAGTGTCGACCCATGAACCAGGAGGTCACTGTTCGATTCCAGGTCAGGGCACATGCCTGGGTTGCAGGCTTGATCCCCAGTGGTGGGCATGCAGGAGGCAGCTGCTCAGTGATTCTCTCTCATCATTGATCTCTCTCTTTCTCTGTCCCTTTCCTTTCTCTGAAATCAATAAAAACATTTTCTTAAAAAGCAGCAACCACTCATAATGGGAAGATTAGTGGATGTTTGGTCATTTTTGTGTTTTGGACAACTTTGTTTTTGTCTGAGTACAAACATGATTACAGAGGGATTTTGTTCTCGTCTTGATCCATCAGCGTCTCAGAGTGGCCTTGTCGGCGTTGGTGTGCTGTGAACCTGATTATGTTTGGCAGGAGAATGCCAAGGCCTGGCCCTGGGGGCCGGCCAGTGCCTAGGAACACCAAGGCCTGATGAGGCCAGGCCGGTTCCCCGTCTTCAGCAGCTGCTCTTCTCTCTCTCCACTAAAAGTAAACTTGCTTGACTTTTTAAATGTGGTTGATAATGCAGGCTGGAACGTTGCTCTTCTATTACAGGAAGAGTGAAGGCCATTGAGCATAGAATGGGTAGGTCTACAGACTCATATACACAAGTCCAACACCCAAATGTCTCTTTATTCATTTGGTGGCAAACCTTGACTGGAAATGCTGTGACGCTATGTTTAGTCTTTATTTCTCCCACTCAGATGTTTTGCTGTGGAATTCAACTGTGTTTTGATTGCACGTGTTTTTGGTTGGAGTGTTAGAGCTTATCTGGCCCTAAGTGTCGGCCTGTATCTTAATTTAAAAGACAATGTCAAGCCCTAACCAGTTTGGCTCAGTGGATAGAGCATCTGCCTGTGGACTCAAGGGTCCCGGGTTCGATTCCGGTCAAGGGCATGTACCTTGGTTACGGGCACATCCCCAGTGGGTAGTGTGCAGGAGGCAGCTGATCGATGTTTCTCTCTCATCGATGTTTCTGACTCTCTGTCCCTCTCCCTTCCTCTCTGTAGAAGAATCAATAAAATAAATAATAAAAAAGACAATGTCGAATATTTGCTCTCTGAGTACTGAATCACCTTTTAGGTAAGAATGTACTGTAGTCCTTGAGGATCTACTATTGAGCTTCTGAATTAACTAATTAATATAACCTGTTATCTTAAATTAGGAGGCAGTAAGAATAACAAAAATTGTCACTGAGCATTTACGATATGCCAGGAATAGCACTAAGCACTTTGCATGCACTATCTCATTTAATTCTCAGACCAACTCTCATGAGGTAGAGATGCCCAAGGCCAGTGGCTTCTAAATGGGCAAGGACTCAAAGCCAGAGAATCTGCCTCCCCTCGTGGCCGCTTTGGAGTGTGGAAGGCCTGTCTCCTTCCCGTGCTTTCTCTGGCTCAGGGCCCTTCCGGTGGAGAAGCGCAGGGACGATCGCCCCGCGGTCCTGGCCTAATGCACACCTTTCATGAAGGCCCACTTCACAGCTCTCAGCAAACTACACTTTAGTGCTGGGGATGAGTTACGCCTCGTGGAAGATTGGCGGCACGGTTGAGTTGCTGCCAACCAGGCTTATCCCGATGTAAAGCATATCAGAGCTCAGCATGAAGCCCCTCCCTGGCTCCCATGGGTTAGTTATTTCTCATATTCTTCACTGCTCCTTGTCCTAGAATCAACCCGCCTCTTCTTTCCCGCAGGAAATGCCAATTGTTAGTGCAAATTAACTTACAGAGTGGGCTGTCAAGAAATTAGTCATGATATTCAGGAACACATACTAGGAGGAAAAATATGATAAACCAAAGAGGGGAAATAAACTTTTCTTTGATTTTGTTTTTTCCCTGTTGTTTCTCTCTTCCCACCCCTCTCTCTGACTTCTTACCTGTCTTCTCATACTTTTTAATCTATATATTCCTAAAATATATATATTAGGAATTCTGAATATGTGTGTGTGTGTGTGTGTGTGTGTGTATATCCATATATATATATATATATATATATATATATATATATATATTTGATAACTTTCTTTTCTTGTCTAATTCCTTGCATATATTCTTCTTTTTTCTTTATTTTTTTCTACATGTCTTTCCTTTGTTGCTTTTATTGGTTGCTATAGTTTTTCACTCTTCATCTCTTTTCGGTCTGGGTGGCACACAGTAAAATCTGCAGTGTCCTATGCATGCAAAACTGCACATAGATTTTTTTTGTAATTGTTTATTTGTAGTGAACTCCTTGACAATGAAATAATCAGTGTTTATTGTTCTCCTTTGACCTTTATACCCATAAATGCCTCTATTTTACCCATATCAGAATTGCATTATTAATACGACATGCCAACGCAAAGGAAGTGGGTTATGGTTTTATTTTCCTAGTGACCTTTTGGTAGCAGTTTGCTGCAGACTGTTTGCCTGCCACATTGAGAGTGATGGAATCAGACACAGTTATCCCCCAGTTATTCATGAGCTAGACTTTAGTATTCAGTCAGCATGAACAGCAGGCCCAGTGCAAAATCCAGAGGGAAGGAGAAGACGAATGAGACCCTCTGAATGCAACATAGCTCCTGAGGGCAAAGCTATGGTCTTTAGACTATCACCAGAAATCCGTAGTCTGACAATGGCTCTTTGTCCAATGGCTCTTCAGAAAACCAAGAGAAGAATGGGGATGGACTAGGGAAGAAAGAATGGAAACAAGCAGAGAGAAGGAAGCAACCGACAGAAGAGGGGCAAGGCACATCCAGAGCAGCCCAGATGGCACAGTGAGGGCAGTGGTGGCAGTTGAGACCAGGGCACAGCAGAGGTGGCCAGCAATGGGGGGTCTTTGAGGAAAGGGGAAAGCAGCCGTGACTTGGGAGGAGGAGGTGGTGGCACACCTCTGCCCTTTGGAGGTGGAGACAGCCATTTGGATTTCAGTTGCTTCAAACAACTACTACTGTATGATGCCAGAGACATGGCCAATAGATGCTAATGCTAGACAGTTCTGGAGCTCATCCTGAGTGAATGGAATCAGTGGGAATCATTGACACCATTGTTTATCTATTTTATTATTATACTTGAGGCCCGGTGCACGAAATTGTGTATGGGTAGGGTCCCTAGGCCTGGCTGGCAATCAAGGCCCATTGGGGCCTTGCAGCTGCCAGCTGGGGCCTCCCTTCCCTGGCTGCCGGCTACTGGCCTGGGGCCTTCCTTCATTCTGCACCGCTCCCTGGTGGTCAGCGCACATCATAGCGAGTGATCGGTCTCTCAGTCGAATTCCTGCAGGGACAATTTGCATATTAGGCTTTTATATATAGATGGTTCAACCTAAATATTGGAATATTATTAAGAGTATAAAATATACAAAAATTAGGAAGACTTTGGGCAAAATTGTGGGCTAGTGTCATATATGCAAGAATCTTATTCCTGTGATAACGTGTAGTGTTCTGAATGAGGTCTCTGGGCTGTGGCCTTTATAGAACAACTGGCTTTGCCCCACTGCAACCTCACACCAAGCATCAGATCGACAAATTCAACATTTCTTCATATTCAATTTGCCACCTGATTATCAGTCAAATAGATAAAAGAGGACAATCTGGCACAAATGAGTTTATGATACTACAATGACATATAATATTTTGACTGCTATTGCTTAAAAGATCCTTAAAGAAACATGTTGAGGATGTCTGCAGGATTTTGAAGTCATTTGAGAGGTGATGGCAGTGTCCTATGATAATATAATGCATGTATCAATTTTATACATCACCCTTGAATACCATGTAAACCTATATCCTTTACTTCATGAGAAAAATACAAGTGAACCCAAACTAAGGACATTTCTAAAGAAAGCAAATTCTGTTTAACACTTTAATTTTCTTTTCTCTGCACTTATCATGAGATGCCTCCTATCTGGCAGGCGTTGTACTAAGCGATTCTTACCATTACCTCTAATCTTTAAAATAGGTCTCCAAGATAGGTGTAGATATGTCCTGTCTGTTCTAGAGATGAGAAACTCAGGAAGTGCACCGCTACTAAGGGGCAGAGCCAAGATGTCCACATCGTGTCTCTGGCTCCAAAGCCTGCTTTCCTCTGGGCTGTCTCCATCATCACACACAACAACTGGACCCGAGTCGCCTTCCATAGCCCCAAGGAGAAGCTTGACTGTGTCCAGTTGGCTGAATTTAAGGAGGTGCAGATGGTTTTGTGAAATGTCCATTGTAAAAAGGTTAAAATCAAGTCTTCATTTTGTTTTAGAAAGTTATATTGTACCTTGCTTGGTCAGAATACTGTGCTATCACCATCCACAGGTTGTACTGATAACTAAGGAGCTGCAGTGTGATTTTATAAAACACATGGAAGGTTTGTTTTTAAATATAAGGTGATGAATTTTACTGGTTGTGTTTTAATTTGGTCAGAAGTTGTCTTTCCTTTCAAAATTTCATATGTCACCGAGTATTCATATATGTTTATGCAGGAATTTTTAGAAGACATCTACCGTTAAACCTCAATTTTTTATTTGCTTATTAAAATAATATTTCTAGAATTAATTTTATGGAATTTTGAGTTCAAATTAAATTATGGAGTTTCACTCTATAAATAAATAATTAAAATATATAGACTTTATGTGCAACATATTGATTTGTTAATCTCTATGCTTAAATTCAGGCCCCAAGACCTTTGCAAAGGCATTTTCCAGTGGCTATCTCATTGGAGAAGTTCTACACAAATTTGAACTCCAGGATGACTTTTCAGAATTTTCCCAAAGCAAGTGAGTCAGATTATTTCTTACTTAAAAAAAGGGGTCAATTCCTCTGGCATCTGCATGGTTTTAGCCTCCAACAGTAACTTTTAAGAATCATCAATCTCAAGATCCCTTTTAAAGCCTAAACCGAGCAAGAACACCTTTGGTGTGGAACTTGTCTCTTCCTCCTGCATTTGTAACGTGTGAAATTGCAATTTCTCCACCTCCTCATCGCTTGTTTATTGCCTGTCTTATCGTAGCCATCCGAGTGGCTTCGGGCAAACGTGTAATGACATGAACCCACCATTACAGTGTCATACAGAGTCCTGGCCCCAGACCCCCCATGCTGCCTGTGCATCTCGTCCACCTCAACCCTGGGGCATCATTGTTTATCTATTTTATTATTACACTCGAGGCCCGGTGCACGAAATTGTGCATGGGCAGGGTCCCTAGGCCCGGCCGGCAATCGGCCCATCGGGGCCTTCCAGCTGCTGGTTGGGACCTCCCTTCCCTGGCTGCCGGCTACTGGCCTGGAGCTGCTCCTCTGTCAACCCTGGGCAGCCACTGATCTTTTTACTGTCGCCATATTTTTGCCCTTTCTAGCATGTCCTCTACCTGGAATCATATAGTGTGCGGCCTTTTGAGATTGGCTTATTTCACTGAGTAATGTGTACTTAAGGTCCCCCGACAGCTTTTCATGGCTTGAGAGCCAATTTCTTCTAAGCGATGAATAACATCCCGCTGTCTTCCTGTCACGCAGTTTATGTATCCATTCACCTGCAGAAGGGCATCGTGGTTGCTTCCAAGTGTTGGCAGTTATGAATAAAGCCTCTGTAAACACCCACAGGCGGGGTTTTGTGTGGACATAGATTTTCAGTTCTTTTGAGTAGGCACCAAGGACCAAAATTGCTGGATTGTAAGGCTCTTGCTTATTTTTACATATTTTTGAGGAGCTTTAAATCTGACCTCTCAGACGGCTGCTGGGTTTTGCAGCTTTCTCTGTGGCAACGCTGCTGGGCTTCAAGGCTACCATCGAGCGAGCAGGGAAGATGGGAATGGAAATGGGCGAGTTAAAATGACAAAAAGTGTTTGGCTCAGCACAAAGAGCGTCGGCCTGGGAACTGAAGGGCCCCAGGTTTGATTCCAGACTAGGGCACGTATCTCGGTTGTAGGCTCACTCCCCAGCTCTGGTTGGGCTGTGTGTGAAGGGTGTCTCTCTCACATCAATGTTTCTCTCTCTGCCTCTCTCTCTCTCCCTTCCACTCTCTCTAAAAAAACAATGGAAAAATATCCTCAGGTGAGGATTAACACAAAAGAAAGAAATAAAATGACTGAAAGCTCTCATTGCTGACTGAGATTGGCTGTTGCTGCTGCTGCTGCAGCTGTTGTTTTTAAATCGGTGATGCTTGGATTGCTACAGGCCTTCGACTAATTTCCAGAATTAGGAAAAAGTCGATGGATAGGGCTCGTGCCAGGTTTAGGGCTTGGCAACCTGAACACAGGGCAGCTTTCCCACCTCGCCCCACCTTTGGATGGGGGTGCGCCCTGCTCATCATCACAGGTAACAGCCTGCTTTTCCCGCTACAGAGGACTCTCTTGCCCACTGAGAGCCATCGCAATCCCCAAGATGGGGAGGAGACCTACTGCTCCTGACAAAGGAACACCCTCCATCTTTAGTTTGTGGAACAGCCCACTTTTTTTCCAGGACAACCAGTCTTTTAAAGAAGGCAAGGACCAGTAAATCCATGGCTTTGACCTTTGTACTAGTGTATTTGGTGGGGAGAAAATCCTTCTTTGTTAAAATCTATTTGGGGGCAGCTGTCTAGGGCCAGAGCTCATGTTTTGGGGATTTTTGTCTAATAATTTTTAGTTGCTTTACACTAAAATGTAAACAATAAAGTAAGTATATGTTGCTAATAACTAAGTTATTTGCCTTGGAAAAATCTAAATCCTAACTCACCTAACACTGAAAGAATTCTCGGTTTTAGAATATTTTTAGTCCATCTCAAAAGATGGAAAATGAACAGATTACTTAAAAGGATGAAAAATAAAGAGACACAGATACCCCGGAGAGGGTGGCTTCTACTTGCTCTGAAACATGTATTCCCTCACCAAGAGGCAAGAAGAGGAGATAGGTAATCCCTTGGCAAATTAGAACTGAAAATAGGGAGGGAGAAGACTTTTCCCAGAATTCAGTTCTTTTCCTTAGAGTCATGACTTACATCACATACTCTGTCTCCAGAGCAAAGATGTCCCAGTGGTTTCTCTGTGTTCAAAAACATCTGAGTTGACAATGCATTATTCAGGGCTATTTTCAGACTCTAGTAATAATATCACTTGAAGAAATGGACATTTAATTTGTTATTTTGACTTCTGAGTAGTGGTATTTTTCAAAACCATTGTTTTGTTTTTCCCTTAGGAGAAGGAATCTAGTTTTCTGGTTTTGTATTGACTTCTTATAACCATTCCAACATCTGTTTTAGCAGGAAAGTGTATAAAATGAATGAGTTTTAATTTAGCCATTGAAGAGAAATACTAGCAATTGCATAAATTTCAGGACAATAGGAGAGCTCAATGTATTTGCATGACTGAGTGGTTTTAGAGAGGAATGATATATTTAAAAGAACACAGCATACTTCAGACTATTGGACCACGATAGTATCTCTGATATTCGTTTTTAATCTAATGCCAGTGTCTAAATATGTAAAATATTTTAATGCCTAGTGTTTCGAGTGCCAAGCTGAATAATTTTTCTCGCTTGGAGCCAACACTTCACCTCCTGGGTGTGCAGTTTGATCAGAAAGTGGCTAGCAACATTATCACAGAAAAGCCTGGTGCGGCAACGAAACTCTTATATCAGTTGTACACGGCTCTCCAGAAAAAGAAGAAAAGTGGACTGACTGGGGCAGAAATGCAAACCATGCAGCCCCTGATCACCATGCGACTTCAGAACATCAAAAGCGAGGCTTTCCGAGATGTAAGTACAGAAGGAAACGTGAGAAGCCCCAGTGGGTGTACGTGTCCCTTATGCGGCCCTTATGTGCTTGGCTATAGTGGGGTTTTACTTTATACTAATAGTTTCAATGCATTTATCCATGTTTAATACCTCTCTCATGCTATCCACATTTCCAATAGCTTATCAAATTCTGTTTGGGCTTTTATGCCTACTCCTCTCTCTCTCTCTGTGTAGCCATATTTGCTTATGAACCTACTGACGTGACTCCTGAGCTTCAGGCTTTGTCCCTAAATTCCACTTTCACCGGGTTCTTCTTTTGCTTACAAACCTTCTGTTTTACATATATCCTGTCTCCCAATTTAGACTGATAAGCAACAGCTTTCACTAAATGTTCTTAGTCTGTCTTGTAAACATTATTTATTCATAGTCCTCAGTAGGAAGTCTCGCTTCTGCATTGATTGGCAGCCTGTCCTTGCGTGTCTATTCCTACTCTTTCCTTTTCTCAGCCAAGCTGACTCCTCTCATCTCTCCTTGTCCCCACACTTCTCTCCATCTACTCCATCTCCTGTGCAGCCTTCCCAGGACACATGGTCTCTTCACGGGCACCTCCTTGGGGACAGGTAATTCTCACTCTCTGGTGTTCACCTTCTGTTCCTGATATCGCTGCTGACTTTCAATATTGATTTGTCTTATGACCTCATAAGATTTTCAGTCTTTCAAATTCAAGGGATATGCCTAGCACCATGCTTTCTTTCAACATTGCGACCACTCACTACACACGTTTTGATAAGTTGATAGAACTTCCTAGGTGGCAATCACCTTCAGTTCCGGTGCTATTTCCTTATGGTCAGTGAAATGCATTAACCCTTCCAGGTCTCTAGGATAATGGCGAGTGCTGCACTGATGCATTGCACTCCATGGAAATGGAAGTAACTAAAATTTTTAGTTTAATTATGAAGCAACAGTGACATAATAGATGTGAGGGACAGTTCTACTTTCAGCTATGTGTATGCTTAATGGACAGCCTTGTGAGCCTGGTAACAGAATGAAGTCAGGACCCATGAGAGCTAGAAATGAGATTAGGCTTAAAGCTGAATCACAGGATTGCATCTTGCGTTCTTCACTTGCAAGCTGATTACCTTTGGGCCAGTCCCTAGAACAGTCTTAATTATCCCAACTGTAAAAACAATGATAATTATCTCTATCTACTTCAGAGTTAGGCTTTTTTTTTTAACTTCAAGAAGACAATACACAAGACATTGTAAAGTCCAAGATAAGCAGCAGTAACAAATTCTACAGAGCTGGGTAGATGAGGTCAGACTAGAGACCATTGGGTTTCATGTTGGCCCTGGGTGACCTACCAGAGTCAGCCAATCATCCATTGAACACTTATATGCTGGGCTCCTACTCTAAGCCAGGCACTTGCACAATGAACCCAAATCCTCTTAGAGCTTACATTTTAGGGGGAGAAAAATGTTTCAGTTTAGTGGTTAGATTGCAGTGAGTTGAGGAATAAATTGGAGATGAGAAAGAGGGAGCATAGACTATTCTTTCAAGAAACTTGAAGGTGAAGGAGAAAAGGAAATAAGAGCAATAGCTGTGGGAGAGAAGCTCGAGGGAAGCGTGAGACTTTGTTTATGGATAGAGATACTGGGACAACCTGCTGGTTGAGGTAACGGAAATCAGTGGCAGGAGATGCCTGGTGTGAGGAAGAAGTGGAAGGAGAGCCTCTGGGAGGAAAGAGGAGGAATGAGGCAGGGGTTCAGCTGAAGGAGTAGAGATGACACTCTTCAGTCCCAGATGGAGGAAGACACTGGTGTTTATTATGTAGTAATATCAAAATTCACTGAATTTTAATGAAGTGCCAAGCCCTGTTCCAGGTGCTTTCTATATATTGTCTTGCCTAATATTATTTCGCATCAGTCCTATGAGATAGGTATTTTTTCTCTCCCCACTTTGCAGATGGTGAAACTGAGATACGGAGGTTAGAAAACTTGCCCAGCTTTACAGAGCAAGTAGCTAAAACTCAAACCTGAACGATCTGACTCTAGGAGTCACACACTTAACAGTAGGCTCTCTGTGATCTCCGTGGGTACTTCCTGGGTTGGGGGGAAAGTAAGAATGAAGTTGAAGACATAGATATGTGTTGAAGCAGAGAGGTAAGCTGATCAAGGATCTTACATTGTTGCTGTCCCTGTGGAGATGGAGGCCAGGCCATTTTTCATAGAGAAAAGGGCCGAAGGTGTGGAGGAGCTTAAAGTCAGCTCGAAGGTCCTCAAACATTCTTCTGAGTAAGTGGCAGGACCCACTGAGGCCACATTAGGAGGACCAATGTTATCTTTTCTTTCTTTTTTTTTTTTTCAGTAAGTCTTCAGCTTCAACGGAGATTACTTCTGAATATAAAAGTTTTAGTTAAATACATGGTCCATGTTTCTGTGTCCCACTTTACAATCATCTTTAAAAGTTTATTTTCTTATAATATCGCATTCTCCAGTGGCCTGGAAGTTTTAATGTTTCCTCACTTGTTACTAGGAAGAGAGAGGCTCAAGTGATAGAAAGAACCTGACTTATATTATCTCTTACTTGTTGAAATTGGTTTTATAAAATTATTTTTATAAAAATATAGTTCCAATAATTTAAATACCATTTATTAAAAATTTAACTCAGGACAAAAATTTACTATACAACTATATATATCAGATTATTTTGTAAGAAAGAATTCGAGTCATATTTTTGTATTCTCTCCTTACATCAATTAAGGATGTGAGTCATTAGAATGGGGCTTGTAATTATTTTAGCAACCAACAATAGTATCTTATAGAAATTTTATTTCAAAGACAAATGTTATGTGTGCTTATAACAACGATATACTCTTTATTCTCTAATAATGGCATCTTTTGAAATGCTTTCTTCATTTAGAGACTTAGAAACCTGATACCACGTCAAACTGATTTCAATCTGATGCGGGTTACTCACAAGTTTCAAGAAAAATACGTACACATGAAAGAAGATGTTGTCCGCATACAATCTGAGAAACTTGAAAAATTTCAAAAACTCAAGGAACAACAAAGAAGTTTTAATATGGAAAAGGTTCTCTAGCACAATTTTAACAAAACTTCATGAGTGCATAGTATACTGTGTGATTGATGCCTGAGTACACATTGCATAAGCATTAATGTAGCCCAAGTTGCATGCTGCTGAGGCACGATGCGACGCGTGCTCTGCCTGCTCCTACCTCTCTCTCCTTCACTTTCCCCTTGTCGCCATCTCCACTTCTGCTCACTGGCACCTCCACTCATAGCTAAGAAGCAAGAACTGCCATTCTCTGGAATGGCAGGACAACTTGATCCAGCGGTTCTCAACCTGTGGGTTGCGACCCCTTTGGGGGTCGAACGACCCTTTCACAGGGGTCGCCTAAGACCATCGGAAAACACATATATAATTACATATTGTTTTTGTACTTAATCACAATGTTTTAATTATGTTCAATTTATAACAATGAAAATACATCCTGCATATCAGATATTTACATTACGATTCATAACAGTAGCAAAATTACAGTTATGAAGTAGCAATGAAAATAATTTTATGGTTGGGGGTCACCACCACATGAGGAACTGTATTAAAGGGTCGCGGCATTAGGAAGGTTGAGAACCACTGCTTTATAAGATGTCTGGTAGAAATCAGTGAATCAGTTGCATTAGTGATGGGGAGGGGGGGGGGGTCCTGGCTCCTCAGCGAAGGCTGTGGCCATTGTCACCACAGAGGGAGACAGAGTGGACATTTCTTCTCTCCTCTTCCTCCTTTGCAACCCCTTGGTCTTCCTACCCTCCCCCATCTCTCTCTTCCTGGCAGTGTGGCTTGCTTCCCTTCCCAGCCCCCTTAAACCTCTCAGCATCTTCCTGGCCCTTCAGGCTTTGACTGACTCCCTGTTGCTTCTCCTCTTTCTCTGAAAGTCTTGTGTGATCTCCTCTGACATGACGGACTTGAGAGGACAAGAGAGTGTGGAGTCATCACAGACTTTGCAGAGAATTGCTGGGGGCTGTGTGTATGGAATGTGTAACCTGCAGGCAAAAGAATTAGAGTTCTCACTGCACTGTAACCCACTTTATATAAATTCATATATTTAGAATGATAAGAAGTTAACATATCCTGAATGTAGCCAGCTCCTCATGAGGAGGGAGGGAAAGATGAGGGACGAACTCTGGAAAGTCTTAGGATCACATTACTTGCCACAGACTGGAAAAGGGGGTGGGCTTCCCTGGGCATTTCGTGGTGAGGACGGGTGCTGGGACTCCAGGTGGAACCAGCCTGCCGAGGCTCCTGCAGAAAGTCTCCGAAGAAAGTTGGGAAAAACAAAGTATGATACCATTAGATATCCTGAAATAAACTGTTAAAATGATAAGAAGCAAATAGGACAAAACAGAGAGCCTAGCTCTTCCTGGTTTTCTTAAGATAAAGGATAAACATATTGCAGTTAAGTAACAATTTGCATTTTAGAAAAGGAAGTGAAGAAAATTTTAGAATTATTTTATCTCTGACTTATTTCTTATTGACATTTCTTATATTTAGATGTAGATACTAATGATCTCATTTGTTTTAATATATTGCTTTAGTAGTAAAGTCATGATTAGTTTCACGTTACCTCCTAAATCATTTATTTGTAAAATATTTTACCTAATGTTTTTTTTAATTATGCCCTTCTGCTTATGTCTTCTTAAAATAATGATTGCCTACATAGAGAAGAGATGATTTTGTAATCATCTTACATGACTTAGTGACATGACATGAATTCAGTATTTTATGAATTCAGTGTTTCAGTGTGACTGAGTTTGGGGGAAGTTTGTCATTTCTATCGAGTGCCCAGGAGTCCTCCCAGAGACCTTCTCCTAGACCAGTGATGGCGAACCTATGACAGGCGTGTCGGAGGTGACACGCGAACTCATTTTTTGGTTGATTTTTCTTTGTTAAATGGCATTTAAATATACAAAATAAATATCAAAAATATAAGTCTTTGTTTCACTATGGTTGCAAATATCAAAAAATTTCTATGTGACACAGCACCAGAGTTAAGTTAGGGTTTTTCAAAATGCTGACACGCCGAGCTCAAAAGGTTCGCCATCACTGTCCTAGACTGAGCTTCCTCTTCAGATCATCTTCAGACAGAACTTTCTCTTCCCACTATCGGGCAGGTCATGAAGGTGGAACTGGGAAAGAATCATACTCGTGTTTGTGTGTGGGAAACCTTTACATTCCTTTTTGCATCAGCACCCAGAATGAAAATACACACAATTGACTGGTATAAGTTGGGGACTCCAAAACTGTGTTTTAATATCATACTTTCCAAACTAAGTCATGTTGACACCTGCTTTGTGACATCATACAGTTGTGACCCCAGTCCATTGGTTAGTTGATGAGTTCTGAAAACGTCAATGGGGAAATGGTGTGTGTGTGTTCCTATGAGTGTGTGACATTGCCTAGTAGTCTGATGAACTGAATGACTAAACTAATGTCTATGGGGTATTCAGCAACGCCTGAGCAGAAGACGACAGAATGAAATAATGGCCAAAATCCAAGCGGCTATCATACAGATTCCAAAACCTACATCAAACCGTACTCTGAAAGCAATTGAGGCCCAAAAGATGATGAAAAAGAAAAGAGAGGCAGAGGTAGGTGATTGTCCTTTAATACTGGGTTGTGTTTATTTAATAAAGGAATGATCGTTCCCTAAAACATATAGAGAGATTTCCCAAAACTGCTTACTTTCTTTACAAATTATCTCTGGCATGTCCCTTCTCATGAAAACGCTTCCATGGTATACACATTCAGTCCGTTTCATGTTATTTGTTCAGAAACAGAAAATGCAGCTCTGGGCCAGAGGTGACAGACTCTGGTTAAGTGACAGCACCTGTGTGAGTGCCTGTGCTGAGGCTTCTGTGATCGCTAACGAACTGGGCCAGAACGGGTGCTGTCAGCATGACTCCCGTGGGGGCCACAGGGGCCAGCTGAGGCGCACATACCGTGCCTGTGCTATTCCTCCCTAATGTGTTCACTCAGCTGCACTATTTTTCTATGAATCCTAGACATGTTGAGTGATTTGCTTGTTTTCAGTATATTTAAATTTAAGTTACCTACACAAGTGAGTTTTTGCTAGCGATCCATGCCAAAGGATACCATCTGATTCTGTTCTGTGGGGGAATAATAGTATATTTTGATACAAATTCCTGTAGTTTGCATACCACTACAATAATGACCCAAGAAGAAGATGAACAGCTACCATTTATGGAGCATCTGCTATATGTCAAGCTATGGATTGGACACTTGACACGATCTTTAATTTATACATAACTCTCTAGGTAGGCTATTCTTTTGCCCATTTTGTAGATAAGGAAACTGAAACTCAGAAAGCTGGCATGTTCTACTCAAGCTCACAATGCTGGCAAAGCAGAGTTGGCAGGGCTACATTTATTTTTTTTAATTAAAAAAATCCCGTGTGTGGATTCTAAGAAATATTACCCACGGATGTTTTCTTCTGACCCCATTTTAGTAAAGTACATAATTCTTATATTTCCTAGAGTTGATTAAATTTTATTAATAAATGCAGTAGACAGAGGATGAACTAATAGAGAGCAAATTAATAGTGTAAATGAGGCTGCATGAGGCAGTGATTTTTAAAGAAATATTTATATCCAAAAATGCGTATCCTCATTTATAAGAATTGCAATTAAAAATCTCAACTATAATTTAATAAATGTTTTTAAATTTAAAAATAATTGTGTCCTAACTCTTATTAAATTCAGAGCTGAAATGTGAACTAAATGATTCAGGTTAAGCAATTTTTATATTTTTTAGGTATATTTAATCCAGAGGAGAAGTAACAGATCAGAATTTTAGAAATTTGCTGGAGTGTGGCTTTTCCAAGCTCACTTCCTAATTAGCTTGAGTTAGTAGTGCATGTTATCTTGTAAATTTGAATAAATAGGGTATGTGGCAGTTTTCAATGATTTTTAGAGGCAGAAAACTGATAATGAATTTTTTTTAAAGGATGTGGCCAATGAGATTAAGGAGTTTGAAGCATTACTAAAAAAGGATCTCCAAGCAAAAGAAAGGTGAGATATGAACTATTTTAATAATCACAAAGCTACATTCTTTTTAAGCTGTAGGTTTTGAATATTTGGAATAGTGTACCTGGAATAGCTGTTCCGAAGACCTTTTCACTCTGTAGATGCTTCATTATGACAGTACACGAAAGCATATAAATGACTTAAAGTTCAGATTAATGGTTCATTAACAACTTTTGTAAAGTTCAAGAGGGAAAATGGCTATTATAATGCGACGTTCAATTATTTTTCTATTCTCTGCTTAACATTTTCTAAACTAAAATTGTTTCAAGTTTAAGTTTGCCACAGCAAAACCTTTTTTAGACGCTAGTTGGTTTCTTATGTGTCTCCTCAGCATTTAACACAGGGATTCAATAGAGTTATTGAATCAGTTTGTTGACCAAATGTCACTAAGTCAGTTTGGTGACTTAATTGAAAAAGTGCCTGGTTAATGGGCTTCATTTGTCCAAAGATAAAGATCTCCTATGGTGGGGGGGGGGGGTCATTGACTCACTATAATCAATTAAGGACTATGTATAATATAGGAGCAGTTTGAGGTGTTTTTCTTTTTTTATGCAAACTATCAAACTCTACTCAATCTATAGAATTTAAATTTATAGACTGAAATAAATCTTTGTCAAAGAAGAAAGGCACAAATTATATACTTCAGTCCCATATTAATCTTTCTGAGGGAAGGAAACAGCGTCAAATGAGGAGGAATAAGAAAAAGCTAGGAAAAAGTGGCGCGGAAGTCAGATGTGGCAGGAAAGTAAAGCCGGATGAAGAATGCATGCAGTACTTCCCCTCCCACCCTCTGCAGAAACTCCTGATGCCCAGCCATGGTTCCCACTCCCATTTTCCAGTGCTGCCCCGACTCCATGAGAAAACACAATCCATGCCCACACACCCAGGTGGCCGCCGCCTGAACCCACCACATCCACCTCACTGGCCCATGAAACCGCTGGATTTCCCCCAACTCTTTCACTCACCTCACCAGCCACACACTCTGGAGTGATAAACACATGACATCCACCAGCAGGGCCGTCTTGGAATATTTCGTTACTTTCTGGTGGATGGTGGTCTCTGTGGCCCCAGGGCCAGCTCCTTTCCTAGGACACCACACAAGTTAGCAACCAGAGGGGACACCAAGCACAGCAGCATCTCCCATTCCCTGCCCCAGCATCCATTCCAATTGATTTGTGACCTTGCCCTGTCGGTTAGATGATTCAAAGACCATCCCTGTACAGCATGGCTGCAGACACGCACCCTGCTTCCTGTGGCCTTTGCTGACTGGACCTGAGCCTCGGTCTCTCTACCAGTTAGTTTTGGAAACCACCAGACAAGAGTGGGTTGAAGTAGATGGATGTTTACTTCGTTCGTGTGTCACAGAAATCAGAGCGTAAGCATCCAAGGTGTGTGTTGCAGCTCCAAGGTCCTCAAGAACTGAGCTCCTCTGTGCCTTTTGCTCCACTGTCCTCTTGTGTGATTTGCATCCTCACCGTCACATGCACAGATGGCTGCTGGAGCTCCGGCCACTTGGCCCATGTTCCAGTGTCAGGAAGGAAGACAGGCCAAAGTAGCTATCTCCAGTCTTAAATGGCTCCTTTTACGAGCCTTCTCAGAAGGCCCATATAACATTTCTGCTCACATCTTATTGGCTGGAACTCAGTCACACTGTCCTACGCAGCAGAATGGGAGGCTGGGAAGTGTAGTTTTTGGCTAGGGACATTGTTTTTTTCTGAATAAAAGTTGGGCTCGGTTTGGAGGGGAAAAGGAGGGACATAGCAATGTCTGTCAGAAGTCCTCTCTCTGTAGGAGCCTCCTCTTCATCCTGCTAGAGATTTCCCCCTGGGCACCATGAATATGCACCTTCCCTTCTCAGAAAGGCAGGATAGGGCCCGGGCAGCAAGAGTCCCTGGACCAGTCCCCCCTCGCCGTGACCAGCCTCATCAGAGACTGAACGTCCCTTCCACGTGCTGCACAAAGAGCATTTTCTCTGATGGCCCTAAGGTGGAAAACGTTGGGAAGCCCTGGGCTAGAGCAAACCTTGAAAGAAAACCAAGGCTATGGTACAGCATGGTCCTTCGGAAGCCTCTTTTGCAATCGCTACTTTTTTGGAGACATTCTGAATTCTTAGCTTAGACTCTAGCATGTTCTGGGCTCATTGTGAAACCATACCAGTTGATGCCCGAAAGCACTGCTATCCTCTCCCAGCCAGCTCCCGACAGTTCCTCGGGATGTCACCTCACAGAGCCCCTTGTTCCCCTCGTGGGAGAATAAAAGGTCTCAACGGGAGCAACACAAGGGTTCCCATGGCTACTTTCCCCTCACATGTACGTCTTTACTTTTTAAGACAAGGAACAAATGTGACCTGCTGTTTGCTTCTGTAGCTGAGGTTGCTGGCTGCTGCAACAAGACACTTGGATTCACACATTTCCCGTCGGTTCTTCCTAACAAGCTGTTTTTAATACTTACAAATTTGGCCAAGTTTCCTAGTACTAATAATTCACACATATCCTAACTCTATGGAAGCCTGGCAAGCAGATAAAAAGAAAACATAATTATTGCCCTCAAAAAACCCATATCTAGTAAAATGAATATTCATTCAAGGAAGTATCATGTAGCTTTGTTCAGACCTTTATTGTAATAAGACAACAGATGGATGGGTGGATGAATGAACCGACTGATAAAGTATATTCGTTATATTATCGGTAGCATAAATACAGTGTCAAAAGAGCCATTCATCCATGCTCAATCTAGGAAAAAAATATTTTAAACAACACATTTATATAAAAATATGGTAAGAATTTTGATGAGTGATCTAAAAAAGTTACGTTACATAATTTTCATAAATACTTAATTGTACTAAATCTTGATATATAGATTGGGATAAACTTTGTCTTCATTACTGAGACTTTGACAGCTACTCAATTTCTGCTCAGCAACTCTCAGTGACAGAATGAACTGAAGGCTGAGCCCCTGCTGATACAATAACCAGAAATTTAGTGTGTAATTTAAAAAATTATATCACATGTATATTATACTTCTTAGCATATCATTTGAAATTTAGCAAACATCAGCTACATGGCAGGCATATGAGACCTAAGTACAGAGAGGTATAAAATTGGATACTTTTCTTATGTGCTTTTCTTATGTGCTCAGAGTTCAGCAGGGAGCAGCAAACCTAGAAATAATGAACTATAATATAATGTGATCTGTACTCTAACATGCAGTTATTGCCTCATTGAACATGCACTAGCTGTGCTTTTGCAAGAGTAACTTTCTCTGTATGAGAATTGATGACCATTTGGTTCCTACACACAACGATAATGTGTCCTGTCTTTTAAGTAAAATTGTTATATTTTAAAACAAATACACTATTAATTTATAATATTAAAAACCATAATTATTCCCAATATTAAAATTCATGATTTCTTGGCAAGCCATATTATGATATATCTTATACCATTGTCTTACACTGTTTATTTTTCATTTATTTTATTTATTTTTTTATGAGAGAACTAGAGGCCTGATGCACAAAATTTGTGCAAGAGTAGGTCTTCCTTCCCTTGGCTGCCAGCACTGGCTTCCCTCTGGCAACCAGGACCTGGGCTTCCCTCCGGCCACAGGCAGGCACCTGGGACCCGAGCTTCCCTCCAGCTGCTGGCAGGCACCCGCGACCTGGGCTTTCCACACAGCCCTGGCTTTGTTCGTTCAGTCTAATTAGCATATTATGCTTTTATTATTATAGATGGCTTTGTTCTTTTTTAAAAAATATATTTTTATTGATTTCAGAGAGGAAGGTAGAGGGAGAGAGAGATAGAAACATCAATGATGAGAGAGAATCATTGATTGGCTGCCTCCTGCACACCCCACACTGGGGATCAAGCCCACAATCCAGACATGTGCCTTGGCCAGAATCAAACCCGGGACCCTTCAGTCTGCAGGCCTACTCACTGAGCCAAACCGGCTAGGGCCATTGTTTATTTTTTAAAGAGGTATGAGGATGGGAATTGGTTATTTGATCCTTATAGACATAACAATACATCTTCTAATGATAACTTTTGAAAGAATCTAGCAGTTCTCTTCTAAGCCACCATCTGAGTGTGTGTGCTTTGTGTTGGTGAGACCAGCTCTCCTTGAGCCTTTAATTGTGGACATGAGGTAGGACAAATCCCCGAGTAGGTCTCTTCATCTTGGGTCTCCAGGACTTGGTGGAGAAGCTAGGTCAGACCTGTGCCTGTGAGTGTGGCATGACGAGCAAGTCAACATTCAACTGCCGAGCTTCCGGCAGGAGCTGGGCCACTGCCCTCAACAGTCCGATAGTTGGGAGGTCCTAGAGCAGCTTGCACGTGCATAGGTGAGAGAGAGTGGCAGTGGACAGAACCACCCTGGAAGTACTCTGTGTCCTGGCGTTAGTATGCCCGTGACTCCCCTGACACTTGGGTTACCAATATTGTGCTACTGTTGACTCAAAACAGGGGAAGCAAGAGGCCTAGAGCCAGGAGGAAGAAGAGGGAGAGAAATCCAGAGTGTCTGGGTAGAGTGAAGATCGTGAGAAGTGAAAGAACAAGGAGTTGATGGGCCTAGAGAAAAGGCCCCCAGAGCTCGAGTCCAGAAAAGGAGGGAGGCAAAGCGGAACCTGTTGACCACACTGAAGTGTCACACTCAAGTTCTAGTGTTCACTTTCATGCTTATAATATAATGACAAATTAGCAGAGGGCTCCGAGGACCCTTCTCCTGAGTTCTTCCTCCATGCTCACAAGTAGTGGCCCGTGATCATATTGTTTTGAATCTAAAATAAAAACTATTGTCCTCAGTACACCCAAGCCTTCTTTAGATACAGCAGCCCAGACAACTGCCGATTTGTTAAGCACTTACTCGGATGACGACTACATTAAAAAAATCCAAAAGCGCCTCAAAGAAGACGCGTTTGCACGAGAGCAAAGGGAGAAAAGACGCCGGAGACTGTTAATGGACCAGCTGATAGCCCACGAAGCACAAGAGGTTAGATATTTGGATGCTGGTTAAATGATACTGTTGGAAATGTCACAAAATGCAGTCTTTCATATGCACATTATGCGTATCTTATGTGTCATCTGCCACTCTGCCTCAGATATCAATGGGACATCATAACATCACTTTGTGCTAAAAGGTTATTTCCCACTTCAGATTCACATTTACCTACATTTTTACATAATTCCCCGGTTCAAGTTGTGGCATTTGCCGCAGTATTGTTGTTGTTTGTATCTTGATTCTGAAAAGGTACGCAGTATTCCTCTCATAATCACATAGTGGGAGAGATGGTGTGAAACTGTGTCATTAATGATGCCAGATTTGCTTCTTAAATAATTGGGTTATTGAGTGTTAAATGGGCAACGCCAATTCTCAGGTATTCTTTTGAGTTTTCCCCCTTGAGGACTTGAATTACCTCACCCTTCCACATGATGTCTCTGTTTAGACAAGTGAGAGAGCTCGAAGGGGCTTTGGAGATCACCTTTCACCTAAACCCCTCATTTGACTTGTCCAGAAAGAGACCCCGAAAATCCGAGTTGCTTGTCTAGGACACACAGCGGTGCATTGGCCAGGGCCTCTGAATCCCAGTTCCATGCTCTGTCCACTGTTCACTTACTGCTTCCCCTTTAATTCTCTGAAAGAGAACCAAGAGAATGCATCTGGTTTGTCTTCCAGATTGCAACCATTACAATTTTCTAGGATAAGCTGTAGGTCCTTTCTCCTAAGCCTCTTCCCCGTCTTCCCATTCTATTCGGTTTTTGCCTTTCCTCACTCAATAGGTGTTGAGATGCCTCCTCAGGGAACTAATCAAATCCTCCATCTGCAGCCAGATAGCGCCTCTATTTGTTTTCACAACTAGCATTTCCGTTAAGAGTACCTACAGCACAATTCCACGTTTCTGCAAACATACTCAAAATTGAGAATCAGATCCCTTGCTTATAAAACCTTGAAAACAATCACCTGATTTATCTTTTTCAAATTTTAAATGAGGCAATAATTTATTTAAATAACAGGGAGCTATACTAGTAAATCCGTTAATGCTTCTTCTAGATACCGAAAGTATGCAACCTTCGTTGGAAATTTTTTATTTTTATGACTTGATGTTTGCCATGTTTAAGTTTAAACCAAATGGCGGGAAGTGATGCAGATGAATGCTATACCTTTCCCACACTGTTTACAGTCAGGGTCTTAGCCCAGTGGGAAACTAGGACATGACCTTGACAGTGATTGGCTCCCCCAATGGTCTTCTCAGGAGGCTTACCGGGAGGAGCAGCTGATCAACCGGCTCATGCGGCAGTCCCAGCAGGAGCGCAGGATCGCCGTGCAGCTCATGCACGTCCGCCACGAGAAGGAAGTCTTATGGCAAAACAGAATTTTCCGAGAAAAACAATATGAGGAGAGGCGACTTAAAGATTTCCAGGATGCTCTCGATCGAGAAGCGGTAAACAATATCTCCCTTAAAAATCTTTCTGAGGTTACTTTTGCTTCTTCCTACCTATCAAGGTAAACAAAGCTGTAGGTATGTGGCTGCCATTCAATGATCTCTCTCCATTATCTCCCCCTTTTTATTTTTGTACAACTACAGTGAAAACGCACACAGCATCTCCATCCTTTACCCTTCCCCTTTAGTCTTGATTCTGCAGATCTTACCGCTCTCCACAGTCCTATGGCTGCGTGGACACTGACCTCCGTGTCCTCTCAAGAGCGGAATTGTCTGGATAATAGTTTCATTCCTCCTTTTCTGACAGGAGTGAAGCTGAACGGATCGAGTGCATTTGCTTACCCTGGAAATGATGTGTTTAGCTAACCTTTCCAGGTGCCTGTTTGTAGAGTACATTTGCCTCACAAGCCCAGTTAATCAGGGGCAGCATAGTAATGTGGCTGTAGCAGCGCTGGTCTCCCTGGGCTGAGAAGCATTCTCTCTCCTCACCTGGGATGGAACAGACTGCGGAAGGTTGGGCCACCGAGGTCCACTGCAGCCTCAGAGACAGGGACCTAACAATCGCATCCCTTCCTCCACGGGATTGCCTTTCCTGACGCGGAGGTAGCTGCTCCCTGAAGCCCCTCCCTTTGAGATGGCTAGTTTCACAGCTTGTATTTATCCCCTCCTCCATCAACAGTGGCTAGTGCATAAGGAGGAATGAAATAAAGAAGAGTTGAATTTTTCAAGGGAACACTATCACCTTTTCTTTCCGGTAATATCCACTAAAAACACAAAACATCCTTTGCTTTCTACAGCAGTATCCTTCCCCTTTGTGAAGGCACAGGACGTTTTTAAAATTAGTTTTTAACTGTTCTTGTAGTTTTGCTGTTATTTACGGTGGGAGAATTCGATAAGTACCTTTAAATTTATTAAAAACGTTAACGTTTGTTCATGGTGCTCATGAGCTGTTGGTAGTACTTCATACTATTACTGTGAATGGGATGGACTCGCGATTTCCTGGCCAATCCTGTTGAGCACAGCTGAGAACGCTCCTGGCTTTCCTTCTGTTTCTTTGGCCGCTTAGCCTCTGCTCTCGTGTAGGACATTCTCCTGGAATAGCAAAGCATTCACGGGGTCCTTAAAGCCGAGTCCTGCCCCCCACTCTCCCTTCTCTCCTCTGTTGCTTCCTCAGACAGTCTCTTCCACAGCCACGGGATGTAATTACTGCAACAGACATGGGACTCACGCATCTATGTCTCCGGCCTCTGACATGTGCATCCATGTGTCCAGCTGCGTCCCTGACCTCTCTCTTCATATATCTCACATCCACATCACACGTTAAAGTCAAATTTATGACCCATGTCTCTAAACTGGTCTTTTTTAAGGTTCCATATTCCAACCAAACCTCAGGCCCACTTGAAGTCTGATTAGTCCTCACTCCTCCATATCCCAAACATCACTGAGTCCTGCTGATTGCAGGGACTAAATAAAAATCTCTTCAGTTTGCCCATCTCCCTCCATGCCAGCACCACCACCCCAGCTCCTCCTGCCGCCAGCTCTCCTTCCTCTATGTTTGGTGGCTATGCATTGGCAACCACAGCTGGCGTGTGCAAGGTCATAACATTATTTAGTCTTTCAAATCGACCTCAGCTAAACTCAACAGCTCACCGCTGCCCACAGAGCTGTACAGTGGCCAGGTCACGGGGTCAAGTCATCAGGGAAACGTGTCGGCCACCGGGCACAAGCCAGCCTGTTGCCATTGAGACTCAGCTACGCCAGCCCACACGTTGCCATCAGCACACAGGTCTCTGAGGAGGCCATGCCGGCCTCTGTGGGCCCCTCACATGTTCCCCTCTGAAGCTTTGCTGCTCCCCAGGAGCTGCAGGGGAGTGGGGTACCCCTTTCCCTTTCTCCGTGTTCTCAGCACATTTCCCTCTGTCCTCTCTGAGTAATTCAGACTCACTTGCCTTTGGATGTAGCTTTAAAGCCAGTAGGAGCCTCCATCAGTTTCATCTTTTCCATCTGCAGAAATTCCCTAATGCAGGACTTAACGAGACTTCGGATAACTTGTTAGAAATGAAGAAAGGAGAAAATTAGATTGAACTTATACAAATTGTCTGTCCTGCTCTCATCCCCTCCCACACTGCTCTCTGCTCTGCAGCCAGGGGAATACTGGTAACTCGGATGTGACCACAGCCGTGACTCACACTAAAGAGCACCCAGCCCTGGCTTCCTGCCCACCACACCCCTGCTCCGACCTGTCCCCTCCATCCCCTGGACTCCGACCACACTGGTCTCTCGGACCCTGAAGAAGCCACTTCTCTCTCTCTCCCCTCTTTCCACCTGCCTTTCCCCAGCTAGCGGTCATCTTGCAGAGCCCCTCACATGGCGTGTCCAGGTCAGGCTGCTGCATGGACCCTCACACCCACGACTCTCCCTAGTGACACGTATAGTGCATAATTATCGGTGGATTTGTGTGACTTTTTGTCTGTATCTCCCATGGGTGAGAGTTCCGTGAGGACAGGGACCATGTGTGCCTCTGTTAATACTGTTTCCCCAGGGCTTAAGCCAATGTCTGGTAAAATGAGATAGAGAGAGAGAGAGAGAGAGAGAGAGAGAGAGAGAGAGAGAGAGAGAGACCTGGAGTTGTGCACATTATTTAGGAGTTTTTGTCTGTTTTGTTTTGATTTTAGATTGCTTTTGCTAATCTCTTTAAGAAAATTGGGTATCTATTAAGACAGTTTCTGATTTTAAATTCCTGGCCTACTATTGTTTTAACAATAATCGAACACATTAATATTTAACATTTTTTGAGCATTTACTTTGAGTCAGGCATTGAGCTCTGTTCATTGCATGCTTATGTACTCTCACAATGGCCGTTTCATGTGGCCACTATCCTTTCCACATGTTACAAGGAAAATGAGGTCTAGAAGCTCAGTCACACAGCTTCTCAGTGGCGAGGCTGGGAGCAGGCCAGGTCTGTAGACTCCAGAGTCTGAACGCACACCACAGGCTTCCTTTGCCCTTTCCTTCTTTCTTTCCTGGGGCTGCAACCCACTTTGCTGTGATGTGACAGGAAGTTACAGTGAGTTTAGCTCAGGGTCCGGGGTGGTAGTGTGGGTAGAGGTAGAAGACTAGGTAGCTAGAAAGATGGAAGAAAGACATGGAAGGGACTTGGAG
Source organism: Myotis lucifugus (assembly GCF_000147115.1). Lineage (NCBI taxonomy): Eukaryota > Metazoa > Chordata > Mammalia > Chiroptera > Vespertilionidae > Myotis > Myotis lucifugus. Next base: position 1,451,422 of record NW_005871116.1, read on the forward strand.
TGGGAGGGTAGAGAGATGGGGGTGGAGAGAGAAAGGAGGAACTGGGAAGGAGAGAGGGAGGGAGGGAGGTGTACCAGGTGAAAGCTCGCAGCGGTTCTTAACCTGTGGGTTGAGATCCCTGAAAATACATCCTGCATATCAGATATTTACATTACGATTCATAACAGTAGCAACATTACAGTTATGAAGTAGCAACGAAAATAATTTTGTGGTTGGGGGTCACCACAACATGAGGAACTGTATGGAAGGGTCGCGGCATTAGGAAGGTTGAGAACCACTGTCCTAGGGACAGACATGGCCCTGCTGCCCTCAGGTTGGGTTTGATCACACCCTAAGTATTCCAATATTTCCAGGCTCATGACCTGGAAATAAACCAAGCTCATGACCCATTTTACTGTCACTTTCTCCATAAATTCTCTTCTAACTACTGTTCTCTCAGAGTCCTCTCTCCAGAACTCTTCGCGCTTCCTAAAGCATGCCATAAAGCTTTGTACCTCAGCTGTTTGCTTTCTTACGAAACAGGGCCTGCAGAGCTGCACGAGGCTAAGGCATTCTCCTGTCACTCCTCAGCCGGCCACGGGGACAGGGCTGGCCTCAGAGGCCACACAGCCCGGCCCCTTTCCCAGCAACAATAAAACAAGCAGAACTACAATAACAAGACAAAAGGACCTCCCATTCAGTGCAGCGGACAGTCACAGTCTATTGCCATGCCTTCAGTCCTGTGTGAACGGCATCATGATAAGGAATATTTGCTGTGACAAGACGGTTCAGTCAGTTTTCCTGTTCATGGCAAATCTTCCTAATACCATGGGGCCTTGACTTACGAGTTTAATTTGTTCCGTGACGGAGCTCGTAACTCAAATTACTCGTATGTCAAATCATTAAAGTGAACGAGTGAGACACGTGATGCTGGGCTGATGTTGTGGCGTTCACTGTGACGTTCGCTGCGCCAACTAGTGGTGGGGTATCTGAAGCTGGCCCATAACTGGAATTTTAGCTCGCAACTCAAAGCAAAAAATCAGCCGAGAGACGGCTCGTATCTCAAAAAACTCATTAGTCGGGACACTCATAAGTCAAGGCCCTACTGTATCTGCGCTGTCCACAGAGGAGAGAGAGTCGCAGGCCCTGATTGGCCCAAGTTCACAGCTAGTACTTGACTCCTGTACGGAACCCGGGCTCAGATCCCATCCCAGCTCCATCCAGGCCCAGGCTCGCCTCTGTTTGGCCCTCACTGGGTTACGGCACAGGAGGCAGGTCTTGTTTCTGGAGCCGGTTAGCACAGGAGAGAATGTCTCAAGGAGCCGGGATAGCTGCCTGAAAAGCGGTATTTGGTCGTGCCGAGTTCGACCTTCGTACTTGTGTGAAGAAAGGGTTTTTTAAACAAACCAATAGTGCAAACCGAGCTGAGGGTAATGACAAACTGCTTAAGTACTTCGTTGCTTTCTGCAGAAATACATGTCTCTAGGCATGAATGTTATCAATGCATTAAGGCTGGGACAGCAGCAGGTTTTGTTGATGTCTAAGCACATGTAACATTTGTCGGGGATTTCCCAAGGATTTTCTACGTCTAAATCAGTATTCTAGAACTCCCCTATGAAGGGCACTGGCCAAGCAGCTGTGTCTGAGCAAGGCTCCTTAGACGGGTACAAAGAGGACAGACGTGCTTGAGGTCTAGCACTGACGTGCCTGTGTCTTTTTTTTTCCCTTTAATGTTTTTTTTATTATTATTGATTTTTTAGAGAGGGAGGGAGGGAGAGGAATAGAGAGACAGAAACACATGTGCCCTGACCGGGAATGGGACCAGTGACCTCCTGGTTCATGGGGCTGTACTCAGCCACTGGGCCACACCGGCTGGGCAAAGGCGCCTGTTTCTGTCTCGTCCCTGACTACTTGAAACCCGTGAGATCAGGACTTCGTTTAAAACACTTAAGACCCAACTTATCCTCAGTCCACTTTGGGCTTTCCCTGATTAGCCCCAGTTTCGTCCGTACTCGGTTTTGCTGATCAGTAAGCTTTAAGGGGAGTATTTCCGAACTTGTCTTTGGCATCATTCTCAGAATTTAACGTGTTCAGGAGAAGGGACCCTATCATTGTTTTTCCTGGTGTAAAAGGAGGTTTCATTCTATTTAGAGATTTATTTCTGTTATTATTAAAATGAAGACATTATTTTCTTTTCAACCGCTGCCCAGTCATGGTGATTTAAAAGTGTCTATGTCACCCTAGGCTTTGGCAAGACAAGCCAAGCTCGAGTTTGAAGAACAAGCCATCAGAGAGCGGGAACTTCACGAGCAGATCGCTGTGGAGCGAGCGCAGGCCCTCTACCAGAAGCACTACCTAGCATGCACAGAGATTTTGGATCAGATACTTGACTTGTCCACGAAAGTGGCAGAATACCGGCTTTTGACAAATAAGTAAGTCTTGTTTTTTTACAGTTAACACAATAGAGACACCCCAGAGAATGAGAAAGGTTACGAATGTAAAGCAGACACTGGGTGGGGAAGAGAGAAAAATGTTTCATGAAAAGAAGGCTGAGAAGTGGGGTCCAGAGAACCTGGATACTGACTTAATTCACCCCTGACTCGCCTTATTTAACATGCACTTAGAGGTCTTTGACATTTAAATGTGTGTAAATGTACTACAATTTACTAAGACAACTATGATAATTTATTTGAAACACTCGGGACTTCCTAGGAGACAGGAATTGTTTAAAGATTCTTTTACTAATAATTAATGCAATTTATAAGAAAATATTGAGCAAAACAAGAAATATTAAGACTATGCCAAAATAAGAACAAGGGAAAATCTAAATTTAAGTAGAAAGTTAACAACAAGGGGATAAATTGAAACACAGTTATATGGGCAGCAGGTTTGCCAGTTACTGCAACTGAGCTACAAATTTTATCTGAGTTTCCTGGTGGCCAAAGCAAAAGGGAAACATATATTATTTCTATGTCAAATATATGACTTAAAAACCCACTTACAGAGCACAACTCTCTAGCAAGCTCAAGACTTCCTATATGCATTAGTTTGATTACTGTAGTATTTCACGGAGGCATATACTAGTCTGCCCCTTACTACTCTTAAGTCCTGCTTCATGAACATTAATATAGAGAGCATATTGCCTACATGAAACTATTTTTATTATAATTTTAAAAATACATAAAATTTTAAAGTTCCAGAAGTATTGATATATAGAACTTTTAAGGAGGCTTTCCTTTGAAAATGTGTCTTTTAATTGCAACTGAATAAGTTAATTGCACATGAACACGGGTGGGCAAAAGTAGGTGTGTAGTTGTGAGTACTCAAAACAGAGTTTAATTCTTCTACTATTTATTAATTATTCTATTACTTATTTGTATTACAACAGTAAACCTGCTTTTGCCACCCCCTGTATGTTAAGATTTTTTTTAGTTTACATGATTAACAATCAAGATAAACTGATTTTAATTTCTCTATATTCTGCACTAAGAAAGATATTATCAGTATATATATTTTTGGTATCAAGCTATTTATATGAACTGACTTTTGTTAAGACTGCTCCTTAACAAAATTATTAATAGTCAAATAGTAGGCTATTAGTTCAATAACTGCAAGATTAAGTTTGGGCAATATATAATTCAATGATTTAATTATTTACTTCATCATAGAAGCCAATGACACTTTAATAATTCTGGTGTTATTTCTATGCGTGAGCTTATTAACTTCTAAACTTCCATATCTCCATAAAGAAATCTTTAGCAACTATTAATATTTTATTCATGGAAAACATGATTATATTTTAAATTATAACTTTAAATACTACTTTTTTAATGTATCACTCTAACGTTTGTAAGTGTACAGTTCAGTGGCATTAAGTACATTCACATTGTTGTGCCCCATCACCAGCATCCATCTCCAGAACTCCCTCATCATTCCAAACTGGAACTCTGGGTAATTAAACAATAACTCCACCCTCCCTCCTTCCCCGGCCCTGGAAACCACTGTTCTACTTTCTGTCTCTATGAAAATGACTGTGCGAGGTCCCTCGTGTAAGTGGAAACATGGGGCATCTGTCCTTTCCTATCTGGCTGATTTCATTAGCATGTCTTCAAGGTTCATCCATGTGGTGCCATGTCTCAGAATGAAATACATGAACTACTGCTGGTTAAGTCGTAATTTCAAGCTCTAGTCCAGCTACTTTTAGAGAGCTGTATCTGAGCCATGTCAGTCTCTTTTCTTCCTTGCCCGCTTTATTCATCTTGGAACTGTTGTCCCATCACTCTGTCTGATTACCTCCTCTAGTCATCCCTCAGACTTAAATAGAAATAATTACTGATAAATCATCTCAAAGGTTAACAAATGTTCAGTGACAATAAGACAACCATACAGTCGATCTTTCTGTTATACATTAATATGAAAATATGTAAACCAACTGGCTTCTTAAAGGGGCCTTGAAAAGTGTTCCACCTGTTCATTTTGTATAGGAGGGCACTATTGCCAGAGCATTTAAATTATTTCCTGAAATCACACAGCCATTTAACAAGACAGCTGGGAATAAAAAACCTAAGTATTATGATAGTGTGAATCATTTTGTAATATATTGTTCTTAGTTCATAGTCAGAAAGTTTGAAGAACAGTGTCTTTAAGTAACATTCATTTATGCAAACCTACTAAGCCCCAGACATTTTATTAACCTTTAAGAATTGCCCTGGCCGGTTGGGCTCAGTGGATGGAGCGTCGCCCTGCGGGCTGAAAGGTCCTGGGTTCGATTCCGGCCAAGGGCATGTGCCTTGGTTGCGGGCACATCCCCAGTCGGGGGTATGCAGGAGGCAGCTGATCAATGTTTCTCTCTCATCGATGTTTCTAACTCTCTATCCCTCTCCCTTCCTCTCTGTGAAAAATCAATAAAATAAAAAAATTTTAAAAAAAGAATATAACAGCAAGTTGGAATCCCTGGTCTCAAACAGCAGACCCTGGAGAATGTATCCTATATAATAAAAGTGTAATATGCAAATTGACCGAACAGCAGAACAACCAGTTGCTATGACGCACACTGACCACCAGGGGGCAGACACTCCATGCAGGAGCTGCCTGCTGGTAGTCAGCGCACTCCCACAGGGGGAGCACCACTCAGCCATAAGCCAGACTAATGGCTGGTGAGCACAGTGGCCTGCCTCTACATCGGTCGGACATCCCTGGAGGGCTCGCAGACTGCAAAAGGGTGCAGGCCAGGCTGAGGAACCTCTTCTCCCCCCCAGTGCATGAATGTCGTGCATCAGGCCTCTAATATATAATAGAAAGACTATAGTTTAAGGTGTATGTATGACTAACCGTTGATTCATCTCTACCTTTTTTTTCTTTTGCGATAGTCTGATTCCATATAAAATTATGCATGATTGGAAGGAACTGTTTTTTCATGGAAAGCCCATTTATGAGCAAGCCTCTATTAAGGATCTGCCAGCTAAGCCTTCTGCAGAGCAACTTATAGAAATGGAGAAAAGGGACTTGCTAGACAACAATGATTATGAAGAATATAAGGTACGAACAAAAATGGAGTAATTAAGGTGAATGCAACATAATAAACATCCTGTTAACATTAATTTTGTGGTATTATTTTATTCTTATTAATAAAAATGGGATTTTATGTTTGCATTTTTCCCTTGGTTTAATGTGTAGTAAAGTACTCATTTGTAAATGCCTAACTACATATGGTCTATTATCTGTTACTCCCAGTTAATATTATGAGTGGTCTGAAAGTAATCAAGCATAGCACATTTCCTGGGCAGATAAATTGCAGAATTTTAAAATGTTTTTTATCAATCAGCATTTTTCTTTGTATGAGTTAACTACCTTTGCTTCAAAAAATCCCTGTTAAAGGGTATTTCTTTAAAAATGTATCTAAAGACTATATTGTTCTTAGTGGCCAATGAAAGAGGAGAAGGTCTGAGCTTTATGAGTAGCATAGATTCAAACAAAACTTTATTCAAAGATGTTTTTGTATTGGGTACCAATTGTTTTCCTCAGATGAGCTGCTGAAAAGCCTTTGGGGTCAGACAGACCAAGGGCTCATCATTGGCACTGCCATGTGCCAGCTGTGAGACCACAGGCAGCCACTCCCTTAGTGTCAAGACTGATTTGTGAAATGGCAATAATAATATACCTACTTATTTTGTTGTTGTGAAGATAGTACATTTAAAAAATGTCTGTTTTTATTAATTTCAGAGAGAGGAAGGCAGAGGGAGAGAGAGATAGAAATATTTATTATTAGAAATATTGAATTAATTCCAGAAGGGCAGTAAGTGCAATATGAATGATTTGGCACAATCATTTGTTGAAGCCATCAAATACTCACTAAATAGTTGTTGAAGGGATGCATGAATGAAGTAAATGAATGACAATGAACTGGGCAAAGTGTAAAATAGCACTAATATGGAAATACTGAAAGAAGATAAGAATATGCAAAAAGGCAAGGAAAGAAAATGAGATTATGAGAAACTAAATGTACACCATATTTTAATTGGATGAATCTGTATTTGTATTACTAAGAGAACTGTTATTTATTAAGGATTGAGTAGAATCTTATGGGATATGTGTGCATATTTATTTCGTTTGACCACAGAACATACTAGAGGTAGTGTGTCAATCTGAAGTGTCATGCTACAAAATAAAATTTTTTGGCAATATCAAGTTATGAAAGGAATTTCTTTCCACTGTAAATTGTCGTTTTATTTGATAGATCTTGCTGATTCATGGAATATTGATTTCTAACTTATTTCTTAAACAGCTCTATCTACTCTATTTTTGTTGTTCTCATAAATCAGGAGGCCGGGTAGCCTGCAGCTTAGCAAAAGATTTGTCTTTTTAACTTTTTTTTCTTGTTTGGGAAATCATTACCACAGGAACACGGTCGTCTTACCCACATCCTTTGTAGGAAATTGTAAACTTTTGTTAGGTGTGTGTGTGTGTGAATGTCTGGCAATGCAGTTTATTGTGTATATAGCTTTTACTGTCTTTCGGGAAATGAAAATTACCTTAGGATTTCTGATTTGTGTTTATATACTTTGCTCCTTTTGACCAGATGATGGAAAATAATATGCAGATGTTATACATTAATCCTTCCCTATTGTTAGCACTTCTTTTGTCTCTTCGGGATCTTGTTAACTGTTCCTGCCTGCAAGCAAAAAAATAAATGTTTCAACTTGTAAAATATATTATTTGGCTTAAGGGGGACAACACAGCCTGGTTTAGCTGAAGGGAGCAGCTGTCCATACTTATCATTGCTAAATTTGCTCAGCCTTTCTAGTCCTTAGGTATTAAATGCATAACTTAGAAATCAGTCTTCCAAAGGTTTACCTTCTTAGCATAGTTTATTGATGCCCATAAACACCATCCTTAAATAACTAATATCTCCCAGTTTTGAGCCCACACTTTTAAAGCTCTGTTAGAGAACTATCATGCTTAAATATTTTAAATATTACTCCTAGAAATTGGCATGAAACACAATTTTGCTCATGTATGCATCATATATAGCTGCCAAAAGTTTGTCTCTTATTTATTTTTTAAAAAAAATATATTTTTTTATTGATTTCAGAGAGGAAGGGAGAGAGAGAGAGAGAGAGAGAGAGAGATAGAGAGAGAGAGAGAGAGAGAGAGAAATATCAATGATGAGAGAGAATCATTGACTGGATGCCTCCTGCACGCCCCCCACCAGGGATCAAGACCAGAATCAAACCCAGGACCCTTCAGGCCACAGGCCTACACTCTATCCACTGAGCCAAACCGGCTAGGGATGTCTCTTATTTCTTAACATTATTTCCTACATCATCACACTCTATCATTCAGGAATGGTATGGCCAGAGATATCATTCACTTATCACTCCTAGGGAGGAGGCTGTAACAGCATCATGGAACAGCCGGGCCCTACTGGGATTCCCAGGCAACTGCCACAGGAAAACAGTGAGCAGGGAAGAGCCCTGAAAACCCAGTGCACCCTGGGCAGCAGGGGAAGCGAGGTTAGAAATATTGCCATCAAATACTCACTAAATAGTTGTTGAAGGGATGCATGAATGAAGTAAATGAATGACAATGAACTGGGCAAAGTGTAAAATAGCACTCGAGCTCTCTGGAGGCACGGTCCTCACAGCAGCCAGTGGTTCTCAGTTACGCACTGGACTCCTCCTGGTAAACCCCAAACTCTCCCAAGTTCAAGTCCTTTTCAGGAAGTCTCCGCCACAACACACTTGGCAATTTGTAGAGCTCTACTGTGCATGCCAACAAACAAGTTTTAGTTGGAATTCCCCCAATTCAAAAGAAGGATATTTTGTGTCCAGTATATCATGTTGTTAAGTCGACCAAAGTTTTGTCATTGTTATTTTGGTTTGGAAAATTACTGTTTAAGCTCATGATCACTTGAGCTTGTTGCGGTTGTTGGGCTAACCCTAGAGTGTATGTTGTAATGCACATTTTTATCAATAGCACTGTTGGCTCATGATATTCGACTAACTAGACTTTATGATGCATTTGTATATATTGTGGTTTAACATTCATGCTCCTGTCACTACACCAGATGTATACACACCTTCTTTCTCAGCAAATCCCCAGGGTTGTTTATACATTGTTTATATATTTGTTTATTGCCAGGTCCTTTTCCACTGGAGAATAGGAATGAGGGACTAAATCAACCATGGGGTTGCCTTCCTATGTCTCATCTGATTTGTCTGACTGAAAGGCTCCAGACACTGCCTTGTTCTTACTCTCAACTCCAGCCTTTAGTATTGATCCAGTGGCTTTCAGACTCAGCTTCTAAGAGTGGACACGCCAGCTTAGCTCTGGCTTTGCTCCCTGGCTTCCCAGTGAATGACCTATTCTTCATAGCTTATTATTTAATCAAATTTTCTTATGGGCAGAATATCAATCTGAAGCCTGTGTCACTCAAGTGAAATCACTGGGTAACTGACACAAGCACAGTGATAGATTTTAGTAGCAGGTAAGTGATTGTAAATACCCATTTTAAAAAAAAAATTATTTAAAAGATATTTATTGCCTTAGTCAACTCAGGTTGCCACTGTAGACTGGGTGGCTTCAAAATATAGGAATGTATTTCTCACACTCCTGGGAAATCCAAGATCAGGGTGCCAGAAGATTCAGTTTCCTGGTGAGGACTCTCTTCTAGACTTGCAGGCAGCCACCTTCCCACTGTGTCCTCACATGGAGCAGAGAGGGGGGCGGGGAGAGAACTCTTGTCTCTTTCCTTTTTAAAGGACACTATTCCCATCATGGGGACCCCCACTGTCAAAACCTTATTGCCTAATCACCTAGCAAAGGCCCCACATATGAATTGTGGAGAGACACAATAGAGTCTGTAACATACCTGTTTACTCAGGATACTTATGAGATACCTCAGAGTGCAAGCTTAGGTAATACCTCAAGTGCAAGACTCCTTGAATTCAAATGAAATGGCTGTTTCATCGCTTTTTTTTTTTGCTCCTTGCTGAGAAAGAAGTCTTAAAATACCTTTTTTTTTCTTTTTTTTTTTTTTACTATGAAGATATGTTTGTATCTTCTATTTTGAGCGTTGTGGGAGTATAGCTTACTTTTGAGTGAACAGTTGCTTACATGATGGAAGTTGAAATAATCTGTCAAACCTCCTACTTTAAAAGTTCTGTTTGCCATTGTACCTGCTGCCACACATTATCACTTCTTTGGATTAAAACGTAAGAGGCATCTGCTGATATACAAACGTTTCCCAAGATAGGTAACAAGAATAACCATCCGCCTCTAAAATAGGAGCAGGGAAGGAAGGTTGGTACTGAAAGGAATATTCCCACCATGGTTCTAGTTTCGTTTTTATGTCATGCACTTATTGGCTCTATTTGTTTAGAGTTTTGTCTCCAGCTCTCTAAATCCTCCTGTACTGGTAAGGCTAGCTAGCCGGCTTTTCCAGGGTAGGCCCCATTGTGTGGCGGTGTCTTAGTGGAATTACCAGTAGGTCCTGTAATACTGATTTATGGTAACCAAACATAGTGATACTAATTTACAAAGTAGAATATTAATGTATTGATTTTCAAAGGGAGCTGTAGTAATCCTAGCCCTGTGGTTATCAAGAAACAAGGCTATCTTCCAAGGATTTCAGAGGACTTGGAGGGGTTTGGCAGAGGTCTTGAGTCTATGGAGTAGAGGGATTAGAAGGGGAACTTTGGTCATGGGGCCCAATAAATCTCAAGAAACTTGAATGGATCCAAGAAAGTCTTTGAATTTTGGTGTGGGGCAGAGGTGTTGGGCTGAGAACTCTCCCACCTGAAAGAACCCTCTTTCCCCCACTGCTCCTGTCCAGTTCCCAGGGCCTGTCAGCAATATACTTTGGTACATTGGACATAGAGTTGTCTTTGATATATTGGGTCAGGGCCACCTATAAGCTTTTTTGGAGTGGTCTACACCTCTTTGAGGTATTAACCTTATGTGACATTAGAGAAATTCCAACCCAGTCTGTCTCTCTGACTGTCCCTGGCTGAGCAATGGTAGCAGGTAGGTGAATTCAGATGTAGAAGCTTCTGGAAAAGTTTTTGAGCAGCAAGACCATAGCAGTTGGTATCGAAGTGATCTTGAGGGAGACACCACCTCCCTGGTGAATAAAGCATAGTTTGACCAACTAAGAAATACAGTTTACTGTTTTTATTAGAAGGGCTACCAACTCTAGAATTGTTTGGTGGTCCTTTCACAGGGAGAGAGCTGATATAATGTCCAGTGTGAAAATGTCCCAAGGGCATTTGGGGGTCAGGAGGACTGCAGTAGCCTTAGAGTCTTAATTTGTTTCAGACCCAGGCAATTGGGCTGTAAAAAGCACTGGACTAGCTGCACAGCTGCTGTAATCCCCAACATGCTGCATTCAATGCCCAAGGAGGGCCGGGGTGCTTGCCAGGGCAGAGAATGGAACCAGGACTATGGACCTGTCCTTTTGGGCTGAATAAGCTACTCCTCCCTGGATCTCCTCCGCGGAGTCACTTTGAGCACGTCTGGCATCAGAGTGCCACGCAGAAGCCCCTGCCCATTGTTTGCCGCTGATTTGTCACTGAATTTCAGCAGCACAGAAATATCCGTTTTCAGGACAGAGGAGCTCTCCAAGTGGCTTCATTTCAGTTGCTCCTGGTAATCAGACCTGCAAGACAAAGTGTCAGCCCAGATCTGGCTGCCTGATCTATAAGTGAGAAAAAGAAGCCTGCCCCTTCTTGCAAGTGCGGGGCTTTCTGGACTTATGGACCGTTAGAAGCTAGAGTTGTTGGGTTGTGCATAGTGAGGAGCCAGGCCCTCTCAGGTGTAGGCCTCTCGGCTTTGACAGTGATCGTCATCACCTGCTGGGTAATTGACCAAGGCCAATTTGAATTTCCCTCAAAGTAGGGGGATTCAAATTAGGCACAAAGTAGGTGGAATTTGTTACCTGGGTCTCCTTTTGTGATAGGCTAGAACTAAACATCTATTTCCGTGGCATTAGGTCAGGGCAGGTTGGGGAAGGCTGCTGCTAGGACCTAAGTGATAAGGTTCTGAGTGGAAGCCATTATTAGGATTAGGACCAGGTCTTCACATTTCCTAATGAGACAGAATTAACTGCAGGATCTGCTGAGAGGCAGGCATTGGCTACTCACAATTCTTCTTGTAGCCAGAACAGTCTTCAGCTCAGCATTGTGGGTGAAGTAGAGTTAACCGCTGTCTTTCCCTGCTTACCATGGGCTACGTATGCACTTCCTGACAATAGGTAGGGGGCTCAGACTGAGCACTCTAGCATAGAGGTGCATGGAGGCATACCTTCTCTCTGGAGGTGCATCTGCCCTGCCAACATCAGTGAGAGCTGGACATCCCCATGCCCTTAGCTCCTCTGGAATCTACAGGCAAGCCTGGCAGGAAGGTGTGGCCGGGTAGCTAACCGTGCTATGACATGACTGGAAGTCAGGTGACTTAGAAAGGCTGCCAAGCTCACTCAGCAGGGCCGGCTCAACTTTTCTAGTTGCTCTGAGACCTTCAAATTGGGTCCCAACGCAGAACCCACTCCATGACAGTTCCAAGGTGAGACGTCAGCATTTAGTTGTCCATCAGCTGCTGACTTCTCCTCTCTCCCTCCTTGTTAAGGGTTGCACAGGGCAAGATCCATTCTTCTCATTGGAACCTGGCCATCAAAAAGTTCCACACTGTGGTTAAGAAACCATATAGGGCTGCCAGGTTACATGAGCTGACTCCCCATCATGCAAAGTATCCAACCACGCTTTCTGCTTCTCCTGAGAATCATGGGCAGTTGCCAGGAATTTAAAAGTCTGAATTACAAATTTAGGCAGTTCCCCCAGATCCCCTCAGGGTTTTTGAGTGGTTGGAGGAGAATAAGCCTGGGAAGGAAAGGCAAAGAACAGAAGCTCTGAAAGCTACGAAGTTTTACCTTCGTACTCCATTGTGGAGTATGGCTTTTTTTCTGAATGCCAAACTCCAGTAATTGGAATATAGCCCCTGGATTTTCCATGTTGCCATAGTAATAAGTGTGTTTCTATAACGTCTGATTACCTCTGGTAGGAGACAGGACAGATCCAAACAGAAGATCAGCCAGGATTGCTCGTGCCAGAGGTTCATTTCTTTGAACTGGAACCAAGATGATCAAGATAGTTTATCTGAAAGTAGCCAGAAACAGGAAGCGGCAGAGGTGGGCTCAAGCCAAGTCCTTTGAGTAGGCCAAGGATCAAAGCGGAGATTGGTGAGAACCAGACTAGAGAATGAAAATGAAGCTGGATGGTTGGAAGGGAGGCAGAGCTGGAACAGAAGAAGATGCGGATTAAAGGCTTGGAAGCAAAGTGAGGAGGCCCTAGGCAATTGCCACAAACAGAGCTGGAATGCCTGCCCCTTGTTTTTATTATCTGCCCGTCATGTGGTACATGGTTGCATCAACCTAGTTTAGGAGACCCAAGGCAAATATCCAGTTAGGAATATGAAGCTAATCAGGTCACAAACAGCTCTCCATACATCACCTCCTACGTGCCCATTCACACAGGCGGCTCCTACCCATTCCAGGACACTAGAAAGTCCCTGGCAGTGCTTCTTATAAAGTCCCAAACATATAGGTTGTTAATAATTTATTACATTTCAACTGAGATGCTTTTGCTGCCATAAAAAGATGCCTTGATTTAATGGAGAAGCTCTCTCAAAATTCATACTACAAACCCTGACTTCAAGAAATGCTTCCAGCCCTAACTGGTTTGGCTCAGTGGATAGAGCGTTGGCCTATGGACTGAAGGGTCCCAGGTTCGTTTCCGGTCAAGGGCATGTACCTTGGTTGTGGGCACATCCCCAGTGGGGGCGGTGCTGGAGGCAGATGATCGATGTTTCTCTCTCATCGATGTTTCTAACTCTCTATCCCTCTCCCTTCCTCTCTGTAAAAAATCAATAAAATATATATATAAAAAAATAAATGCTTCCAGAGCTAGCTAATTTTGTACATGGCCTGTGGATTCTTGCCGACTTCTATCTGTAATGATGACATTTCCTGATCTAGATTTGGGGTTGAGTTGTGCCTGTCAATCTTATTTGGGAAACTAAGATCTAAAATCAACCATACAAATAAGATCTAAAAAAAAGGTGAATAAACCGGATCTTTAAATGATTACCAATTATGAGAAATTGCACCTAGAATTATGTTATTATTTTTAAAATATATTTTGGTAAATCTCTACTTGGTAACTGTCTGGGCTGAGTCACTGTTAGTATAAAGTTAAGGGTTTATCCTTCCTATTTAAGAGATGAATCCAAGATGGTACTTAGACACATGAAATCAGAACTGAGGGTACCTGGTGTCTTGTCCAATAAAACATCCTTTATTTTTTTGTTGTTTTTTGTTGTTTTGTTTTTCAAGCAGTGGATTGAGAATAGATTATGAAATTAACTCATAGGTCATAATCATTATTTTTTAAAAATAGAAGCACGACATAATGGAAATGATGCAATGGTGTACAATAGAAACTAAAGCACCTCACCAGTAGTAAGGATAGGTGTTTCATACAACATTTTTTCCTGTCTTACACGTACTTGTGCACAAATACTGGCAACAATGTAAAATGCATTTCTTATGGAGGGCCCATGGCCAAAATGTCTGAAAGCCACTTTCCTGGAAGATGCAGTACAATTGGTAATTATTTTTCAATAGAGGCCGGGCAGGGGGAGGAGTGCCCACAGGGGTTCATAACAATAAAAAATGGAGACATTTGGTGAAGTGGTTGACCTGGAAGGAAGCCTGTACAAGTAGCTAAAGAAAAGGTCATCATGATGACAAAAATAGAATGTTCTCGGGAATTTGAGGCTTGATAATGGCTACGACAACCCCAGAGGCTGCATCTACAAGCCTCAGTTGTACTTCAGCCATCACAGACTGTCTTCTCTCCCTCACTTTCTGCTGGGTGGTGTGCAAGAAAAGCCAGCCGTAGTAGATGCAGAATTCATGCAGCTCCAAAGCCTAGGCAGGGTGGAGTTGTGGTGCTTTGGCCACTGCACTCTAAAGGAGGCCTAGCCTCATTTTGTGGAGTTACCTCATGTGGCATTTTTTGGGGTCAGTTTATTAGAAGCTTCCACTATTCGTTTTCTGGCCACTGTAACCAGATAATATGTCTGTTGTTGGGTTTTAGTATCTCTAGGTAAAAAGATGGCATTTCAAGGAAACTGGCAGGTATGAATGCTTTAGGGCTTGAATTGTGAGATGCTTGGAGCCCACCAGACTGGGAATAGCTGGACAACTTCAGGCCATGTAGATGTTGGTAAAGTCTAGCCATTGACGAAGACACACGCTGGATTGTGTGTACTTTCAAACCAGTACCGCCACTCTGCAGAGGCCACATTCAAAGGTTGCTACTAGATAGCATTGGCATAACCCAATGTGTGTGTGTTGAGTATTGTGCTAGTGGAACTCACATGACAGTTGGATGTTTCTCCAGGTCCGGATTCCGTTAACACAGGTTCGTCCAAGTGAACCGTGTCCCCCCTCTCTTTTAAAAGGATAGATGAGAAAGCTCTAACTCCATCTTGGATCTTTAGAAGAAGTGAGAATGAGGTGCATTTGCTTTGCTCCAGGGGTAATCATGTTCAGAGAAGCAAGCAAAGCGTGTTGAGAAAACCATGCATCTCCACCAGCAGCAGCATCCAGCCACTTGGGCAATATTGCAGTCGAGGTGGGGAATCCAGTGAACTGGTCACCTGGGAGATCTTAGGTGTGTCTTTGAAGTGTGCACACTCAAACACACTGTTCTCAATCAAGTCTGTCTGCAAATGCTCATGATACTTGTAGCCATAGTTAATAACAAGGGGACCAAGGACAAGGACTTATCAGGCCACAGGACACAAACGATATGACAGACTGGATGTAACCAGAATCAGAAGACTAAGGAACCTGAGGTAGCAACAACATGATATAGAGAACCATGTGAGTGTATTGAATCCCGGCCGGTAAGCAGATTGTTAGGTCCATGTTATCGGTGAAAACAGGAAGAATTGGGAGATACCATGGTCCCAGGAATTCAGAATTCAGTTTCTGGAAAGGTCGGTGTAAGTCAATTAATAAAAATACTACTAGCAAAGAGGTTATGACTTTTAACCAAGGTCAGAGGTTGTTTACTCTGTTGTAATTTTATGATCTCTGTGTGTAGGTAGACAAGAGGTGTTGATAGATTTTGAGTCTTGCACTTTTATCTTCTCAAAAATACATATTGATGGTATTTATATAGGCACAATAAAAATAAAGAGATGTTAATTGTTCATTATACATGCATGTCAGTTGACATGAATTAGTGCTAAGACCAAGGAGCACATTTACACACAAAATAGTGTCTTACTAAAGTACTGGTTTATACCAGGTGATACTCTAGGCATCAGTCCTGAAACTAATAGTTAGATGTCTATTTATAACAGTACCTGAAGGAGTAAAAATTAAATATTTTATATAATTTTCTCTAGTATAATTTTATTATATAATTATGTAAAAGAAAAACCTGGTTCTTCACTAATGAACTAGAAAATCTCCTTTGCTCAGTGGAGTGAAACTAGTAATCTTCATTCTGGTCTGAATTTACCTCTTTTTCCAGTTCTTCTGACCTCTTTTTCACTCATCATGTTCTTGTTCCAACCTGAGATGTTTACCTTGACTTACCCTTTATTCTTGGTCTTCAGCTGTGTTTTTAAGATGGTTCTGAAAAATGTGCCCCCCAAAAAAAACAGCAACAAAAAAACACACCTTGATTTGCTTATTTCCACAGGTCAGGCCTCCGTTCTTTTTCTAATCTAAGCATTCCATTCTCTTCATGGTCAATATTCTGTCCCATTGTGTTCTGCCGCATTCTACACTAACTCAGTGATGGAAGAAGGCTTTATTCTGGCGCCTCTGAGCAACAGCAACCATCTCTATACCAGGGACTCAATTGCACAGCCACCTCTACTTCCCTAGGGACATTGCAACTTCTTTCTTTTTTTTAATGTAGAACTCCTTGTTTAGAACTCCCAGAATAGTGTGACTATTAATGCTAATGATGAGCATCTTTTTCTTATTCCTGCCTTTAATGGAAAAATGTATCATTCATCTTTGTTCACCACTACATATCGATCCTAAAGGTGCTAAGGATGTCATCATCAATTCATTGCATATTAGAGGATTTGCTTTGTTTCATTTTAATTTTTATATATATTTTCTCATCAGAAATGAATTTTGAATTTAATCAGATGCTTCTTGGTCAAAATGATCATGGCTTTTAAAAAAATAAATTAGCCTATTAATGTGATATGGTAATAGGTTTTCTAATATTTATCTTTCCCAGTGTTCATGAAATAACTCTGATTTAGTTATGGCAAGACAACTTCAACATAGTATAGAGGTTATGAGCACATGTTCTAGAATCTTCCTGCCTGCGTTCCAATCCAAGTTCTGCCATTACTATTTGTTGTGAACACTTGACAAGAAATTTAGCTTCTATAATGCTTGGGTGTTTTCTTCTGAAAAATCAGAAAGGTAAGAATACTTTTGTAAGAGTCGTGTGAGAATCGTGTGAGATAATACATAAGAACAACAGTATATGGCACATACTGTGTAGTAAATGTCAATTGGTATCTTTATTGTCTCTTAATATAATGCTAATTCTTTTACTATTGCAGGCATGATTCTTGTAAAGTATTTCCAAGTGAGGTTGGCTTATAATGCTAATTCTTTTACTATTGTTTTTGTCAATTACTTTTGATATTTCCAAGTGAGGTTGGCTTGTAGTTTTCTTCTTGGATGCTATTTTTGTCAATTACTTTTGATATCTTTCTGGTATCGGGGTTATGCTAGTTTTTCCAGGTGAACTGGAAAGCTTTCTATTTCATTCCATTCTCTAGAAAACTAAACAACACTTATATTTCAGTTAATTATGGTAGGCTATTATGGTCTTCAAGATTCCTCTGGATATAGTTCTTTGACAATTTTTCCAATTTTTTCATGGTTTTCATCTTTCAAATATTCCACTTAAATTAAAAATTGTATCATTTTTACTCTCCTAAAATATCATTTTACCATATAGTAATAAATACAAGTTTTTATAGTAGAGTTATACATAACATTTTCTTAAAGATTTTTAAGTCTTAAAATCTGTTACTTTCTTTCTATTATATTACAAAATTGATACTTGCTATTCTTCACCTTTGTTCAGAACTAATAGCAATTTTATTATCAGGATTATCATGGACAAATGTAGGAATATATCAATAACAGGTATCTCAATAGTTTGCTAATTTATCAATTTCCATTTTTATGAGTCCCTTCTTCCTTATTTTTAAATTTATTTTAATATTTTTTCAATGTTTAGTTTATTTATTTCCCTTCTTTTTAAGTCAAGGCATTATGCTAAGGAACTATGAATTTTCCTCTAAGTACAGTTTGATCCCATCCCATATTTTTAATAAATAAATTTAATTTTCTTTTTGGACATTTATATTTTTAATTTCTTTCTTGCATCAAGAATTACTCAAAAAGACTGATTTTAGTTGTTAAGAATTTACATTTTTTATATCTTTCAAACATCAATTTCTAGTTTTATTACACAGAGCTCAGAGAATGTGGTCTGTAGTGTTGTTTTTTTCTTTCCCTCTAATTGATCATTTCAGCAAGAAACCTGGAAAAAACTGGGAGTTAAACATAGACTCAGGAGTTAAACATAGACACCATATTGGGCATGAAATAGCAGATAAAACTATTACTGTTTTTTATCTGCTTAGTTATTATAGTTTTAATTTAAGTATCTTAATGCTCAACCTGGACTATAATTGCTTCACTTAACTCAATATGCCTCCTTTTATAAACTACTAGTAGCCCGGTGCACGAAATTCATGCACTGGGGTGGGGGTGGGAGGGAAGGGGCCCCTCAGTCTGGCCTTCACCCTCTCCAATCTGAGACCTCTCAGGGAATGTCCAACTACCTGTTTGTGCCCACACTTTTAACAGATATCAGCTCCATTGTTGTTTCTTTCTTATGCTTAAAACCATTGGAATTAGTAGGTATTCAAAGTGTGTATACATTTTGAGGGGACACCCTGTATATCTCTAGTCAGCAGTGAAAGAAACCAACAGCAGATTTGGAACCCCCAGACAGGGAACCTCGCTCACTCCCCACATGTCTCCCCACTTCACTTTCCACCTTCGTGGGCAGCAGGAGAATCAACGTTTTCTCTCATTAATTCGGAAAAGCACGTCCTGTCACCCGTTGCCCGGCAGGAGTGCGCTAGGCCCCAAGCAAGCGAGGCTCAGTCAGGGTGGCCTTCGCTCATGGGTGCTGGCACCCAAAGTGCACATTCCTTCTCTACAGTTGCCCCGACTATCCCACTGTTTCACTGAGAGGACGGAATTCCTCTCGGCCTCTAGGTTCTTGATCTTGAACGCTGACCGAAGGCACCTTAGCGAGGGCCGCTCGCGTCCACCAGGTGTGACTGTCTGCACCTGCTCCTGCCTCAGCACCTGCATTAACCCCCCAGAGGTGATCTCGTAGCTGCACTGGCCTCCGTGGGAACAGGGTATCAACACTCCGCCCTCTCACTGTCATCTCACAGGCGCCCACCCTCAGCACCCAGAACACCCAGACACTCTCCAAAGGACGTGAGCGCATCAGAGGGGATGTGTGCACATCCTGTGGGGGTGTTAGGCATGCTGGGTTGATGGAAGTGCAGTGGAGAGGCGGGGGGAACTTGTGCACGCCTTGGTTTGCAACTGTGGGAGGGTGACAGTGTGCTGGGGGATGTTCGCATGCCAGGGGGGATGTGCACACCGGAGGCCTCTGGCTTTGAAGATCCGCAAACCCCCGTGGTGCGGCCAGGAGGACCTCAGTCTGGCCCGCCATGGTGGCTGTCCCTGCCATCCTGCACCTTCTGGGCCAGGAGGCGGATCTTGCGCAGCCACTCCTGGGCGCTGATGGCCTGCAGGCGCTACTTCAGCTCAGCCTGCAGGCTCCACTTGGCGCGCTCACAGCTGTCACCACTGCCATGTGGGGAGTACAGGCCGCCCTCCGCTGGCCTGCCTCCCCTGTCCAGAGGCTCTCTGCACTGCTCACCTGCCCAGAGTGACTGGGGCTGGGTGGAAGCCAGGCATCCTGCCCTGCCCAACCCCGGCCAATCCACCCCTGTGCGAGCTGCCGCCCCGCTGGGAAGGGTCATGGATCTGGGTCCCGGGACCTCGGACAGCCTCAAGCACTGCCCCCCGCCCAGCAGGGTCACATATCCGTATCTTGGTCCTGTGGACAGCCTCAAGCACTGCCCCCCGCCCGGCAGCGTCACAGATCTGGGTCCTGGGACCACGGACAGCCTCAAGCACTGCCCCCCGCCCGGCAGGGTCACAGATCCGGGTCCTGGGGCCACGGACAGCCTCAAGCGCTGCACCCGCCCGCCAGGACATGGATCCGGGTCCCAGACCACAGACAGCCTCAAGTGCTCCCCGCCGCCCGCCAGGTCACGGATCCAGGTCCGGACCGTGAACAGCCTCAAGCACTGCCCCCCGCCCAGCAGGGTCACAGATCCGGGTCCCAGACCGCGGACAGCCTTTCCCGCTGCCGCCTGCCTTCAGTATGCAAATTAGCTGCCATCTTGTTGCTTCAGGGTGGGGGTTCCCACTGGGGTGCCTGGCCAGTCTGGGTGAGGGGATGATGGCTGTTTTCAGGCTGGCGGGCAACTGAGGCTCCCAACCTCTCCTTTTTTTCTTTTCTTTTTTTATTCTGGGATTTATTTACCTTCTATGGCTGTCACTGGAGCTGAGAGCCGGTTTTAGCTCTGAGGCTCGGCTCCAGCTATGAGACCGCCACTGCTGAAAGCAGGGATCTGGGTTTGTTTGGCTTCTATAATTGTAACACTGTTGCGATCCTGCTGGCTGAAGCCCGGCTGGCTGAAAGCAGGATTCTGGGGAATGTTTACCTTCTATATTTGCAACAATGTTTCTTAGAGTTGCAGCTCAGAGGCCGGCAGCAGCAGGTGGGGAACCTTGGCTTCCTCCGTCACTGGAGCAAGCAAGCCTCCTGTTCACTTCAGTGCCTGGCTGCCACCCGCCATCTTGGTTGGCAGTTAATTTGCATATCTCCCTGATTAGCCAATGGGAAGCGTTCAGGGCCACGGTCAATTTGCGTCTTTCTCTTTTATTAGATAGGATTATGGATTTTAAGTTGGGTTAGTGTGTGTTTCCTTAATTTTTATGTGGTGAGCTCATTTTTTGCTCTCTAATATGAAAGTATTCACGTTATTAGTCATTTATGTAATACTAGAGTTCCGATGCTCTAAATTCATGCAAGGCACTCAGCCCTCACAGCCCCGGCTTCATCTGGAAGGTCATCTGGAAGGTCGACTGGACGGTCCTTCTGCTGTTCAGCCATCCAGTCTAATTAGCATATTACACTTTTATTATTATAGATAATAATTTGACGTATTGATTAGCTTTTGTTTGTTATAATTTAGATTTGCTTTCAATATCCTTAAATGCCTAAATTCCACTTTTAAGAATATTATGTTTTGTTTGTCTCATTGCTACTTTCACAGAACATGGTTGGAGAGTGGGCCTTACCAGAAGAAATGATTGAAAATTTACCACCCTCCAACAATTGCATATTGGGCCATGTGGTTCACAGACTAACTGAAAAATCTCTTCCCCTTCAAGTTGAATCAATAGAATCTGAATTGCCTTCATGTGCTATTAAAGGGTGCATATTAGGGAAGACATTTAGTGGAAAAACAACTGCTCTAAAGGCTCTAGAAAAAGGTAGAATTTCTTTCTTTTTATATTTGTATTTATCAAATTATCTTAACATTGACTGTAACTGCAAATGGCTATGTCTGTAGAAAATATACATGAGGGTCTGCTGATATATTAGGAAAATCTGTCATCAAGAATTTCATAATAGAATGATCAAATAATTTGTTTCTAAGTCAGACACTTACTGATATAGAGTCATGAACTGTGACTGTCCCAGGCAAACCTGGTTATATGGATATGCTATATTATCATGATGCATAGTATAACTAGAAATAACAAGTCTTAAACTTTCCTCATAAATTTTACTTACGTTACCAATAGATGAAGTAGGATATTAATAATTTGTCACAAGTGCAAGAGAAATCCACTGAAAATTATATAATATAAAAAATGTAAATATTTTCATTCTTTATATTTGTTAAATTTTCACTCTGTCTTTGATGAGCCTTAGTCTTTCTCTGTAGAAGTTCTTTCAGTTAGAGGCAAAATCACAGATATTCATCTGTTTAATTCATTTTTATTCATTATATTTTTCCCTTTTTCATGGGAAAGCTCAAAATTTGCACTGAGGCCAGGCCATCCTGCATCAATCTAAGACAAAGAAGCGTAGGTCATTATTGAGATGTCAAAGCGCCCTCCTTAAAAAGCAACTAGACAAAATCACAGTGAGATACCACCTCACATCACTAGAATAGGTTTATTTTTTAAAATATATTTTTATCAATTTTTAGAGAGAGAGGAAGGGAGAGGGATAGAGAGATACAAACATCGATGAGAGAGGAACATCATCGATCGACCGCCTCCTGCATGCGCCCCCACTGGGGATCAAGCCCACAACCCAGTCATGTGTCCTGACCAGGAATCTAACTGGCGACCTCTTGGTTCCTGGGTCAGTGCTCAGCTGCTGAACCACACTGGCTGGGCAGGTGTAATTTTTTTTTAATGGGAAAAAGACAAGTAGAGATATTGGGACACATTACTGGTGGGAATGTAAAGTGGTACAGCCATTATGGAAAGCAGTTTAGTGGTTTCTCAAATAAGTTAAACACAGAATTACCATATGACCCCAGAAATTCCACTACTAGTTATATACCAAAAAGATTAAACACAGGTGTTCGAAAAAGAAGAAACAACATTGTATAGGAATATTCATAGCAGTACCATTAATAATAACCCAAAGTTGGAACTAATCCAAATGTCCTTCAACTGATGAATCGATAACAAATATGATATATTACTCATCCATAAGAAGGAGTGAAGTACTGATGCATGCTACAACATGAATGAACCTTGAAAACATGATACTGGGTAAAAGAAGTCAGACACAAAAGGCCACATACTGTATGATTCCACTGATATGAAATATTCAGAATAGAAATATCCATAGAGACAGAAAACAAATTAGTTGTTGCCAGGGACAGGGATAGGGTAGGAAGTGACTGCTTAATGGGTACAGGGGTTCCTTTTGGGATGATAAAATTTTTCTGGAACAAGATAGTGGTGATGGTTGGACAACATTGTGAATAATGTAAATGCCACTGAAGTGTGTCTGTAGAATGGTCAAAATGGGTACTGGTATGTTCTGTGAATTCTAACATAATAATTTAAAAAAGCAGCTTGATCCAGACCGCAGTTCTAGGGGGCCCTTAAGACAGTGTGAGAAAGCGAACCCAGCACAGAAGGACGGTGATGTCAGTGTCCTACATGAAAAGCTGTCAGTAAAACTGCCTTTTGTACTTTAGACTTTCCCATTCAGGTGCTTTCTATTGACACTCTTCTCCAAGAAGCTATCAAAGCATATCACGACAACGAAACAGTCAGTGAGACCCTTCTAATTCATCATGAAGCCGAAGAAAAGGCTCTATCGGATCTGCATAGTAGCGAAAGCCAGGCAAGTATGATTTTAGTTATCTTTCTTGCACCTTATATATGAGATTTGAAGCTAGATGGAATCTAAAAGATCTCCTAGACCAGAGATTGGTGGCCTTTTCTGTAAAGGTCCCAAGAGTAAATAGTTTATATTTTGTGGGTCAAGAGGCAAAATGAAGGATATGATGGGGTACTTATATACCACAAGAGAAAATCCACCCCCCACCACCAGTTTCCCTGGGTGGTCCGTCCAGGGTGATGGTCTGACTTTGTGCCCAGTCACCTTCCGCTAGAGGCATTCTCCTCAGGAAAGAGCCACTGATGGTGAGGGGGTGGAGGGCCTGAATTTTAAGGGCTGGAGGGGAGAGGATAAGAGTGCTGTACGGAGTTCAGCAAGTCACCAGCGCCCAGAATGAAATTACAACTCCTGAGAGCCTTGCAGTGGCCAGCAGCAGAATCCCCATCATGTAGTTGGAGCCAAAGCCAGCCCTGGGCAATGGTCGAGGCCAGTGCTAGAGCTGAGCAGGGACAGGGGGTGGAGGGTGACACCCGGCTTAGTTTCCAGGCTCACAATGGTGTCTTATGGAGTTTTAAGTGCCCACGGACCATATAAAAATAGTCAGTTCCTTAAATTTGGTCCATGCTCATTGTTGGCCAATCTCTGATCTAAACTCATAGACCTCAATTTGTGGAGGTGGAGGGTTGAAGGGAGGTTTACCAGCATCACATTCTCATCAGTGTTGCATTTTGCTACATTATTGCATGAAGGTTCTAGTGCAGGAAATAGGAGAATATGGCCCCACCTTGGGAGACAGTAGAAGCCCTAAGCATGAATTGGTTTGATTGGGATAAGGGGCTTGGTAATGTCTAGACCAGTGATGGCGAACCTTTTGAGCTCGGCGTGTCAGCATTTTGAAAAACCCTAACTTAACTCTGGTGCCGTGTCACATATAGAAATTTTTTGATATTTGCAACCATAGTAAAACAAAGACTTATATTTTTGATATTTATTTTATATATTTAAATGCCATTTAACAAAGAAAAATCAACCAAAAACATGAGTTCACGTGTCACCTCTGACACGCATGTCATAGGTTTGCCATCACTGGCCTAGACTGTGATCAGGATCCCAGGCTCTAAACCCAAAACTCTTTCCCCTACCTTATGCTGTCTCTGCAATTGAATGAATTAGCAGAGAATCTAATCTAGATCATTGGCATGAGCTATAAAATAAGTATCCTTTAACTATGGATTCTGAAAATAACGAAGTTTTCCTCACTGTGGGATGCTTTGTCTTCCATGTTGTGGTACTCTTCATATTCTAACCTTTTGGGTGCCAGATAACACAAATCTTTACTTTATTTCCCTTATTGTTAGCTATGACCAACATCTCTAGGATTGTTCTTTCTCAGGTGGTTTCCATAAACTCTACCTCTTCTCATCTTCCATTGTGTTTTCAAAATGGCAGTTGCTGTATTTTACATAGTAATTGAAGGCCAATTGAAAGACAGATTCCGCCACAGGTTACTGTGTATTTCCATAAGTACAATTATCACCAAACTTTGTTTCTTTTTTTTTATATATTTTATTGATTTTTTACAGAGAGGAAGGGATAGAGACAGAGAGCTAGAAACATCGATGAGAGAGAAACATCGATCAGCCGCCTCCTGCACATCTCCCACTGGGGATGTGCCCGCAACCCAAGCACATGCCCCTGACCGGAATCGAACCTGGGACCCTTCAGTCCACAGGCCGACGCTCTATCCACTGAGCCAAACCGGTTTCGGCAAACTTTGTTTCTTTCTGGAAGTTATTCAGTCCCTCTAAATATCACTTATGTTTTAATGTTACGAATAGTGTTTTTTTTCCAAACCTTACTTATAGAAATGAAATTTATAATGCTATTAAATGACAACATTAAAACCTGTCCATGTTTGTGTGTTTTCTCCCCAAAGGATCTTCAAAGTAAATTTTCACTTGATCTACTTTCAGAGGAAGCCTTACCAGAAGGAGAAGATAAAACTACACTTAGTAAGTAAGACATTAAAACACATCATCCAGCCCTAGCTGGTTTGGCTCAGTGGATAGAGCTTTGCCTGTGAACTAAAGGTCCCAGGTTCAATTCTGGTCAAAAGCACATGCCTGGGTTGTAGGCTCAATCCCCTCTAGGGGATGTGCAGGAAGCGGCCGATCCATTATTCTCTCTCATTGATGGTGTTTCTATCTCTCTCCCTCTCCTTTCCTCTCTGAAATCAATAATATATATATCTCATCCATCATTTAATTTAGAGGGACAGACAAACAGTAAGAACACATGTATGTGAGCACACATGTGCTTGCAGGAGAGTCTCACATAATTGTCTCCATGGTCATTTGACAGACAGAACAAGGTAAACACAGAGATCCCTAACCTTTGTCTACAACTAGGGATAAGAGACAAAAATAACACGAAATTTTTTTCACACTCCTTCAAGTAGTTGCTCAGTTTGGCTGTGTTATCAAGACCACCAGAATATATCCTCCTCCTTTCTTCCTGGCTTTTCATTGTTTGTTTCACCTGTGCAGGTCTGGGTGAGTGAGTATTACTGGGGCCCTCTCCGCGTACTACTGCTTTGTTCACAGTGTTGAGGGAGGCTGCAGGGTCTGGACTCTTCAAGCCACCTGAACAGTGGTACCTTAGATAATGCTCAGTGTATTCCTAACCATGGGCAAGCAAATAGAACCAAGCTTCCCAAACCTAATGAGAAATTAGCTCCAGTTCTTTAGATCCTTTGTAGAACCACTGGTAGAAAGCAATTTTAAGTCTTAAATATACTTTCTATGTCTGCTAGTGACGGCTTTTCCATATTCAATAATTTCTTCATATCTATACTGATAAAAGGGTAATATGCTAATTAGACAAGACATCTTCTGGACGTCCTTCTGGACAAAGCCACAGTGGCAGGGGCCGAGGCAGAGGCGGTTTGGGGCGATCAGGCCGGCAGGGGAGAGAAGTTAGGGGCAATCAGGCTGGCAGGGGAGGGCAGTTAGGGGAGATCAGGCCAGCAGGGGGGAGCAGTTAGGGGTGATCAGGCTGGTAGGGGAGCAGTTAGGGGGCGATCAGGCCACAGGGGAGCAGTTAGGGGGTGATCAGGCCAGCAGGCAAAAGCGGTTAGGGGCAATCAGGCAGGCAGGCAGGTGAGTGGTTAGGAACCAGCAGTCCCGGATGGCAAAAGGGTGCAGACCTGGCTGAGGGACCCCCTGCCATGCACGAATTTCATGCACTGGGCCTCTAGTTCTAGAATAATGTTCAGATCCTCCTGTGCCATCATCACAATCGCCATCACCACTGGACAATGCCTAGATTCCCTATGAACATGCAACTCCCTAGAGCAGCCGAGTTTTCCATCATTTAAAAAGAGATATCTGTCCCTTATTTGGGGTATTTGTTTCTTCCAGATATTTTTATTAATTTTTAATCTAAATACTGTATAAGCTATTTTATTACAAAAGTACAGTGATTATAAATGGACTCTGAAAACTTTAACCAGAATTTAACCAGAACCCCTCTGTCTTCTAACATTTTCTACTTTTAGACTTGTTACTTATAACTAGATAATCCAGGAAAATAAAAATATTAACATTTTCTTGAGAAACTTGGCTTGTTTTCTGAAAAGAAAACCCCAATATGAATGTATTTCTAAGGATATTGTTGTGAGTGCGCCATACTGAGGGAAGGAGGTAGAAAACACCAAGCCACACAGTGGCTAGGATCTTAATGTTGTGGAATGAGGGTAACAGCCATACTGTGGTATTTCTATTACTTCCTTCCTCTGAGTATTAGGCATAACTGGATCCAATGACCCATCAATCCAAAATCATAGATGGTCAGATGCTAACATGGTTGTTAGTTGTAAATACTGGAGTTTGTTCTTACCACTTTTTCCTGTTGATAGGTTCTGAAACCAATAAAACACCAAAAGCTGAAGAAATCAAGTTAAGTGACAGTGTGTCTAATGTAAGTATTGTAATCTTAATTTTGGTTGCTGGTATATTGGAATGTATCATGATCCCTTGCTCTTAGGAGTACCTTCAAGTGGAATGAAATAGCAATGTGTTCCTCTTTGGGTTAAAGTAAATCTGAGAGTAAAATATAAGCTAAATCTGAGTTTACTTTATATTTTTTATATTATTTATCTTTAAAGCAGTGGAAATTTATGTTCAGTTTTGCCAAGTAAGAAAGTAAACACATTCTTTTATTTTAGACTTATGCCAAATTTATATTTATGTGTTTTTCTTTACCACTCAATTTATGACTTTTATTTTCTTTCAGACTCTCTTTACCTCTAAAGAATTTTCCCAGAATTAACTCTTTGCCTTATTTGTGACTCTACAGAATATTTTATTAACTTCTGAAAAAATGTTTACAACAATTCACTCACTATTGTTTTAGTGGAAACTAATATTTCTGTATATAGTATTGCTTTCCTGTATATGGAAACATTTTTGTTTATTTTCACAATTCACTGTATGTGCTCAAATAGAATGGCCAGATTAATCAAGTATAATTTCATTTACTTTATTTTTTTTACATTAGATTACTTTTTTATGCATTTCATCATGGAAAAACATTAAAAATAATGTTTTAGATTTCAAAACTGTTTAAAGAGAGAAAAAGTTTTGGAAGGATATATAACAAACTGTAAACATAATGACCAATAGAGAAAATGATAAAGGGGGCCTTATAATTTTTGCTCTGTGTATTTGAAATATAAATGATCAGAAAGGCTAAGTGTGTTTTTATATTACATTTATTGAGTTATAGGTCCCCCAGAGTCCGTATTTCAGTTCAAGTCAAAGGTTATACTTTGTTTCATACACTGTTGTAATGATTTGGGACATATCACTGAACAAAAAAAGAGTTTATGGACCTAATGGAGTTTACATTTTAATAGAGGAAAACAGAAAATAAACCACAAACACACAAATAAATGAATTGTATGGTCTATTAGATGGTGATGATGCCAGGAGATGAGAAAAAGTAGAATAGAGTGGAGTAGAGTAGAGTAGAGTAGAATAGAGTAGAGTAGAGTAAGGGGGATCAGGGACCTAGACGGTGGAACAAGGGGAAGTTGCTGTTTCACATGGGGCAGTCCTCCTTGAGAAGGTGAAGTTTAAGCAGATTGAAGGAAGATTGAGAGAGTCATCCAAGTGGACCTGAGGATGCACTCCAGGCAGAGAGAAGAGCTGGATGACAACCATGAGGCAGAAAGGTGCTTGGTACCATGGGAGAGGAGTAGGGGATGAGACTAGACAGATGCACAGGAAGAGAGAAGGGTCAGGCCATCAGGGCTTTACAGGCAATGATAGGACATATGGAGTAAAAGGGGGAGTCTTTCTGGGTATTGAATAGAGATGTAGTATTATTTAACCTATAAAATGCTCAGTCTGGTGGCTGAGTCAAGAAGCGGCATCAGGGAAGTTGATATAATAGAGTAGCTTCATTGGACTAGCCCTTCTACAGATGACATTCTAGAGCTGGCCAAAACAGAAAAGCTTATTATTTGAGGGCCAACAGCAGGTGGATAAAGCAAAGCAGCAAACACACACCAGGCAGAAAACGTATTGAATGTGACCATTGAATGAAGAAAGCATCGCTGGACAGGAGCCACACTTCTGCAAGTCATACCAGAGGCATACCAGCTACATGGTACGAGCTGCTAGAACTCTAGCAGAAAGCCTCCATCTTTCTGATTTGAATTATTAGAGGATGAAGTTTGGGATGCTGAAAATTAAAGAAGATCTTGGAAGGGAGGGAGCCACAAAGGAGGAACCTCAAAATCTGCATACACATTTTCCTTAAATGCTTGGCTGACCCCAGAATTGTCACAAATGATTGGAATCTTCATCAGAGAAAATGACCACTTCATGTTTTTTTCTCCAAATATTTAGAATCTTATTTTTTAAAGTAGCTGTACTCTACCATCCATTGTTTATTTTTATAGTTCACGGTGCGTGCTCAGCTTGGTGCAAAATCCGAAAAATTGCTGAAGAAAGGAAAGAGCGTTTCTGACACATTGCTAGTTAACATCATGGTAAATGCTATTAAGTAAGTATTATTTGTGTATCTACCACATAGAGATTATAAAAATAATATAGAAATATTTTATATTTAATATCTAATGAATGCTACTACTAATCTATATAAGAAAACACACAGCAAGATCAAGATATATTTTGTGATTTACATGCCTGTATTTCACTTTCTGCTTTATCAACTGCATTTTGTTCACCCAGATGCTAATTCAGGTCAGTTTCTATAACATGTGAGACATTCAAAGAGAAATCAGGTACTACTTAGAAAAGCCAATGGACGACGGATTATGGACGGGAGAGACTCTAACTATGGGTTCACAGGCCAATGTGCTTCCTCTTTTTGTATTTCAGGAGGAGGGTGTGAACTTAGGGATCCAAAGGTTGAGCAGTGATGTGTAAGAAGGTGGTGAGAATGTAGAGGTGCACAGGCAAGAATTAATTATGTGCAGAACACAGAGGTGACATGTGATAGGGGATGAAGAAAAGCCAAAATAGGGTGTAATTCTGTAATCTTCCTCTTTTCTAAGGAAGGAGAATTCTCCATAGGCCTTCTTTGTAATACAGTAAAGGGGCAAATTAAAAGAAGCCATAAAAGCTCAGTTGGTACATATAATAAAGAGATGAGGTTTGGAAGGATGGGGGAAAAAAAAGAATCAAAAAGCTACCATGAAAGAGAGCTGGTGTGGGTGAGGAAATAGAATGGGGTAGCTGTGCTGTGTAAGAAACATGAGACCCGTGAGAGAGGGAGGGAAGGAGGTTTTAGGGAAGTTGTGCTCTGCATCTGGAATGGACTCCGCCTTTAGTGTTTTCTTAAGACCTTATTGAAGGTTTGAGTTGCTTCTCCATTGTGATGTATCTTGGAATGATTGTTCCTGGAATGCAGTACTGAAAGTGGGTCACAGGGATGCTCCCCCTCAGAGCTGGAAGGGATCTCATTCGACTAGTTGTAACATTTCTCAGAACTGGTGCAAAATATGTTTAACCTATGGGACTCCTTGTTCAAAACATTGTGTATGAAAAAAAAAAAAAAAGCAGCTATAGGGTGTCCCAAAATTCACGCAAGATTTGAATTTTGTGTGAGCATTAACAACAACAACAACAAAAATAAAAGCCTAATTTTACTTGGTTTATTGAATCAGATTCTAATATCTGTTGCCCTTTGATTTTAATCTCTTCAATTTGATAAGCATTACCAAGTACCAATTATGGCCCAGGAGCAGGGACAATGAAGACCACGGCTTTGCGTATGTGCCAGCAAAACCGTGGGGACCATTTACCCGATGTGCTATTCCATACATAGCCCTATACTGTATGCTTTATGAATTAATAAAACATTTATAATTTTTAATTATAAACCTGTTTTTTCTCTCAAAATTACTTCTTGCGTGAATTTTGGGACACCCTATATAAAGCAGATCTTAGCTTTGGCTTCAGCGGCGTTCGAGTGTCTGCACATTACCCTCTTCACTGCCCTTTCACCACCATCCCCACTGCTCCTGAGGCGCCTTCAGAGGAATTCTGTCACTTTGACATTCTTTCATCTGGTCCAAACCCACCCGTTTTCCATGAGGAAAGTAAGGCACGTGCCAGTTCCATGAGGCAGTTCGGTTACGTGTCTGGTTAGTAGGGTGGCCAGAGCCAACGCCCAGGTCTTCTCACCCTATATCACCTGATGTCATCACACGACAGCTGATCAAGTGTGACCCTGACCACCTCCTCCCTCTGAAGTAGCTCCTGAGACTGTGGGTGGAGGAGGGATCCCACAGAGCTGGCGAGGGGCTCAAGAAACATCTCCATTGTGGGCCAACAAGCCGATTCTATGTGGTGCTTTACCAAACTCTGGACAAGTTATAAAAGCAAAAATGAGGTATTTTCCTGCTTTTTATAGTCCTAACAGAAAAAGAAACAAGACCATAACTTTTAATCCAAACACCAAAATCTCAATTGTGCACGATTTAGAGGTTTAGAAGAACAAAGTTAAAGTTTATACCCTTTTCACACTGTTTTCCAATTTAAAGAACTAAAATAATTCTTAGATCACCCATTCTCTATAGAGGATACTACACTGAGGGTCGGTACCCAACTTATAATTTAATTGAGATAAATGAGACTCACTTGAATTTTTCTAAGTAGAAATATGATAATTACCAGTTGTGTGGTGAGGTGAATGAAAGATGAGTTCAGATCAGGTGGTCATGACTCCATGCTGGCTTGGGTCGAGTAGGAAGAACTTCCCAGGTTGGCATTGTGAGTATCCATTATGTACTAGGGTCTTAAAATGTATCATTTCAGTTCATTCTCACAACCACCCGGTGAGGTATGCTATCCCACTATGTATAGATGAGGAAATAGTTTCAGTGGAGAAACTGCCTGGGAACACAATCTAGAAAGTGCAAACTAATTCATACTCACACAACAGTGAGGAGATCACTTTGTTTGAAGTAAATAGTACAAAATTGTGAGAGAGAAGATAGGTAAGGAGGTTGTGTCCAGGTAGTTTTAAATACCATGTCATTGCCTCTAGAATAGATTTGGAGGGCAGCAGGTACCCACAGAAGGATTTTAAGCAAGTGAATGATTAGTTAACCCAAATTTACTATCTAATCTAATAATAGACAAAAATGGTAATTGACCGTACCCCTGCTACGCTTCCCATTGGCTAATCAGCAGGATATGCAAATTAACCCAACCAAGATGGCGGCTGGCAGCCATGCAGCTGAAGCAAGCAGGAGGCTTGCTTGCTCCAGTGATGGAGGAAGCCAAGCTTCCTCCCTGCTGCGGCCGGGCTCTGAGCTCCACTCTAAGCAACAAATTTGCAATTATAGAAGCTAAACAAACCCCAGATACCTGCTTTCAGCAGGCCCTGGCCTCGGAGCTGGAGCGGCAACAAAGTTTCAATTATAGAAGGTAAATAAATCCCAGAATGAAAAAAAAAAGAAAAAAGAAAAAAAGGAGAGGCTGGGAGCTTCCGTCGCCGGCTTGGCCAGCCTGAAAACAGCCCTCAGCCCCTCATCCAGACTGGCAGGACACCCCAGTGGGGACCCCCACCCTAAAGGGAGTGCAGGCAGCCTGAAAATAGCCATCAGCCCCTAATCCAGGCTGGCCAGGCACCCCAGTGGGGACCCCCACCCTGAAGGGGGTGTGACCAGCTGAAAACAGTCATCAGCCCCTCACCCAGGCTGGCCAGGCACCCAAGCAGGACCCCCACCCTGATCCGGGACACCCTTCAGGGCAAAGCAGCCGGCCCCCACCCGTGCACCAGGCCTCTATCCTATATAGTAAAAGGGTAATATGCAAACTGACTCCAACAGCAGAAAGACTGGGAATGACTGGTCACTATGACACACACTGACCACCAGGGGGCAGACGCTCAATGCAGGAGCTGTCCTCTGGTGGTCAGTGAGCTCCCACATGGAGGAGCTCTGCTCAGCCACAAGCCAGGCTGATGGCTGCCAATACAGCGGTGGTGGTGGGAGCCTCTCCTGCCTCCTCAGCAGCGCTAAGGATGTCCGACTGCAGCTTAGGTCTGCTCCCCACTGGCAAGTGGACATCCCCCGAGGGCTGCCGGGCTGCCAGAGGGATGTCTGATTGCCAGCTTAGGCCCAATCCCCCGAGGAGCAGGGCTAAGCCAGCAGGTGGTCATCCCCTGAGGGGTCCCAGACTGCGAGAGGGCACAGGCCGGGCTGAGGGACCCCCCACCCCGAGTGCACAAATTTTTGTGCACCGGGACTCTAGTAGATAAATAATATTCATACAGGAGGAGATTGTTATGAAGTTGAAAGAAAGATAAAGGAAAGATTCATTGTATTATTTCTAATGTACTTATGCCTACCGACATGTTCATGGTTTGTCCATTTTCAATTTAGTCAGATACCTGTGGATCAAGGCTGGGTCCTCGATGGATTTCCAATGACACTGAACCAAGCAGAGCTTCTGGAGCAAGCTCTCACAGGTTGCACCAGAAATCTCATGGAACTGGAAGAAAAGAAAGCACGAATGTTCACACTGGCTGTTGATCCTATAACTGCCAAAGATGTGCCTTTTTCCCCAGGTGTATTTGATTTTGTCATATTATTAGACATTTCAGATAATTCCTCACTGGATCGCATGAATGACATCATGGGTAAGTTGGGCACCTTACTTCCTCCTCTTCCTCCTCTTCCTCCTCCTCCTCCTCCTTTAATGACCTCAGTTACAATTTAAATTTCTCTAGGATACTGGGTATCCTAAAATTTAGCTATTTTCTGGCACTACCTAATGGAATTAGTGCAGACTCATTCCCACAAAATTTCACCCGATTACTGATGTCAATCTCAAGTAGTGGATCCCCAGGTTAATAATACTTCTGTCTAAGTTGACTACAGATATGGGGGCTTCCATGACTCCTCCTTGGGTTTGATAAATTGCTATAATGGATCACAGGACTCAGGGAAACACTTTACTTATGATTACTGGTTCATTATAATGGATGTTATAAAGGATGTAGATGAATGGCCAGATAAAGGGGTGCATAGATCAAGGTCTGGAAGTGTCCCTGTGCATCTTGGAGTGCACCCTCCTCCCAGAATGTGGATGCATTCATCAACCCAGAAGCTCTTGGGGTCTCTTCTTCAGAGTTTTTTTTCTAAGATGTCTACTGATATTAGTATATTAGTATAAGCCAAAACACAGAAATTAAAGTTATTAGATGAGGTAGAGAAGTTGAAGTGTTCAACCATGCAACTCTGGTTTGCTAAAAAATAAAGCAAAGCCAGGATAATGCTGCTAATTTGGTGGAAAAGGATGTTTAGGGAATGACTGATGTCAAAGAAGTTCATCAGTGACATGGGAGTACTGGACAGATCATCAGAGTATAAATCGTTAAGATTGCAGAGATGGAGCCATTCAAGGTGACCACAAAATCCTAGTTGTGGCCATGGTAGTGAGCGCTGGAGGTAGAGAGGAGTAGGGTTGGGGAGAGAGCAATGCTCATCCATGTGCTGAAGGCCTTGACATACACAAGAAAGTGACCCTGAGATGGTGCATGGCAGCATCTCCTGAGAAAAGCTCCCACAATTTCCTTCCATCACCCATTACTGATGTCAGTCATCTTTGAGTTTTATCAATAACCAGAGCATTATTCTGTATTCTAAATCCAGTTCCTCTTTTTCTGCCATGAATGTAGATAGAAAAAAATTGATTGCTATATCCTGTGAGGGTCTTTCATTTTCTTGAACACCGTTAATTCACTCTCCAATGTTCTTTTGTATTGCCTGAGTAATTCTATTTTTTTTAAAATCTAGTACAAGGCTTTCCCCTCCCCTCTTCATGATTTTCTATTTATTCTAAATTTATGAGTGTTATGGGCTTTATACTATTAATTCTGAATAGGGATCAATCAGAGCTGTTGAGATTGTTTTTGTTATTATTTTTGGTCTCTTGTGGTCTCTTCCTTTATATTTATTCTACCCTAGGGAAAGATCATAGAGTCTATGAAGAAAGATAAATTACTTTATTAGTAATATAATACTGACAAATAACTTGTATGCATATTTGAGTTTATGTCTACCCTGTTATTTCATTCTTAAATTTTACATCCTGATGATGGTTTTCTAATCATTTGCTAGTCTGTTATTCACGATGACCCATCATTTTTCATTGTCATCTCTTCATAGTTAATCCTGAGACCCTCTCCATTGAAACCACAACTCCTCTTTATTGTTGTATTTTATGTTTTCTCCAATTTCCAAGGGAAATTTAAATTCTGATCCCAAAACTACACTCTTTCAACATCTTATTAAGCATTTTAAGTCATTTTGGACCAAAGGTGGGGCCATATCTATTTGACTTTCTTGCATCAGTACATTTTGTTATGTCCACAATGACAGGAGCCAGGCCAAGAGACATTGTGAGAGTTTAAGAAATGTTATTGCATTCTCTCACAGCGGGCTGAGACCAGTGTCAGTGTCAGCCCCAAGAGGGGGGTTAGATCCTCTTATTTAGGGTAAAACTATGCAATAGAGGGTCAGGATGTGGGTGCATGAGTTGTCCAAGGGAGTCAAGGGAGGAGAATGCACAGGTCCAACAGGCAGAGGGTGTACTTCTTATCTTGCCCCTGCTGGCCCTAAGCTATGGGAAAAGGCTTTTAACATCTATTTCAGAAAACATGTCCAAGCAGGAGAGAGTAAGGGCAGGTCACCCTAATACATTTTAACAGCGTGTCAGCAACTTTGACTCGTTTTGCAAATTATCTAATTAGGTAATTTTCATGTCACAGCTAAAGCATTTTCAACGGAGACTTCTCAGGAAGATGTCTATCAGTATGTAGCTGCTAGAACACCAGATACGGGTGGTGACCAGAATTTAAGAGACCAAATACAGCATCGGTTAGTATAAAACTCAGTGTCCTTGCTTCTTGTCCTTTGAACAGACTGACAACACGTCCCTTTGGGATCATCAGATCCAGGGAAAAGATGTATCTCCTAGCATTCAGTCTTTTACAGGTAGAGCAAAACTAAGTAGCTTTGATGTTGTGTGCTAGTTTGCTGACATAGAGCACCAGTCACCATAACCTGGGAGGGAAGAATTAAATCAGGTAGCACCTCCCTCTGTGGTTACAGGAACTTACAAGTTCATTATATGGAATCCTAATCCAGCCCCTACTCAGCAAATGCTGATGAAAACCATAAAATCTCAGAGCTGGGCAGCAGACTACAGAGTGTAGTTCTAAAACTACTTTTGGTTTGCTAAAATGAAGTTAAGCTTTTTTTTTTTTTAAAAAAAGAAACTATTCTTTTGGTTGCATGCAATTTGTTCATTGGAAAAGAAAATTTAAACAATTTTATGAAACCTTGAGGAGTCTAAAAATACATAGTGAGCCAGGGACAAGTAATTTGAGTGACATTAATTAAACCTACTGCCTCTCAGGGAACACAGGAAAGTTTCAAGAATCATTCCAAGAATATATTTGAGTAAAGCAAGTAAGTCAGAACCAGCTCCACTTACTCAACGATCTCTTCAATTTCTATCTCGTAAGAAAAGAGTAGATGACGTAGGCAGCTCAGGCTGCAGCTGCCCTCAAAAGTGTACTCAGCTCTTCCCCTGTGAGTGCAGACCATGTATCCTTAGAGAACTGAACTGCCACTAAAAGGTTCCTGAAATGATTCTATTTTAAACCTCCTTTTGCTCTTTCATACACCTCAAAAATATGGCTTTTTGGTATTAAATAATTTCTTCTTTAAAGTGAATATTCTTCCATTACCTGCAGAGTTCTTAAAGTTGGTCTTTCAGATTTAACTAGATTGGCAATGTGTGTTTTTTCATTATGGATGTGAGATAAATCATGCATAATGTTACTTGAATATTTCAATCAGTATGTGATGTTTATATAATATTTTGATATTGTAGAATTATAGGTTTCTTGGACAACTGGCCTTTATTGGAGCAATGGTTTACAGAACCGGAAAATATTCTGATAAAAATCAATGCTGAAGTAGATACAGAGTCTTTATGCCAAAAAGTGAAAGAAATGGTTATGAATGAAATGGTTAAAAAAGAGAATAAAGGTAACTATATTTTTTTATAATTTTGAGCTCATATAATCAAAATGTATGGTTTTAATGAATTTAGGAGGGAATGAGAGTGTGATCACAAAGTCCTATTTTGTATTTGGATTATGCCATCTACAAATGTCTTATACCTCTGATTTTAATTTTCTGCCACAGATGTTTCTAAATAAAATATTTTTTCCTCTTTGTTTTAATTTAATTAAAATAGGTCATCTAGCTGAAAGCATTGTTTTCATATGAAAAACAATAATAGTAGAGTTCTGTCAACCTGATATAGAGAAGGGTAAAGATATCACTCTGTCAACCTGAGCCTTATAAGGAAACAGTGCGTGAATCCTCCTTTTGGGAGGGGAACAGTGAATTTACTGATTAGCAACTGTTGACTTATATGCCTGCTTCTGGGATACATATTACCCAAGTCAAACCATCCTGACCTCGGATACATATTACCCAAGTCAAACCATCCTGACCTCCTTTGTCTTTCATCTAACCAATAATAATTGTCCCATGGTACTATTGGAACTTATTATTGAAAGGAATGAGGAGTCATCCACTGTCAATGCCAGACTTCAAGTGGAATCCTACCCTTGAGAAATGATTTGCAAAATGTTTCCCTTTTATCAGTTACCCCTAATTAAACTGGCAACTGCAGTTTCTTGGATTAATTAAAAAATTGTCCAAGTTAGTATCACAAGGATTCTAAAACTGCCAGCCGCCCCCCGCCATTAGACTTGCGACCGACATACCATCATGTGTCAGTTGCCTGACACTGAAGTAGCACCCGGGTATCAGGCACAACCACCTTGGGGGCTAGGACCTCCCACTTAGAAAGACAAGCTCCTGGAACACCCACGTAAAGCTTTCAGACAAAATAAAAACCAGATCCATCGATTATTTAAGCGGCTTAGCATGTTATTGGAAGGTCAGGTATGAGGCCGAGAGGAGGAACATACCTCACACAGCCATCTCAGAGTCTGGGCTGGGAGGCAAAACCAGACTGATTCTAAGCTGTAGCCTCGAACATCTGCAGGTTAGAAGCAATTTGTTTCTCTCAGCTATCCGTCTCACTTCAACATTTTTCTAAAGATTTTACGTTCTAATCGCCGATTTCATTAGCAGACTGTACTGCCACTTGTCTAAGATCTACAGTCCAATCAGTTATTTTAACAAATATTTTATCATTAGCATACTAAACATTTACTTAGTACTCTGTTAAAAAATAAAAGGGTATGGTGCTTTTATATATATTCTGATGCCCACAAAAATGTGACCATAATATGTAGTTAAATAGGAAAAGGCAGGTTATATAGTAAGTAATCTCATTTTTGTTTTAAAAGTGTGTCTATGTTTTAAATATGCACGGAAAAGAGTCCAGCAGCCTATGCAGTACTTGATGGTCAGGAAAGGAGAAAGGCAAGGAACCTGAGCGGGCCATTTCCCTTTCTACTTACTTGTCTAAATTGTTTGATTTTTTTTAAAAAATAGTAATCATATTACTTTATAATCAGAGAAAAAGTTAATTCAGATCTCCTAGAATGAAACCTCCTTGTTTGCTGAACTGCAGAGAATAATCTAAGGCCAAGGAAGGATGTCCAAAGAGAAACAGAGAAACAGCCATACGAGAGTGTAGGGACTCATTGCCGGGGGTGCAGGCCGTAAAGCTGTGGCCATTTCCAGCATGAAGGTCCGGGAGGGCAAGGACAGTGTGCTAGAAGGGGTGAACTTGAATCATGAAAGCCAAAGGGCCTTCACAATAACAGGAGCCTGGGAAAACACAAGCCAGCCACGCTCTGCCACTCAAGGCTCTGGGCTGATTGTCCCCTCTGCCGGGCCACTCTTCCCTCCCTTACCCACAGGCCTGGCTCCCTGACTCTATTCAAGTCTTTGCTCAAACCCCACCTTCTCAATGGGCCTGCCCTGCTCAGCACTCTATTTAAAACTTCATTGCCTGCCCCACAGCACTTCGAATCCCCAGTACTCTGTTCTATTTATCTTCTTAGCACTTATCACCTTCCAACCTCTCATACAAATTAACTTATTCACTGGCACTGCTCAGTGGTTGAGCGCCAACCTATGAACCAGGAGGTCACGGTTCGATTCCCAGTCAGGGCACATGCCTGGGTTGTGGGCTCAGTCCCCAGTGTGGGGCGTGCAGGAGGCAGCCAATCAGTGATTCTCATCATTGATGTTTCTCTCTCTCTCTCCCTTCCTCTCTGAAATCATTAAAAATATATTTTAAAAAAAATTAACTTATTTATCACATGGATGGTTTGCCTCTCACCACTAGAATGCAAGCTTCACGGGGCAGTGATGTTTCTCTCTCGTTTTATTGTTGTATCTTCAGCAACCAGCTCTGTGCCTGGTGTTGTTTGTAGTGTAGTTAGTAGTGTAGTACTAGCAGTAATAGTAGTAGCGGCAGCAGCAGTAGGAATAGTAGCAGGTGGTGGGCAGTGGTAGTCTTACCTTATTGTTACAGCCCTTCCTTTCTTTCAAGGCACAATTCAGGTTTAGTGAATGGTTGTTACATGAATGAATGAATGAACTGCTAAAACTCAATGGCGTACTATGTGCTATTCTAAGCGCTTTACATCTATTCACTCATAGACATTGGTGCTGACATCTCCTTCCCCTTCCTTTTCCACCCCACCCCCACCTCCTCCATCACATTGCTCTTCACCTTCTCTTTACACTTTTTTAAATCTTGTTTTTTCCATTGGAAATTTTGAAATAATCCTTTTTTCCTATTCCACCACATTAGCTATGTTTAGATTGTTGCTTTTACATTCGGCACCCCCTCAACAAGCCACACACACACACACACACACACAATCCCCATTCCATTCCCATCCCAGCCTCACCACCACCATCATCAGAGGGAAATGGCATTTCTTACCAAGCAGCGAGGCTGAAAATCTTAAGAACTGGATAGTTTAAGGGAGAGCCCGAAAACATAAACGTAGCCTTAAATCAGTACAGTACGGACAGTTGATATCCATTTAGGTGGTTAATAGTAGGTCAAGTGAAATAGTAGGTGTTTGAGATTCCTAATCAAAGTTCATTCTTCTCGTCCTTTTGAAGTTAAAAGGAAACTAGAAGAAAAGGAAGCTGCGAAAAAGGAAGAAGCTCTCCTGGCTGAGTCTCCACCTTTGCCGCCGCCGCCGCCGCCTCCCCCGCCTCCTGAACCAGAAAAGGAGAAGGAAACGCACCCTCCGCATGAGCACCCGAAAACTGGCAAAGGAAAAGCACCACCAGGTGATTGACGGGACCATCTGCCATCCTGTCCGCCAGTCTCGTTTTCACTTAGAAGAGAATGGCAAATGGTAGTCCCGGTCCACTAGTCTAGAGTCAGACTTTGAGCAACTGTAATCATATGGATACAAGCCATACGCTCAGATGGAAGTGGAAGAGCCTTAGTAGCTAAGAGCCTGGTTGTCACAAAGCCCAGGCACTTCACTGCGTCGGGGGCGGGGACCATGAAGTCCTCACACCCAGATCTACCGATTAGAATAAGTCCACAGATGGGAAGAGAAAAGGCACAGAGTATAATCAGGAATTTAGAGCAGATCAGGAGGACAGACGTCTGTGTGCTGAACTGTAGTTTGACGTACGGTGAGAACATCTTATGACCATGAGAATTAGCATACGCAGGTATCCACAGAATAAGGGAACAAATCAACAGTACTCATTAGAGACTAGGATTTGTATGTAACTTAATCTTCAGTGCAGTGTGATTATAAAAGGATAGAAGTATATGGTGTAATATATAATATATGTGGATAAAGAGTTTGTGTAGAAAATATTTCGTAGCTTCCGTGTTTTCTAGATTCTTAACCACTAAGGACTGTTAAGTTACGTGTTAGACAATGAAAATAATGACAAATGTAAAGTGCTCAATTGTTGAAATGCATGATGTTGGTAGAATATCATCATAAATTTGGGCTGTATACATGAACAAATGTGGCCGTAGTTTCTGGTTTCAGCTTTATGAGTGGCAGGTGGTACAGTTACCCAAGTCTATCTGAGTATATCTAAAAAGATTTTAAATTATTTTAAAATATATTTTTATTGACTTCAGAGAGGAAGGGAAAGGAAGAAAGAGATAGAAACATCAATGATGAGAGAGACTCATCAATCGGCTGCCTCCTGCACACCTCCTACTGGGGATTGAGCCCACAACCTGGCATGTGCCCTGACTGGGAATAGAACCGTGACCTCCTGTTCATAGGTCAATTCTCAACCATTGAGCCACGCCTGCTGAGCTCCCTGGGTATATTCTTGATAGTGTATCATGATTGTATTTCCAACCCCATCATCTTCATGCTTCATGGAAATTTGAAATGGACCTGAATATTTTTAAATTAAATTTATTTATATTAAATAAATTCAAAGACTTGGCAACATGCTATGGTCTATTAAAGACCATTATATTCCAACAAAATGGGGCTTAACTAAAGGCAAAATATACAAACTCTAAAAGAAGTTTGTTTGTTTTTTTATCACATGAACAATAAAACATAAATCTGTGCCCTACCTGGTTTGACTCAGTGGATAGAGCATCGGTCTGGAAACCAAAGGGTCCCAGGTTCAGTTCTGCTCAAGGGCACGTACCTTGGTTGCAGGCTCCTCCCTGGCCCAGGCCCTGGTCAGATGCGTGCAGGAGGGAGCCAATGGATGTGTTTCTCTCACATCGATATTTCTCTCTGTCTTTCCCTCTCTCTTCTACTCTCCCTAAAAGTCAATGAAAAAATATCCTCAGGTGAGGATTAACAATAACCAAAACAAAAGAAATGCACAAAGCTGTGAGTTTAATATACACCCTTCCCCACTATCTCACTGGGAATTAAAAAAAACACAAAAACAATTCATAGATTGGAGGAAAAATGGAAATCTTTAAAATGTCTGATAGAACTGGGAAGATAGTCTCCACAGCAGCTCAAGTGAGACAGGCCTTCAACCTGTGGCTCAGCTCTCCCTCCCCCCAGCCTCAGCCTGCTCACAGGTGGGAGTGTCCATGTACCTGAGCCAGGCCCTCAAACCAATCTCTGGTGTTTCTGGTCATGACACAGTTCAGTCTGAGTTTCTGAAGTTTCCTTGTGAATTTAAAATTGTTCTTGAATACTGTGCACTGGAGATATAATAAAGCTATTGTTGCTTCAAAGAGTGGTTGTATCTGCTGTCTCTTTTTTCCACCAAGGACAGGGCTGGTGCCTGATCTTTAAAAATGTACAGAAGGGCCAAAACCGGTTTGGCTCAGTGGATAGAGCGTTGGCCTGGGGACTGAAAGGTCCCAGGTTCGATTCCAGTCAAGGGCATGTACCTTGGTTGCGGGCACATCCCCAGTAGGAGATGTGCAGGAGGCAGCTGATCGATGTTTCTCTCTCATCGATGTTTCTAATTCTCTATCTCTCTCCCTTCCTCCCTGTAAGAAATCAATAAAATAAAAAAAAAAATGTATAGAAGGATTCATCTCCGGAGGCCTAGTTACTGCCTTCCAACTGTAATCTCTGTTGCAAGGAGATCGCGGTGCTTTGGGGCATTGGTGGGGCAATAGAACAGGCCTCGCTGCCCTTAATGCTCAGGGAAGCTTGGATAAGCAATTTTAGGAGGAAAATTTCCAGCAGGTTTTTTTTTTAAATATAAAAATTTATAATTTTTTCAAAAGAGAAGATTTCAGAACTAAAAGTCTGAGGCCTCTGAACATGCCCAACTCAAACACCCAATTAGAATCACCTTTAGGTGTTGAGATGCAAAGAAGAAGAAATACTAAAAAAAAAAAAAATCAGGGTGGAAATGGGGTCAAGAGTGAGGCATAGGCATAGAATAGTGAGTACTAAGTGATTTGTGTCTGCATTTTATATATCTGCTGCAAATGCACTTGGGATTAAGCTTGAAAACTTGTAGTTATGGTTTAGTAAAGAGTTTAGTATCAAATCTACTACCAAAAGTCAGAATTCCATTTAAAACTAAAATTCTCAATGTGATAAAATCACCCATGCTGCGCGTTAAGAATATTTGTTGAGATTTCAGAATATATTTTAAAACAAATAAGAAAACAACAAAAAAGTGGACAAAGTGCATGCTGTCCCAGCAGAAATTAGACTTGCCCACAATACTTTATAAGTTGTGTTTAGGTACCTCTATTTTTACCTTCTTTTCTCTGTTGCTTGAGCTTAAGTTTAGAGCAAGTTAAACAGTTGATTACCCAGAATAATGTTATTAAAGGAACTAGAAGCATACGTACACTTTTATCATCATCATCATCATTATTTTATTAAGCTTATTTCTTTAAAAAGAAATGAATTCAAATGTTTGAATTTCTTATTTATTTATTTATGAGTTTGGAGGTCAGCTATTTAGACGTATCAAATCCTTT
Organism: Myotis lucifugus; assembly: GCF_000147115.1. Taxonomy (NCBI): domain Eukaryota; kingdom Metazoa; phylum Chordata; class Mammalia; order Chiroptera; family Vespertilionidae; genus Myotis; species Myotis lucifugus. The sequence continues at coordinate 1,494,527 of NW_005871116.1, forward strand.
TATAGAAGTTAACAAAGATTCAAGGTACTCCTTCTCTATGTCTTACACTGGTCTTATTTCTATGTACTCCTGGTTGTTGGATCTGAGATGTTTAAATGTAAGTGGTATGTGCTATGCATTTACATATTCTTATAACTATCACTTCTAAATACAGTGGGGCCTTGACTTACGAGTTTAATTCATTCCGTGCGGAGCTCGTAACTCAAATTACTTGTATGTCAAATCAAAAAGTGAACGAGTGAGACACGTGATGCTGGGCTGATGTTGTGGCATTCACTGTGACGTTCGCTGCGCCAACTTGCGGTGGGGTATCTGAAGCTGGCTCGTAACCCGAATTTTAGCTCGCAACTCAAAGCAAAAAATCGGCCAAGAGACGGCTCGTATCTTGAAAAACTCATTAGTCGGGACCCTCGTAAGTCAAGGCCCCACTGTACAAAGAATAGGTTCAGATGGGGTCTCTCTCCATCACAGGCATTTAAATTGCCCTATATATTCATCTTTCTACTGAAGAAAAATACTGTAGCACCAGGATAAAGGGAAAAAATGATGAAATTTATTGACTGAATAATGCAGGATGTAGTGAATTTTTTTCAAGGAACTGATTTATTATTTGGGACATCTTATTGACGTCCAGATCATCAGTTTCCCATTTTCTCTCTTCCAATATATTTTGGACTAGATTTCAGGGAATCCATGATAAATATATCCAATCTACCCTTTGCATTGCAAATTATAGTCAATGCAAAATGGAACTGCAGAAGTCACAAGGTAACCAAGTCTGTGGTAGAGGGAAGTTCAGGGATGAGCCATATCAAAGCACGTGGTTATTTAACTCTTCTTCAAGGTGTTTTGGCATCATTCTATTACTGACTCAGTTCTCATGTTGTATAAGGATTCTTCAGTTGAAATAAATCCAAACACAGCCATACGCTTCGAATGGATCTGTGACTAACTTTTAAAACTCTACAGATCTGTTGCAGTGAAGAATTTACAACCAAATCCACTACAAAATGTTGGTGTTAAACTAGGACTAAACTTCTGTGTGACAGAATAGAATAGTTCTAATAAGGCTGTCATTCAAGAACTTCTGAACCACAGGCTGTCTTCTGATGAATTTTAACTCATAGTAAAGGCCTGAGCCATGTTATGGGTTTCACAAATGTAACTGTTTATCTGTGAGAAGTAACATTTGATTGCTTACAAATCATATAGCTCAGACTATTAAAGAAAACCATAAATGATATATATGTGTTGAATTTTATTTAGAACCCCCGCATGGTAAGCAAGACTCGCCTCCAGAAGGAAAGGGGAAGAAAGGTGATACTGCATTCAAAAGAAAAGGTATATCTGATTAAATATAATTCTGCACTTTCTAACTGTCTCAGTGAAAAGCTAGACTATTGGTAAACACTGAATACTCTTCTCAGGCATTTGTAAGCCATACACTCCTGCCGGAGAATATAATCTCATTGTTTCCACAGCCTGGCTCCTAGCAAAGGTCCTGCTGAGAAAAGTGATGCTTGTAAGGAATAATTTCAAGAACATCTAATATACATAATATCCATTCATCACAGATACTATAGGTGTTATCCTTGGGCTAAGCTATGCCATCAGAAAGCTACATACTGAACCTATTTCTTGGGTCCCATGGAATTGCTTTCACTGATAATCACTTTGGTATAAAATCCTCAACGACCTTCATGACATAACATAGCAGTGGAGGTGAAACTTTCATTATACCAATAATAATCTGGTATTATATCTTCTGAAGGGATAGCATGCCCACTACATCATTCCATGACCCCTATAGGAAATCCTCGGTGAGAAATTTCATTTAGAATCAAGGGACAGGAAAATCTTTCTTCCTCTAAGTGGTTAGATAATTAGCTAAAGTATAGCATTTCCTCTTTTTTGTTTTTCTGTCTAAAAGTTTAGAACAGATTAGCGACTCAGATTTAGTATCTATGCAGGGACCTAGGTCTCAGTATCTGCCTTCTAATTCCTCCCCTGGTTTTGACCTTCTACTTTAAGTTGTATTTTTCCTGACCCTAATTTCATTTATGCTTTTTTTTCTATTTTATCTTAACTATTTCTGTGAAATAAGGGGTATATATTTTAAAGTAATTGACAGTTGGTAAAAGGAAATCCCCGCTTCTAAAAGCATGTTAGTTAGATTTATGTTGAAGCTGCTGCAATGGCCAGTTAATTAGAGCTTGAAAGGTAGTTATGGATACAGACAGTTGGCATTTTCCAGGGTGCATTCGAATGGGTTGTCATGAAGTGTGTACCTCTGTTTAACTTTCATTACAAATTGCCAATGTAGTTGCCTCCCAAGAGTGTGCAAAGTTCACAAAATGAAGTGCTAAAAAACAATCTTTATTTTTGGCATTTAAAGATACATAACTATGAATTTCAAAGAGAATATCACCCTTCTCTGATCATATGCCCTGATGGGCTTATGTAACTAGAGCCACTTGGTGAATTAACACTGACATAAAAATTTTAGCTGAAATGTTAAAGGCTATTACTTATGCTCACCTCTCACCTGCTTATACTAATAGGAGAATAATTGTCACATTTACGTGATTCATCCCTTGCTTTCTTAGTGTGATCGACAAAATCAAATGAAGGATTATTACAAAACTAGAGGCCCGGTGCACGAAATTCATGCATGGGTAGGGTTTCTAGGCCTGGCCGGCAATCAGGGCCAATCGGGGCCTTCCTTCCCCGGACTTCCTTCGTTCCGTACCACCCCCTGGTGGTCAGCACATGTCATAGCGAGCAATCAAACTCCCGGTTGAACTCCCGAGGGGACACTTTGCATATTAGCCTTTTACATATATAGATCATCAAAAGTAGGAGTTAATTATACCTATGCATAATAGGTACTAAACCATCAAGTTAGACATAATAGTGCACATGCTCTATGATCATAAAAGTATACAGACTCTAAACAAACAATGAGCAGATACAAGTTCAACCAGTAAAATACATACACTGGAGTGATGTAGTTAGTTCAACTTAAGTAACTCCAGGGACTTACAAAAAAATTTGCTCTTATTTTACTGAAACTCTATTGTGTTTAATAATATTTGAAATAGATGAAGAAGAAAAAGAAACTCATTCCATCTCACATTGATAATTACAAGGTTCTTCTTAGGAATATTTCTTAGAGAAATTTATCTTAAAGTGGCCATAGCATTCTCACTTTTATTGCACCAGAAAGTCAAGTCAAAGGATAAAAAATTATCAACAGAAAAAAAAATAGATGAACATTTTGGTTATTGACTGAACAAAGATTTTCTTAAATTTTTCTAAATTAAAAAAAAAAATCTAGATACAACATTAGACCTGTGGATAATGGATACTCTTTTTAAATATATAAGGAGAACTCACCTAAACTACCCGCAAAATACAATTGCCAATTTCCCCTCTACATATAATCCATATATTTTAACTAGCATTAAAGTAGAAGGTATATTTACTTCCTAAAGAGCATTTTTATTCAAAAAACATTATATACATATATTTTTCAGAAAGAATGTTTTCCCAATTCTACAGGCATCTATAAACTACATCTAGAATATGGATAACTGATCTGAAGATAAGTAGAATTTAAACAGAATGACTTTCTACACTCTGACAACCTCGATCCTTTAAGGACGTAATGTTCTTCCTGAATCAAAGGTGCCTTGGTCAGTCACAGTCTTTTGGATCATTAGGGTGCACTTAACAGGTCTCGTTCCCATCTTGATGCTGAACTGAAAATTAGGTCTCTTCCTCCTCCTTTCTTCCTCTTCTTTCGCCTCCTCTTTCTCCTTCCTCTCTCTTCCCCTTCTCTCCCCTCAGCTGCCCTCCCCTCTCCTCTCCTTCTGTCTCTTTAATGCCTTAATTCAGCCAGGCTATGGCATGGCAATTACCTTTATCCATACTCCCTGACTCCAGCAAGGAATATAGTTTTCCACTCAGAAACCCAATGTCTCATGCAGGGAATGTGGGACTATTCAGGAGGTACCATATGCCTTCTTCTCTTTCCCCGCATCCCTCACCAGCTCTGGAAAACTCCTACAATAACCTCCTCTTCTCCCTCGCCTTCCCTGGGCTTCAAGGAACACCAAGTACCACTTCTGTTATAGCTGCCCTCTTTCTCATTCAGGGTGAAGAGTTTCACGTACCAGTTTTTGCAATAGTAAATGAAATACACTTTTCTCTAGACTCTAAACTTTGTAAGAACTATATGTTCCTTGTGGAAGAAAGGACAGAGATAAAAATAAAATATCAAGTTGCTTGTCATAGCCAAGCGAACAAGAGAGGTTGTATTGCTTTAAAAAAACGAGTATTGGTATTATTGGCTAATGTCTGGGCTGTAGAAAATGAGGTTTATTATTTTTGATTAGTTGATGCTACCCAGAGTTGCTTAAAATGTAATTAATGAATTGCCTGAAGTCCATGGCATTCATATATTTATTCGCCTGCCAGAATCTGGTCCCATTCACCTACTTGTAGTGGAATGATTTATATGCATGTTTAAGGTTCTGCTAAAGGAAAACTGTCAGGAGGAAAAGCATCAGGAAGGAGATCACCTGCTGAATCCACAGTTCAGTCACCTACCCCAATAGTGCCACCACCACCAAAGCCAGGATCGGAAGAATGGGTCTACGTGAATGAACCAATTCCTGAGGTATGGCAGTTTAGATTCAAGCTAGTGGAACATATTCTTTTTATTGTTTACAGTAAGAGTCACACCATTACATACATGTTGATGAATATATTCATCAAAAAACTGAGATGATTTTTTAAGACTATTCATTGAACCACATCTCATCCTTTCTCCACTCCCTCGTTACTGAGTCATGCTTTGAATTGCTGTTGAGTGCACTGTTGTTGAACTGCTGTTGAGTGCAGAAATCAGGGGAGCCAGTGGGTCCTGTGAGGACCCATTTTCTCCCCAGGGACAAGCAGAGATGCAGTTTCCTGGAAAAATGACTTCCCCAGAGCACATACCCAGCAAATTATAGCTCCTTTCCCATGTTCCCATACCCATCATAATGCTTCCAAATGAAGTTTAATCTCTGATTTTCAGAAATAGAAGAAATGTTTGGAAGCTAACTAAGCTAATAAAAGAACAGGTAGTTGTCTGGCCTGAGGACTTTACTAGTAAATGGGTGCACGAATTCAGGTGAGGAGATGCCCGAGGTGAGCCCTGGAAGCTTCATTCAGCCCTTTGTTCTCTGACAACTGCAAAGCCCAGTTGCCACCTGGATACATCTGATTGCCCTAATAGAGAAACCATCTTTGGAAAATCACAGATAGGCCTTTCCTTTAGCGGACCATCTGTGCCAGGCATTTGAGACTCAGTCATGAATTACAGTGATTGTGGTGTTGCTGTTTTTATTGAGGTTTCCTAGGGAAATGGCTTACCTACCCAATTACAACATAAACTCTTTAATTAATTAATTCGTATCGAGGGGGAAATTACCACAGAAAATATGTGAAGATAAGAACATGAAGTTATATAATTATGGATGTGTATAACTGATACCACTAAGCCAAACTATGCTACTTTTTAAAATAAACTGCAGGAAGGCAAATTTCTGCTCAACACAAGGAAGAATTTTCTAGTAACATGAGTTGTGTGACACTTTAGGGGTCGTGCTTAATGCATCAGTGAGGTCCACATAGAGACTGAATAATCTATTTCTAGTATTTGGCATTTCTGAATTGAAGAGAAAATTAAGTCAAATGACCCCATATGTGATTCCCTGAGTAAATAAATGCACAGCCAATAAGAGAATAAGTAATACAGTAAATTTATACTGAAGATCATCAGTTTTATTTCATTTTGATTATTTCTTGGTTTTTAATTATTTATTTGCATTGTTAAAGATAACATAAAAGAAACTTCCAGTTTTCAAGGTGCACAGAACAAGATAAAATCTCTTTGATGAATTCAGAGAAATAACTCATCCTCACTCTGACATGAACACGAGGTGTTCTCTATATAAGGCAATTTCCCAACTTAGGTAAAATGCGACATCTGTGACAATGCAATTCATTCATTCATGCATGCATTCAATAAATGTTTCTTTGGGCACCTACTGTCCCCCAGGGATGTGGAAATTATAGGGAAAACTGTACAGTCTCAAGTAAGACAACCATTGTTCCTGGCTTTATGAGACAGGTAGTCCCAAGAATTAGCTGGGTGAGGGGAAGGAAAAAGGAGCAAGAAGTTTCACAGAGACTTTTTAAATATTAGCAGTTGCATCTTGGCTTCTTGCTTAGTATTGCTCTTTTGACTCAATTATTCAGAATTTCACTTTGAAATGATGATTTGTATGCTTTTCCATTTAACAGGACATGCCTTCATTTTTAGCACTTTACTGGGAACTAATAGAACGTTCCTATGCAAACTCCATCAAATTCGTCCTGAGGAACCTGCGAGAAGACCAGCACGTTGTGCTTGCTTTCTTGTATGAGATTCGGTAAGGAAAGCTGCCAAAGTTCAAATGTTGTAGTTTGCAGGCATGACACGTAAGTACCAGCTCATTCTTTTAATGCCTGACAGAACAAGTTTCCAGCATTTTCTACGGCGTCCAGATCAGAAGCAAGATTTTGTATCTCAATGGCAGGCTGATTTCAACTCTCTTCCTGAGGACTTATGGGATGATGAGGAAACAAAGGCGGAATTACACGAAAGAGTGAATGTAAGCTGCTGGGCCACACGCTCTCTTGTACTGCAGACCCCTAGCCCATGCCCTTCTTGCTTCCCTGAGGTGTGAGGATGAAGAGGGGAATGGCCTGAACACTTAGTCTCAAGAGCGGTTGTGGGAAGGCCCTCCGAGAAGGAGCAAGTTCAGTACAGAAGTGACTGAGTGAGCCATGTGGATATTTGGGGGATTAGTGCCTCAGTCAAGGGGAAAACCCAAGGCAAAAACATGGGCATATGACTTGGTCTCTTTCAGACAGAATAGAAGCAACATAAATATTTGTCGAATGACGTGTATTAAGTCAACATTCTCTTTAGGGACATTTTTAAGACAGGAAAAGGATTTGAGTTTTATTACACTGAGGTAATAAACAGCGATGTTTCTTTCTGCCCAGGATTTACGAGACCGCCTGTGGGACATCTGTGATGCCCGGAAGGAGGAGGCCGAGCAGGAGCGGCTGGACATCATTAGCAATAGCTGGTTGCAGGACTCGACTGCAATACTGATTAACAATTTCTTCTCACTGATGCAGGTAAGAGCGCCGGTCAGGATGACCTCGACTCCGCCTGCCACAGCCATGTTCCTCATGTAAACAAGTCCTTTGGGAATGCAAAGGTCTGTTCAGGGCTCATTTTACTCAATGCGCTCTGCCCGCCCTGAGCTCCAAGCCCAGGAAGTCAGCAGAAAGAAATCATGTTGGCTCCAGCCAAACAAGCACCAGAATTGGGAGCATCTCAAGCAACTACCCACCAGCTCTGCTTCTGGACCACCTAGAGCTGCGGAGGGGCCAGCGGAGATGGTGTCTCTGATGGTTGCTCCCTCGTTAGCCTCTCACATCGGACACCCAAAGTGGCCAGCCGAAGCCCAGGAGAGCAGCTCAGAAGTATGGGCCAGATCAGCCTCAGCAAGCATTTGATGCCAGAAAAAAAGGTTATGCTTGGATTGGAAGAGCAGACCAGTCATGAAAACAACCTGATCAACATATTTGCAGCCTGTTAAATAGCAAGCTGCACTGAACAAGAAGACAGACATTGATTTTTTTTCCCCCCAGGCTACTATCAACAGTAGGGGAGAGAGCACAGACCACGTGTGGCTACCCAGCTCTGCCAAGGATAAGGGCATACCGTTTCTAAGACCTGGGGTGGGGTGCGGGGAACAAGTTAGGCCACCTGTGTTTCTGATCAGCCTTGCCTAAAGGGGGAGTCCACTATGTCCTATGCTCAAGAGGAAGTTGTGCCACTTGGACCAAGGCATCCTCTCAAAGGAGCCGAGACCTAGAGGGCTCTCTTTCTTGATGCTTACATTTCAAAGAGATGGTTCCCAGGTCCTAGAAAAAGACAGCCTGGGTTCTAAAACCGACAAGGTTATCAAAAGATAGCTCAAAGGGACAGAGAAAGGATTTACACTGACAAGTTTTCTAAAGTAAATATACCACCTGGCCAGCATGGCTCAGTGGTTGAGTATCAACCTGTGAACCCAGAGGTCACAGTTCGATTCCTGATCAGGGCACATGCCAGGGTTGTGGGCTCAATCCCCAGCGGGGGGCATGCAGGAAGCAGCCGATTGATGATTCTCTCTCATCATTGATGTTTCTCTCTCTCTCTCTCTCCCTTCCTCTCAGAAATCAATTAAAATATATTTAATAAGTAAATAAAGTAAATACACTAAGAACAAGGGAGGTTAAGAGACTAGGGTTAGGAAGAAGCCTGTCTGACATTTAATCTCTCTAAGGGGAATAAGAAGACTGTTGTGGTCAAGCTGTGTCTACATGAGTGTTCTTTCCTAAGCGAATAGCAGTCAGGGCAGAGAATGGAAAGGGGCCATTTCTAGTCTTCTGCTGATTCACTTACATGAGGACCTACTGCAAAAATGAGAATATTTAGCTGGTAATCGCCGGAGCTAAGGTACAGTAGGTGTTCAATGAATGCTTTTTTAACAAATGTCTGTGAATGCCAGAACAAACCCCTGGTGCATGGCAGGTTGGACCACCGCTGGCCTGAAAAATCAGCAGAAACCTGTGAGGTTGGACCACAGTTGGCCTGGAACAACCTCACCAATGACTAACTCTGGGATCCTGATGGGACCTCCAAGGCATGGATTGTGCAAGAGATTAAAATGATACAACCAAGCAGCTAAAGCCAGTCTGGGTAGCATTCCAGGACATGAGTTTGGGCAAGCAGAGACTGAATGTTGGAACAGGTGTGCCAAACGCTTATAGCAGAAATAACTGAAATCCACTAGTGCAGGTAAAGGGAATAGAGAATTTTTGTGAATCATTCTCAATAGTCTGGGCAATACTTGGAAATGGTATAACTCTGTCAGCAATACCTAGGTTTAAGGAGCTCTCTCTCTCTCTCTCTCTCTCTCTCTCTCTTTCTGAGAAACCGGGTCTACAGCTAAAAGCAACTATGGGGAAAAGAGGATAGCCTATAGCAGTGATGGCGAACCTATGACACGCGTGTCAGAGGTGACACGCGAACTCATTTATTTGGTTGATTTTTCTTTGTTAAATGGCATTTAAATATATAAAATACATATCAAAAATATAAGTCTTTGTTTTACTATGGTTGCAAATATCAAAAAATTTCTATATGTGACACAGCACCAGAGTTAAGTTAGGGTTTTTCAAAATGCTGACATGCCGAGCTCAAAAGGTTCGCCATCACTGGCCTATAGGATACATTTTCTACCAAATAAATTTTAGAGAATGCTATCCTAGATCATTTCTAAGATTCCTGTCACTAAGATTTTAGGACAAGAGAAATAATAAGAAAGCATTATTTACTAGTTATCATGAAGGTGAGGGGAGTCTTGTTCAATTCTGCTTATATGAGAATCCTGGATATAAAATGGCATCTTACTTATGGTTAGCTATAGCTGTATCAAATTCTGCCCTCTTGTATAAAATGACAAAACAATGTTAGCCTAGAGCATTGATACCAGCACTGTGCCAAATACCAATGGTGTAAAGTAGGATCCACTAAACTTAGTCATAATGAAAGAGTTCAGTTCTCTAAGCTAAAGAGGAAATAATTTCCTGGTCTCTCAATTTATTTACCAAATAATGTAATGTTATAGTTTAATGATTAATGATTTTTATAACCTCACAACAATTTCTTCACTTCCCCAACATTATTTGCCAATACCCATTTTGTACACGGGTTGACCTTTGCATGCTGCTCACTGCCAAGGGTTTTGTGCAGGTTCACATGAGTATAGTTTACAAGACTCATTTCCTCACCACTGTTTCTGCAAATCTAAGCACGACAGGTACAAACACTTACTGCCAAACTGTGAAATTAGTCCATATGTGGATATTTTAAAACTCAATTGGGTTTCTTGGCAAGGAAGATGTTTCGTTTTCCTAATCATTTCAAAATGCTAGTTTGAAGTTACTTAAATATATATTTATGTTGAAAATCCAAGAGTAATTCAAGTGTGTCCATAATTTAAAACAACATATGAATGGTAATTCTATTGTAGAACATAGATTCGAATGAACCAAATGAATTTCTTCTTGTTTCATTGTTTTAGCTAGAAAAGTTTGATACTGCAGAGGACAGCTTTTCAGAAGCAATTTGGCTTAGCTTTGGGGGATCAAAACAAACTTATTGAAACCGTTCTTGTCTTTTGTTATAGACTACAATGCAGAGCAGACATGTATTTGTTCCAAACTGAATACGAATTGTACAAGACAGTCTCTTGAAAGTTGTTTTCTTATGAAATAACTGACAACGTTAATTGCTTGGTAACCATGGGGATCCCTTCAGGAACACCCTCGGGTCAGGTGCAGCTAAGGGCTTTGAACACTAGGCCAGCTCCATTCCTTTTAGGGTAGAGGCCTTCTGTAATGGACTGGCTATATGGAGCACATCTGCATGAGAGCTTCAGTCGTTAAACCCTCAGGTACCTGTTTAAGTAGCCCCACTAACTAAAGCAAAGTCCGGGAGGCCGTGTTTACACAACCCAAGAGAAGCACAGATGCGCCGACAAGACTGACACCTGATGGCAGCAAAGGTGGGAAAACTCACGTGTGTCTTGCTGCAAAGGGAAATGACCTGGCTGGCAGGGGGCCACTGGTGAATAACTGATGCTCGCCTCGTCACCAGCTCCTCTGTGCTTCTCCACTCCCCTCAAGGCACCTACTGGCGAAGCCAGCAGAGGGTTTGGCTGGGAGCATGGAGGAGTGATCTTACCCTACATATTGAGCAAGGATGGACCTGTGGCAAGAGAACTGCCCATCATCACTTTACTTTCCTGATTATCCTCTTTCCACAACTAGAGGACCAAGCCTCGTCTTATTTTGTATTTCAGTTGTTTGTATTTGTATTTTACATTTATATTTATAATCATTTTAGTATCTCTCAAATCAACTAACATGGGACCTATGACAGAAGACGCTCAAAATGTTTATTAATGTATTGATTGCTTGAATACAGGACACAGAAAGAATTCTTAATATCAAAATAATGAATAATATACATTACACTACATCAGACATCATGCAATCTTTTGTCACAGTATTAAGAGGCATAGAAATGTTCTTTTTTTAGTGGATTAATCTATAATAATAAAAGCGTAATATGCTAATTAGACCGGACATCCTTCCGGATGACCTTCCGAATGAAGCTGGGGCTGTGAGAGAAGCTCAGGTCCCGGGTGCCAGCCAGCAACTGGAGGGAAACCCGGGTCCCGGTGACAGAGGGAAGCCGGTGCCGGCAGCCAGGGGAAGGAAGGCCTACTCTTGCACAAATTTCGTGCATCGGGCCTCTAGTACTCAGTAAGTACAGAAAATTCAAAGTCACCAGTTTTCTTCAACTTTTATGAAATTTTACACATACACGTGTAGCCAGTTCTCTTTCTTAATTTCCAGAAAATTGATTTCAACCTAAATGCTTTAAAATAGTGCTCACAGAGCTTATATAGAAAGTTTGCACAGATCAGTGTGGGTTTTTTTGTGTGGGGGCGGTATTGACATTATATTTGCTATTAAAGGCAGAACTGAACCGTTTTCAAGATACAAAGAGACTCCTTCAAGATTATTACAAGGGAATGGAAGGCAAAATCCCAATAGAAGACAATAAGAAATTTACTCGCATCCCATTGGTCCAACTGGATAATAGAGAGAGTTTGGAAAGCCAATTTAGGTAAGACTGATTATTATGTCACACTGTAATTTGCCTGAACATAACACTTTAAGACTTTAAATCGAATACTCTCCTGTATCTGCAAATCCAAAATCCAAAAAAGCTCTAAAAACTGAACATTTTTTTCTAACTTCAACTTAGGACTATTGATATGCATTATTTATCCGACTAATGGTGAATATTTACTCATTTTTGCTGCAGAGGTATCGTGTGTTTTGTTATGGAATGTTTCCACAGACTCTGCTACGAATAATAGAAATGATATAGTGTGTATGAACTCTGAATGCTGAAACCAAAGGGATTCTAGTAAGGGATTGTGAGCCTCTGCCGCTTCATCGAAATCTCGAGCTGTTCTGTGTGTATGTGTGTATGTATCATATTATGTCCATGAAAATGGAAGGGGTTATGAGTCTTCTTTTACAGGTAAGAAAATTGAGAAATAGTAAAGACCCAGTCATCTGTGATTATGATGTTAATAAAAGACATGAATGGTCTAACATCGGATTCCTGCCAGTAAGAAAACTAAGTTGGTGGTAAGGGTGGAACAAAAATTATATTTTCAGCCAAACACTCCTGTGAAATACAAAAGTTTTATAAAAAAAAATATTTTATAGACCCAATAGGTGGGGACCGGGAGGGGCAAGATCCCAAACCCTGAGAAGCTACGAACAGACAGCAAAATGTCTTTAAGCCCTAGCCAGTTTGGCTCAGTGGATAGGGCAATGGCCTGCAGACCTAAGGGTCCCGGGTTCGATTCCGGTCAAGGCACATACCTTCATTGCAGGCTTCTCCCCAGCCAGGGCCCTGGTCAGGGTGTGTGCATGAGGCAACTAATCGATGTGTTTCTCTCACATCAATATTTCTCTCTGTCTTTCCCTCTCTCTTCCACTCTCTCTAAAAATCAATGGGAAGATGTCCTCAGGCGAGGATCAACAACACAGAAACAACAAGGCCAGGTAAATGTTTGCTGGGGTTCACAATCCGCCGTCTGCATCACTGCTCTGGCCCCCAGCAGCTGGACTGCCAAACCCAATGCGAGTTCTCCTTTCGCTCCTGACTCCCCTCCACAGGCCTCAGCAAAGGCACCCTCGGAGCGCCTCTCTCTCTCTCACTCTGTCACCCAGAGGACCCCAGTCCCAGCGAGCATCCTGCCCCGAGGCTCTCTCCTGCCCCTGTTGGTCTTTGAGATCCTAGGACCCTGAGGTGATGGACTGTTCCCCTGCGGCTTTGAACGTGCTACATGGAAGCCATAGGATTGCCGGAAGGGAGAGGGAGATGTAGCTCCGTGTTCCCACATCACTTTACAGAACAGGAGACAGCCTTGGCCATGCTAGTGCAAGAGTGGGGAGGCCGCCCTAACAGGTTTGGCTCAATAGGTAGAGCGCTGGCCTGTGCACTGAAGGGTCCCAGGTTCGATTCCGGTCAAGGGCATGTACCTTGGTTGCGGGCACATCCCCAGTGGGGGGTGTGCAGGAGGCAGCTGAATCGATGTTTCTCTCTCATCGATGTTTCTAGCTCTCTATCCCTCTCCCTTCCTCTGTAAAAAATCAATTAAAAAAAAAAGCTGCTCAACTTAAAAAAAAAAGAGTGGGGAGGCTGCTGGAACTCCTCCCCACTCACCGCTGGAACGTGACTGCCCCCCTGGAACCCCCTTGCAGACCCACCACCCCTGTCACACCCCGCTTTCTAACCGTCCGCTTCAGAAAGCCAGATGCGAGTCAGCTGAAAGAAGTGAGGCCCGTTCCACATGGTTTGCTGTTTCCTGTGGGTGATTTGCTCCTGGTTGGAAGTGTATGCCCTGGATAAATTTCAAAGTTGCATTTCATTGCCATCGTTTAATCCCCCTCCTCGCAATTACTAAGAACACACCCTGAAAATTATGTCTTGTCATTGTTTGTTTCCAGTTTCCTCTTGTTTTCCTTTCTAAGACGTTCTAGACCACAAAGATGTGAATGCAGTCTTTTGTCGTCTTTTCTGTATTTAAAGAGCTCTACCAGGAAAACTTTGCAAGTGGAGATTTAAAGCAATACAACAAAATTCACAGAGTAACATAGGCATGGAAAATAAAACTCTGTTAAAGTCTTTATATTTTTTGTTTGTTTTCCAAAGAGTTCCTCTAGTTTCTCGAATATCCATTCCTACGGACATGGCTGCATCCAAACCAAAAGCAAAAGCCATACTGAAGGGCAAGACTGATTATTCGCTAGAGAAAGTAGAGTTCAACTTCGAGGCAGATGAGAAGTTGATAATGGACACCTGGCAGCAGGCTTCCTTAGCAATATCCCACATGGTAAGCTGTGCTTGTTTACATATTTCAGTAATACCCACTCATTAAATGCCAATCTTGGTCATTATGAATAAAAAATTTACACCATGTTTGCAAGCATTGTATACAATATCTCCACTTTTTCTTCTGAAAGAAATATAAAATGAAACAATTAAAACAGCAAACATATGTGCTCAAAAAAGGAATGAACCAACATTTAGGTTATTTTTTATGCTGGGCCAGGCAGGGTTCCAAGTACAGGGCCAATCGGAAGTGTCAATGAAGTGGGTCAAGTGTGAGGCAATAGGGAAGGGTGGGACTATGGCCAAGTGGAAATCACACCTTTGTCTCAAGAGTCATGGGCTACTCGGTCCGAACCAACTTTCCATTGAAGGATGAAGCCCAGTATGATCAGATTTTCAATTTTACAAGAAAAGTTAGAAATTCATATTTTTATATGACACCTACTGATGTTAACATGTTAGAAATTAAGTCAAATTTTTAAAGATTTACCGAGCCAAGCGAAATACGCATCTGCCCGTTAGGCCCCTGGTTTATAACCTCTGCTAGGCATTTTATACAAGTAACCTATGGGGTAAGTATTATTATCCTCTTTACATTGAAAAACCAAGGTCTAGTGAGATTAAGAAACTTGCCCAAGGTCACTCATCAGGTAAGTGTCAAAATGAGATTTGATTCTGGGTCTGTATGATGTCAGAGTTCATGTCCTCTTCTCCTTCCCTGGGAGGTAAAGTAATGATAGTCCTGCCTGCACTGAGCCTGCACCAAATCAGAGAAAGGAAGAGCATACAGGTCACTGTAATCTAGTTCGAGGCTGCATCCCCTACAGAAGGCTCATACGGAGTTCAACTCGGTCGACATTGTTCCCTCATCCTCCAGCCCTGGGCCCACCGATGCAGTTTCCATCTTCGTTCTGTGCCAAGCCTTCTCCGATTTTCCCTGAACTAGCCCATTCCAACAGAAAGCAGTGCCAACTTGCCAAAAGATTTTGTGGAAGAGGTAGAAGAGGATCTTGCATGACAGTCTCTCTTGGCGAGTGATCAGTGCTTCCGGCTGGGCTTTTCTGAGTCCCTCCTGGCCACTCTGCCTCCGGGGTTCTTTTCTCTGGCCCTTGTCCCACAGCAGCCGCAGTGTCCCCCTTCTGTCCCCCGCCCCTCTCTTTTGTTCTCCTACTTGTTTCCTGTCTCTCAAAGGGGGTTGTAAACTCTTGCCATTGTCTTGCTTCTTTTTAAAACCACTCAGTGTGCATTTTGACACACATAAGGAAGGTACATGAAATATAATTGCATGTCCAGATTACATACTCATGGAACCCCCAATGGGGAGAAAGGAGAAGGTCTACACCTGCCAAGTCCTCCATGTGCCCCTTCCCAGCCCTCACCCCTTCATCCCTGCAAACAGGAGCCTCCGTCCTGCCTGCTTCGCAATCATTTCCTTGATTTTCTTTTATTCCCCAAGTCTATACCTCTAAGCAGCATAGTTTAGCTTTGCTTGCCTTCGAGCTTTAAATAAATAGACTCCTACCTTCTGCCTCTTTGTGTCTTCTTTTGCTCAAAAGTATTTGTGATATTCAGCCCATCCCGTTGAGCGTAGCTGTATTCTGTTCAGCGCTGTCACTGTATAGCATTGCATTATACAAATAGATCACAGTTTAACCAGATACACATGTGGGCTCCCTTTTGGATGTCATTGTGGCTACTGCTGCTGTGAACATTCTTGAACTTGTCCCCTGATGTGCACGTGCACCCATCGTTGTGAGGCATGCGTCTGGGCATATGTGCTATCTTCCATGTCAGTGGTATACATAGTGCTTCTGCTTTCAGAGGCAATGCTAGTGTCTTTCCCCATTTTTCTGCAGTATCATCCTTGCCACCACATATCACAAATTATGTCAACTGCATTGCTCTATCTGCCTATCCTTGTACCCAAACCACACGATATTGTACACTGATTTGTTATCTGGATGAGCAAATCTTCCCACCTTGCCATCATTAGTCAAGAGCATTTGGGCTTTGCTAGGCTTTCTGCCTTTCCATACAAGTTTTCACATCAGCTTGTCAAGAGTTAGGACAATGTTGGCTGTAGCTATTTTTTCGTAGTATTTATCAGGCTATGAAACTTTCTTTTCATTTCTAGCTTACTATGAAGGTTTTTAAATGAATTGTGCTAGTAAATGCTTTTTCTGCATCTATTGAGATTATCATGTGACTTTTTTCTCCATTTTATGCTAATGTGAAATATGTTGATCAATTTTATAATGTTAAACTGACATCACATCCCTGGAATAAGTCCAGCATTGTAATGAAGCCTCGCCCTTCTTGCACATTGCTGAATTTGTCTTCCTAATAACCTGTTTTGGATTTTTAAATTTTGAACAAGTAATTTCAGCATCCAGGTAAAACTAGCCTCATAAGTTGAGCTGGGATATACCTTTTAAAGATTTTTGTGGAAGTTAGAATTTTTTCTTCTTGAAATGTTTGGTAGCATTTGCCAATAAGACACCTAGGCTTATAGGAAGTTTGTAGAAAGTTTGTATGAAGAGTTTCTGTTGCTCCCTCCACACAGGGATTCATTTTCTTAAATAGATATAGGGTAATTTCTATTTTCGCGTCTTCTTGGGAAGAAACCTGGGTTGGTTTTGGTAAGTTTTGTGTTGCTAGAAATTTTTCCATTTCTACATTTTCAAATGTATTAGCATGAAGTTCTTTAAAATATATTTTTATGTTTGTGTTACTATAACACAGTATATTATCTATTTGATAATATCTTTGTGCCTTCCCCCTTCCTTGATCAGCTTACCCAGAACTTTATCAATTATATCAGTCTTTTCAAAGAACTAACGTCCAACTTCATTAATTCATTTTACTTTGTGTTTTTTTCCCTTAATTTTATTTTTTTCCTCATTATTTTTGGGGGGATTATTTTCCCATTCAAACCCTCTAGTAAACTGACTAGATATCGCACCCTATATTTTCAATGGGCATTAACCATTTCAATGCCTTGGCTAATGCCATTTCTCTTTCCTAAACTTTGTTTTTCCTTCCTTTTTCACATAAATTCTACACTTTCTTTAAGTCTTCAGCACTAGTTTATACCTTGGTTCCTGACCAGTTGGTTGCCTGTTTTCGGAAGTCCTAGTCTTCTATGACCTGTGCTCTTCCAATTCTTTTAACAGTTATTGCCTCTCCCATTCATTTGGATCTTATTATCTAGACCAGTGATGGCGAACCTATGACACGCGTGTCAGAGGTGACACGTGAACTCATTTTTTTGGTTGATTTTTCTTTGTTAAATGGCATTTAAATATAGAAAATAAATATCAAAAATGTAAGTCTTTGTTTTACTATGGTTGCAAATATCAAAAAATTTCTATATGTGACACGGCACCAGAGTTAAGTTAGGGTTTTTCAAAATGCTGACACGCCGAGCTCAAAAGGTTCGCCATCACTGATCTAGATCATTGTTTTAATTTTTACTTTTTTATTATCTTGAATACTAACTAGATTCTAAAACTGTTATATACCCTACACCTAGATAATGCCCACATCTAACATGGCACTAAGCCCTGAATGCTGCTGTTTCCCTACCGATAACGCTGATGTTAATATTAGTGATGCTGGCAATCACAGTGGTGATCACCACAGAAACCACAAAAGCTATCAAGCACCAGAGAGTAGGAAACCAGAGCTAGGAGTTCCAGGAAAAAAAGGGAGGTATGAATTATTATTTTTATTGCTAATGGAGCTGCATAAACATAATTTGCAAGTCTTGTGAGTCCCATTAAAGTTACCTGGTGGAAGTGACATTTTAAAATATGACACGTAGACATTTTACATTTGTAAAACACTGTTAGAAAGAGAAGATGCTACAGCACAAAGAGCACTGGCTACCCGTCTTGATGAAGCTATGTGATTTTAGGAAAGTCTGAGTCTTCTATTCCTTCAATGTATAACATGGAAGACATTCTACCTACCTTCTCTTTCTCGGATGGTTGAAAAGATTTCATGAAATAATGTATATGAAAGTGTTTGGGAAATTTTAAGTGTAGCAGATCATTTTGTTAAGATATTCAAAATGGGACTACTTTCCTTCTGGAGCTTTAAAAAACACGTAGAAAGCATAGGAGAGAGGATCGTTTGCGAATTAATATTATTCATAATTATTTTGAATCCTGCTTTTATGTTTCTAAGAGGCATGTATGACTTTGATGTCACATGACCTTAAGGAGATTGTGAGTTCCTCAAGGAAAGGAGAGGTTTGCTGGGATGAAGAGAAACTGAGAGTTTCCTGAGTAGAGGAAGCTAAGAAGCAACAGTGAGGTGAGCCTGTAGGACAGGTCCTCCTCAAGCACTGCAACTTCCTGGGCGACGTCTGGTCTTCGAGTAGAATGAAGCTCAGGATTCAAGTGTCCAGGAGCCCAGTCCATACAGGGCATGTGCTTCCCAAAACGACTTGGGGAGCATGAAAAGTTCTTACCCATTTTATGCATAAAACAAAGATATGCATAAAATACATAGACAGATACAATCTCTCCTGCAGTATTAAAACATCATGCGGGGGGGGAGGGGGAGGGTGATGGGAAAACTATTTTTAAAAATCCAAAGGGAGTAGCCCTGGCCAGTGTGGCTCAGTTGGTTGGGCACCATCCCGTGCACAGAAAGGTTGCTGGTTCAATTCCCAGTCAGGATACATGCCCAGGGTTGCAGGCTCAATTGCCAGTAGGAGGCGTGCAGGAGGCAGCCAAATGATGTTTTGATTTCACATTGGTGTTTCTCTCTCTCCCTCTCTCTCTCTCTCTCTCTCCCCCTTTCCCTTCCTCTCTCTATAAAAGTCAATTTAAAAATCTTAAAAAAAAATTCCAAAGGGGGTCAATAATAATAATAGAATGTATATTGAGAGACACTGATATAGGGGAATGCCCCTGATTGAAGGCCAAGAAATACTAGGAACTGGGGAGGACAGGGGT
The DNA here is from genome assembly GCF_000147115.1 of Myotis lucifugus. Classification (NCBI taxonomy): domain Eukaryota; kingdom Metazoa; phylum Chordata; class Mammalia; order Chiroptera; family Vespertilionidae; genus Myotis; species Myotis lucifugus. Next base: position 1,513,634 of record NW_005871116.1, read on the forward strand.
AGCTAGGTCCATAGGGTCTGAGATTTTTTTCAAAGGGGACTTTTGCATAACCAGGGAGCTGTCATGGTCTGGAGGCGGCAATGAGGAGACGTAGGGTGCACCCCCCGCAGGCAGGGCTTGGGAAGGTGAGCAGCCTCCACAGGGAGCTGCCTCTCGGGACCTGGCCAGGTTTCCATCAATTAGAATGCTGCAGTGTGCGCGCTGGAAAGCCTGAACACAGGCCATGGTGGTTTGCGGTGGCTTCAGTGGAACCACCTGAGGACTAAAGCTGAAAGGTTACCATATTTCACAATGTTGCCCTCACTGAAATATTGCTCTTATACAACCAGGTGGCTGCTGAAATTCATCAGAGGCTCCTGGACGAGGAGAAAGAAAACCAGCCAGCAGAAACCAAAGAAAAATCTCCTCAGACGAACGCTAACAAAAAAGCCAAAAAGGAACCGCCCAAGAAAAGACCTTCATTAAAAAAAGAGAAAGGTATTCATGGTTTGGGCATCCAGAACTGTGGCTGCTTAAGCCTCACCTTGGTGGGAACCCAGCATTTAACCACGCACATAGCCTCTAGGTTTAACTTAGAGACCCAGGTTCCTGGGAACTGAGGCACCTAACCCTAACCCTAACCCTAACCCTAACCCTAACCCTAACCCTACCTAACTTGTTTATCCAAGCAGCCATGCATAGCCAGGGTAGAATTAGCCTCAACGGCAGTTTTGAACATGCTAGCAGAACTCCAAGATGACACACTGTGATCTGAAAAGTGTGTGCCAAGCGGCTGACACTCGCTGCAGTAACCAAGAGAAAGTGAAAAGCTAATTCTGTGCATGTACCTTTAAGGTTTAATTCAGGTTTTTTTCAAGCAAGTCCTTCTCTCCTCGAGGCCTCCTGGAGAGTCAAGAGACCTCCCCTTAACCTTGGGGATGAGCCCTGCCACAGCATTACCTCCCTCCCCCCCCCCCCTCCCGAATGCTTCCTCGTGTACATTTCTGCAGGGACGTGGGGCAAGAGAGGAGGAGATGGAAGCACATGCACACAGTCACTCCACTCAGCAGTTGCTCATAATGTGCGTTAGGCACCCGCTATGTGAAACACACTCCCATGGGTGCTGGGGACACAACGGTGAATTCTAGAGAAACCAGAGCATGGCCCCTCGCCCGATGGGACTGGAGTCTAGCAGCAGAGATGGGCATTTGGCATCTCATTGTTCTTCGGGAGGGGAGGTTCAAGGTCACCCCACTCCATCTGAGGGGCAGGGAAACACTTCCCAATGGAGTCCACTTAAGCAGCCATGGGTGGGAGGGAGGGGTGTGGGTGGTGGCACTTGACACAAATGGAAGAGTAGCACCACGATAAAGGACACACCAGTTCAGTTCATCTCAGATGATGAAAAGAGAAGATATAGGCAACACTCGAAGGAAATGCTTCAAATCACTCTCATGGAATCACTAGTCACATCCCGTCTCTTCATTTCACAGATGATAAAACAGAAATGCAGATGAAGACGCTCTCTTTCACCGGTAACTTATACATAGATCCACTGTTGTTATCAATACATCTTATTACAATTTCTTAGTTTACACTTAAGTCTTCTTCAAAAGATTTAAACCCCTTGCGGGAGGTCCTCCAAGAACTACTTACTGAACTTAGTAGAATTATGTAAACTGGGCCCACAACTAAGAATCACACTGTGAAATCCTCCAATACTGACAAACTCTCAGGTTCTAATGTTCTTATGCAATCACTGAAGTACTTGTAGTTAAGTGCCAGTTGCAAGGTAATTAAGTAGACTACAGATTCTTGACCATCAGCTACCTTTCAGCCATATGATCCTCTGGTCTTTTCTTGATGAAGACCATGGAAACACTTGGCTAATGTAAGTAATCCTTACAGAGCTGTTCTTCTACAGGTGGCTAATGGCATCCACGGTGCATTGAGGTTTGCCAATTTCTGTCCCCATACTCTAAATTGCAACCTCTTTGGAGTTGGTCTGGAACCATGTCTGCACTTGCTGCACAACCTCATTTTCCCACGATGCCACACAAATAGGGCATTTTTATCTGTGTCCAGCCCAGATGCCACGTGGAGAGTTCTCAGGGAGACACTATCAATATTTCACACTCACACTACCAGGACCAGGGTTTTCTCCTTTCTAAGTCACAGCAGCGGTTCTCAACCTGTGGGTCGCGACCATTGAAAAATACTAGCATATCAGATATTTACATTACGGTTCATAACAGTAGCAAAATTACAGTTATGAAGTAGCAACGAAAATAATTTTATGGTTGGGGGTCACCACAACATGAGGAACTGTATTAGAGGGTCGCGGCGTTAGGAAGGTTGAGAACCACTGCTAGAGGGTTATAGCTCTACACATTTTACTTTATACTCATTTTGTCCAAGTACCATGTGTGCACACTTGTCTACTGTAAGCTTATTGGGTTTCATTGGCCTCTCAGGTAAATCACCACCTACAGCAGAGGCCACTCCTACAGCACTGTCCCCAGAGGACATGCTCGAAATCCAAAAGAAGAATGAACTGAGAGTCAAAATAAAGGAGGAACACATTGCTGCCCTGCAATTTGAAGGTAACAATTAGAAAGAACTAAGATGATCCTTTTCAGTAGAAAATAGACCAGTAGGCAAATAGCCCACAGCCAGCTCAAACTGTGTCTTCAGGGACACAAAGCAAACTGAAAAGTACAGCATTCAGTTGGTTGTTTTCCTGTGACCATAGGAAGACCAGATCTGACTGTTGTACAATTGTCTGCTAGGATCTCAAAGAACAACAACAACAATGAGACTTTGGGAAGGGGTTAGGAGAGTAGCAATAATGTATAATCTCAAAGAATAGAAACACAGAATATTCTAGAGTTGGTGTGATTTTACAGATGGAAAGAAGGCTAGGTAGGTGGCTTGGTATTCTAGTAAGAATTACTTAGGCATCTCATTAGAAAAATAAAACCTACCCAAAGTTGAACAGGCCCTGAAAGTGAATTATTGGGACCAAAGCCCATAGGAGAGCAAGTCATGGATCAATAATGTCCAAGGACCTCCTCTCTGAATAGCAATGACTCTACAAGACAGTCTCCTCTGGGCTCCTTGAGTTGTCTTATAATGCATTGCTAAGTGGGACTTGAAAAGGTCAGGAAAATGAGCAAAAGTATTCTAATTGGAAAGGAACTATGGTAAATATAGTAGGTGACAAAATAATAACATTACGTTATTAGGTCAGCTAGGACACATTAACTGCTCAATGACCGTTAACTATTACTGATGTTTTCCATCCCTTGCTTCTCTCCTCTTCTCCTTTTCCCCCATCCCACTACCATCTGCTTCCATATCCCAAGACTTCCCAGCAGGTAAATTGAACACAGGAAGTAAGTTGAACATAGAAAGATCGGTGGGGTCAGGAAAGGCAGGACACATCTTCTCTCCCACTGCCCATCTCCACCTCTGCTTTCAGTAGTTAAGTCTACTTCATCTTTCAGTTCATTCATACATGACCCCTGCTGTGGTTAATTCCCTCCTTCACACAATAAATGTCTATTGGGTTTCCACTATGTGCCAGTCCTGTAACAGTTGCTGGGAACACATTAATATATACACAAACACAAAACTAACAAAATTAAAACCCAATATGTTGTGATGTTGAAAGTTGGTTTACAGGACAAAGGGAGCATTGGGGGCGGGGGGAGGAATGTCAAGAAAGACTTCCTAGCAGGTGAATTAATGCTTGAGCTAAACTGGTAGAATGTGGAGAAGTTTGCTCTGGGACACATGAACTTGACCCTAGTTTTCCCAGTGCTGAGAAAGACAATGGCACTGTCATCCCAAATCAATAGACTCCCCCTTTAGAAATTAGGACATTATCTATTTGTGTTTTTCCATTCCAATTTGTCAAAGAGAATATTATTCTGAGGTGTAATAAATGTAAAGCTCTACAGTTTTGGTTTAAATAAACTGTCAAGTGTCTCTACCACATCTGCTTTTCAATGAGATATTCAATGAGGTATTATCCATATTTTTAGATTAAATGTGTGTCTAAAGTTTCACAAATCGAAGCATGATTGTTTTAAAATTTGACTTCAGTTCATCAGAATATGCATGTACATATAATACATTAAAAAATCCTTATTTCTCTTTTTAAATAGAGATAGCCACCCAGTTCCGACTTGAGCTAATAAAGATTAAAGCATTGGCTCACCTTGAAGATCTAGTAACGAAGGTGGTTGATGTATATAAACTCCTGGAAAAGTGGCTTGGTGAGAGGTACTTGCGTGAAATGGCCAGGTAAAGTACTGCAGGACTCTTTAAAAATACACTTCGGTAACTTCTGAAGACCAAAATTGACAACAATTTTTAAGGTGTATACAAATGCAAATTACATTTACAAATAGAGATTTTGACCTTTTAGACAATCACATGTATCTTTGTATTGACTCTTTTTTTCAAATGGTAAATCACATTTCAAAGGGTTGTATTGCAATATCCAGTCTTGCACATAATTTAAGAGCCTGGCTTTCACACTGCTCAATGAGGACCTAGTTTACAAGGTAAGAGTATAGGTAATCTTTAGATACCTTTCAGAAGTAAGGTAATGTTTCATATCTTTCTAATGCCAGGCTTATTACTAGTCAGGGCCAGTCAATGGGAGGCTGAGAAGTCATGACATGTTTTACTCGTCATGCTGGTCCCCTGGGAAGGGTAATGATCCCCTGCTCCGCTTTTCCGTTGGGTTCCAAAGGCTTTCCAGACTCTCGCTGCTTGTGAGGGGCAGTGAGCCTCCTCCTCTTAATTCTCCCCTAAAAAGGAGTAAAGAACCATCTGGGCAGCGTGAAAATAGCCCTCAGGAGACCTGGGCTCCCACTTTGTCCACAAATGAGCAGCGTTCCTGATCGCCGCAGGCCGGCTTCATCTGTAAAAGGAAGCGCTCCAACTGGAGTATTTCCCAGGCTTCTACTAGATATAGATTCTGATATACGAGAGTTGGCAGCAAACATTAACTAAACATTTGGAAGTTGCTACGTACATATGGCAAATCCTGGATACAGATGGCAAGTACTCTCAGAGGCAAAAGAGATGGTTGTTATGGCTTGTTTTCTCCAATCCTTGTCTCATAATGAAAGTTCTGTTGTAAAATATTTATCCCAGCTGTTTATATCTGTTGCTTTATGGTAACACACACACTCACACACACACACACACACACACACACACACACTCACACACTCACATACTCACTCCATTGGTAACCTTACTGTAGTCATGCTTACAATGATTTCACTGAACAGCCAAGTCAGTCAGTTACTCATCAGCAACTCAGAGCACTGACGCGCAGGTCTGTGCTCTGCCTGTCCCTTAGCAATGAAAGCCTGTCATCTTCATTCTGAGGAGTCACAGCTCTCACCCATGAGCCATCACATGTAAATGCTCTTCATTTTTATCAGATCTGCTCATAGTTCTCAGGTGCATATTATGTATCTGCATATCTCTGATCTCTGAATGTGGCCACAAGAAGTTGAAACGTAGGGCTGCTCAGCTGAGCTTTCTATTTTGGTTATTGCAAAAATCCTTCAGGGATTAAAAATAAAATAGGGCTTTCAGAATCCTTGGAACTTCGAATCCCATTTTTCATTTTTCTAGCATTTTCCCCCTCCCATTCTTGCTAAGGTTGCTCTTGGTAACCTTTTACCAGATGGCCTGCTTACTATGATATCCTGCTCATGGCTTGCTCTCTGACTGCATTTGGAGTCCCTCCCACTCACCAGTTGTAGGCTCAGCCATCCAATGCCCTCCTCCGCCCCTCAGCACACTAACACCGTCAAGTCCAAACTAATTAGATAACATACTCTATGGACACTCACCAACATGGTATGCTGGAGTTAAAGTGAAGGGTATCATTGGAAAGAAAGCAATTCATACTACTTTTTAACAATTTCAGTATGTGAATGTTTTGGTATTCCTAAATTCTGTAAGAACAGATTAAACATGCATTTTTTTCTATTATGTTCAATCTGTGTTGCAAGCTATGACCAAAATCCTCCCAGTAATACAGTGATACAGTACTTACCTATAAAACTTTTTTGGCCTTTAATAGAGCTGTAACTATAATCCCCAATGCAGCTTAAATCCATGCCCTATGTGATTTCACTTTTATAGCCATGAGGTATGGAGTTGTGTGTAATTGGCTCCATGGCAAAGATAAGGGTATTAAGAGAATTCAGTAAGGAACCCAAGTACCCATGGCTAGGGAGTGGCCTGGAATGAGAGCTCAGCCCAGCGACCACAGTGGTCCCTAACTATCACTACTTAGCCTTCAGTTTATATATGCTTATATAAATTTGATTCACTTAATAATTTATCTTGATTCCACATGAGCATGTTATTCCAACAGTCATATATTACAAGTGTGTTTTTTTCTGGCATATAACCATACTAGAGGCCCGGTGCATGAAATCCGTGCATGGGGTGGGGGGTGGGGGAGCAGGGGCGGTGTCCCTCAGCCTGGCCTGCACCCTCTCCAATCCGGGATCCTTCTCGCAATCTGGAACCACTGGCTCCTAACTGCTCACCTGCCTGCCTGATGTTCTAACTGCTCCCCTGATGGCCTGATGGCCCTAACTGCTCTCCCCTGATGGCCTGATGGCCCTAACTGCTCTCCCCTGCTGGCCTGATCCCCTTAACTGCTCTCCCCTCCTGGCCTGATACCCTAACTGCCTAACTGCTCTCCCCTGATGGCCTGATCCCCCTGGACAATTTGCATATTCCTCTATTATTAGTATAGATTCTGGTTCATACTTAGAATGAAATATATCACTTGACATATCTCGCTTATGCAATAAAATATCTTCTAATACAAATATAACCTTATTTAATATCCCTTCTTGTTTAGCTTTATATAAAACACGTGGTTGTAAGCTCTACCACAAGCATGTATTTTGATTCTAATCTGCATTTATTTATCTATACCCTGCCTCTTCAGAAATGGATTTGAGGAGGAGTTAGAATTTTTAAATTTGTGTATTGAATTGTCTAACTTAGCCATAGAATATCATAACTTTGTGTGTGTATCGAATAAGCAAGCAGTGTTAACTTCATGGGGTCTTCACTGGCAATAACCCTTTCCATTTTTTCCACTTTCAGTGTGGAGAAACTAACTGAGATAGCTCGCTATCACATTGAAACGGCTACGAAAATTCAGAACGAACTTTATTTAGACCAGGACGGCTTCTTCATTAATGGCGACATAAAAGTCTTCCCCGACCCCACTCCTCCGGTTCGCCCTCCGCCCGTGGAGAGGGAAGAGAATGGCACCCTGACCATCGAGCAGCTGGACACTCTGCGAGACCAGTTCTCAGATATTGCACCCAAAGGTAAGGAAGACGATGGCTATGAAAAGAGCCCAAAGAAGGTCAGGATTCGCCAGGACGGTAAGCACTTGCCCACAAGCGCAATCAGCCCTCTGGGATTGCACGGCCCCAAAATGAGCCCTGGCTTTGTTGTAGTCCATCTCTTGTTTGCTTCATACAACATAGATCTGAATTTAACAAATGGAAGGAAAACAGTGGCTAACTCTTTGGCCGTGTGGTGATCATCATTCCTGGCTGGTGAGTTGGTAAATTGGAGCAGTGCTCCATTCAGCAATGGAGAGACGGGTTCATGTGTGCTTCTGCTTTAGGCTTTGTACTGGGATTGTGAGTTTGTGGAAGTGGATATTGAAGATTATCAACCACTCTTAATCCCTTTCAGAAGGGGCCTTAGTAGCTATGATGATAACCATAATGCGTTCTTAGATCCAACCTTAAAACCAGAGTTTGTATTTCAACCAAAAGTTTAAAAATAAATAACAAAAAAGAAGCTATAACTTGACATGTGTATGTCTCAGATAACTCTAGAGACCCTTGGGATTAAAAGATGTCAACTGATACAGTTATCTATTTTCAGAGTATGGTAGAGTACAACAGCTTTCAAAGTATGGTAGAAAGGGGAAGGAAGGGAGAAGGAAGACAAGGAAGCAGGGAGGGGGAGAAGGAGGGAGTTATATTTTTAACAAAGTAGGTGTCAAAGGAAAACCACTTGCCCTGGGGACTTGGAGTGAAATTTGCATAGGCAAGCGAAAAAGAAGAAGACCTAGACATCTATTTAGGTTCTTTCTGGAACAGAATATGAACTTTATAAACGTACTCAAGAATGAAAAGCGAAGGAGAATCAGTGTGTAGGGAGGTTGGTCAGGCAAAATTTTGTGCAACTACAAGTTGGAGGGAGGAACCGAAAGAAGTGAAGAGTGACTTCATGGCAAGGTTACGGGGGGGGGGGAGGATTTAAAGTTGGGGAACAGTTACTAGGAAGTGTGTGTATATGAGGCATGAGTTGGGGTGTTTCAGGAAAGGGCAGGACCCTGCTCTGCTGCTCCTTCCCCATCTGCATGAGCTGCAGGCAAACGGATAGGGAGGCCTCCTCTGTCTGGGGAGCCACCTCCACCCACCCAAGCTGGGGACTTAACCCCGGTTTACGGATGCTGGTTGTGCTTCATGCAGAATTTCCAAGGCTGTATAATACTGAGGGACTTGTGAATGTTGATGGTTCAAAATGAGTTACAGTCTATGAGCAAGCAGTTCAATCCCTTTTCTTTATTATTAACTCAAGTATACCATTTGGGGGAAAAAATATCTATTGGATATTTTGCTTCTTAAGTACATGTAAAATACTTTGCACAGCATTTGGGTAGTCTACCAACAGAAGTCATCTTCTGTGCTGTTGTTTTTGCTAATGTTATAAGGGGAAGGCAAACAATAGTTATTCCACTTCCTGTGCCTCAGAGTCACAGAATTAGAGGTTCTCTCATGACACCTTCAAGTCTGACTTTCACCTTCCCTCTACATTCCTGTCACTGTTGTTCAGTGCCTTAAATGATACACGCCTTTCTAGCTTTTCAATGACATCCTTTGTCATATTCCTTCCAAAAGTTAGAAAACAATATTTTATGATACTTTCCATTGTATTTACCCTACAACTCTATGATATCAAAAGACAATCTCAGTGGAAGTAATAACAGATTTGAAACTGTGGAGCAATTGTCAGAAGGTGGTACATTTCTAAATGTGTGATCCGACAGAACTTCCTGCTATAGAATTTTAAAATTGCTATTATTTCTAAGCTAAAAGAAATAGGAGCTTTTTCTTACACTATTTCATATATGCCAGAGCAGCTCAGGGTATTTCAAATGCAAACTTCAAGCTCACTAAAATATATAAAATAAAATGAACAGATGGATTTCTTTTTCTAGGAAAAGAAATTACATATTTGCACATAACAGTCATTATGTTACTAGACCTGCAGTAAGAATATTTTTACCAAATTTACATGAATGATGAAAATAGAGTTATAAAGTGTAACTTAATGGTGTTAATATTATTCTACATAAATAAAATTGTAGAAGGAAATAGATAATCTTTGATTAAAGCAAGTGACTGATACTTTAAGTACTTGTGAGTAGTTACTCTCTGTACATAAATGGCAAGAACTAAAGCTTAAGGGGTTTTCTTCTGAGTATTAGCTAATCTACTGGATCTTACTAGCCCTGGCCAGTGTGGCTCAGTTGATTGGAGCATCATCCCATGCACTGGAAGGTCGTGGGTTCAATTCCTGGTCAGGGCACATACCTAGGTTGTGGGTTCAGTCCCCAGATGGGGCAAGTACAGGAAGCAATCAATTGATGTTTCTCTCTCTCTCTCTCTCTCTCTCTCTCTCTCTCTCCCTCCCTCCCTCTCTCTCTAAATATCAATTTAAAAAATAGTTCTTACTAAAGATAATGTAAAATTGAAAATGTATCATATTCTCTAATGCTTATATTCAACATTCCCTTCCTGGTCAAATTCTGCTGCTTGTGACAATTCTAAGTCTCCTTTGGTAAAGGTAGTAATTAGACATAACATATCATTTCTTAATATGTTTGTCATAAGTAGGCTAGGAAAAAATGACCTTATGTGTGATAATCATACAAGGACATGCTAAATGCAATGAAACAACATTCGTGCTAGCGTTTTCTTGCTGCCTGGTGGCATGCACCCTTTAGTATCTTAAGAACAGCTTAAGTAAGAGGCAGCCCCTGAATCAGCAAGACATTTGTCCCATCAATTGAGCATACTCCCAACATAGAGGGGATTTAGTGAGTATTTTCTGAATTATAACAAAAGCAAATATTGGCATGGCATTGGAAGCTATGCATCAAACCCCATGCTAGCATGGCTGGATGGGTAAGAAGATTCACCGATGGGTAAGAGCAGTCTGACAGCTCTTTTCAAATCCACTCTTGTCAAATGTTGCAATATGATCTTGGGCTAGTTAACCTCTCTATCTCACTTTCCTCATCTGTAAAATGGGTAACTAATGGGGTTATTATGAGTATTAAACTAATTGATATACATAAACTGCTTAGAAAGTGTCTGGTACCTAGAATGTACAATTTAAGTGTAACATAAATTATTTGATTACATAAGTACAATAGTATATTATTAGAAAATATAAAGCATTATACAATATTAATGTAAACTATTATTATTATTATTCAAAATGTTAGCTCAGCACCCTGAAGGTGCATATATCCTACTAGCACCTGCAGCATTACCCCTAGAACACATCCAGAAAAAATTATATCACCTGGTAGAATTAAACTATGGGGTATGTGGCTCCCCAGGGACCGTAAGCATCCCAAACAAAAACACTCATTTTTGTATGGCAGTAGGCTCTGGGTCAGTACAGCTTGTCTCTAAACAGCAAGTGCCAAGTACATCAGAAAGACAGCCCTTATCCAGTGGAAGCAATTTGGAGTCTGTAGAAACTAGAACACTTTAGCAATGTCCTCTGTCCCCATTTAAACCATAAGAACTCCTTTATCTCGTAAGCCTGTCCGTACTCCGCGTAATGCCTGCAGAGATGCAGTTCAGAGCTATTTGGGCTTCTGCTGAGAGGCGATCTGGGGAGAACGGGTCCAGAAAATCTGACCCTCACTCCTTCCTCAGGAGAGGCAGCGTTCAGTGGTCCAAGGCCTCTCGCATTGCTCTGAGAACTGACAAGGAGCCCTCCGCAAACCCCTCTGGGAGACCCTTAGATCTGCGACTGTCTCAGAGGGCACCATGTCAGAGCTCAGGCTGTGGTGGCTAAGCGCGACCATTCAGCTCCTTGGTCTTACAGGAACTCAAGGGAGGAAGTAGTCATGGCCGCCCATGTGGGTCAGCACAGGGGTTCGCTGGCCGGAGACTCCTGGACAGGAGCTTCCAGGAAGAGAAGCGGGGCAGGGCAGGCCAGGCACCGGGGACATGGGGCAGACGTTGAGATTTGGAGGTGGCATGACGTATTTAGGGAACAGCACACAGACCAGCTGGGGCAAGAGGCAGGAGGTGAGGACCACAAAGAGGTTGTGGTCAAGTCGTGAAGTCTCAAGTGGCTGACAAAGGGCACGAAAGAGGAGGGTTACCAAAGGCGGGTGGAGCCGAGGGATGAGGAGCAGGGATTGAAGGAGGAGGCGAGCAGGAGAGCAGCGGGGACTACTCCATCCACAAAGCCCCCGCCAGCCCGGAGGCGGGAGCCAGGGCGCCTGGCTTGTTGCCTGTGAGGAGGTAGGTATGTGGGCCGGGCTCCCTGCCTTCAGAGAGAAGCTGGTATTGTAGGGTTTTGTTTTGTGTAATTTTAATTTTTGTGTGCTTCCATCTGGGTAAGTATACACTCCCCTCTATGACAAGTCATCACAAATTAGACCTTTTCGGGGAAGGAAAACAAGAGGCATGAATCTCAGCTGCTTTACAAAACCACCTGACGGGTCTCAAAGCCTGACGCCCTTTTGTAACAAGGTGGCTGTGCGGCTGCCGGAGAAGTGCAGGAGAGAAGAGACATCCAAGGCAGGTTTTTTGTTTTTTTAATTTATTTTTGAAAGAGAAATGGAGAGGGAGAGAGAGAGAGAGAGAGAGAGAGAGAGAGAGAGAGAGAGAGAGACATCAATGATGAGAGAGAATCATTGAACAGCTGCCTCCTGCACACACCCTACTGGGGATCGAGCCCACAACCCAGGCATGTGCCCTCACCAGGAATTGAACCTTGACCTCCTGGTTCATGGGTCGACATTCAACCGCTGAGCCACACCGGCAGGGCCCACATCCGATCCTGCAGACACACTGCTGTGCATGTCCTGTCGTTCTTTTTTTCTCACCATGGAAAGGAAACGATAGCAAATACAGTGTCCCTGTAACACATGGAGAAATGGATTCTAGAGTGAAGAACAGCCCCCTTCGCCCTTATGAGAACCCCGCAATAATGAAGCAGGTAAATGTGGGGGCTATGGAGGTCTGCCTGCTGGTGGAGCCCAGCTCCACCACTGTGAGCGCTGTGACACTGCACAGATTCAGTAACTCCCTGTGCCTTGGTCCTTTTACCCATAAAATGGTGATAATAGTAATTAGTCCCTTTTCTTCACTATAAAGTAAGGAGACTGTATTATAAGGATTAAATTATATGAGCCATTGAAAACACTAACCAGGATGCCTGGTAAGTAGTAAGCACGCACTTTGATTTTTTCCAGAAACGATGAGAAAGTGGGGGGGGGGGAGGGCAGGCATTAAGCAAAACTGGGGGTAGACTTTGGCGGACACTAACATAACAATGTGGAGCTGTTTTAAAGGCTGGGACCCTGCAGACCATCTGAGTCGAGTCACCGAAACACAGAGAAAAACATGGACGCTTGACCACTACCTTCCAAAGAAGAACAATCAATTTTTGAAAATCTGGCTAAAAAGAGAAAGAAAGAAAAAGACCCCTGGCTTGTATATGATGAGATCCTAAACCTTAGGTTCTGTGGCCTGTGTCGTAATCATGGAGTGAAATCGAGGAGAAATCAAGTGAGGTTCTTCTACGGCACTGACAGCTTTAGGGCTGGGTTTCTCAGAGCGCAGCAGCTCAGCATGGCTCATGCCGGGGCTTCGTTGATGGGAGCAGCAGACGGTCCTCCGGTGAACAGAGCCTCCACGGAGCGGGCGGCGGGGACCACGAGCCAAGTAACCCTGGGGAGAGTCCAGAACTTATTCTGATCCTGCCATGCTATCACCAAGACCAGAAGGCCCCTCCAAGATTTGATTTGGATGTGCAAGGTGGATGATACGAAGGGTGTCGATATTGGCCCCGTGTTCTGAGCTAACAAATCAGCAAGAACATTTACATATCTTATTGCTAAAGTAGAACTCGGGGGATTGAAGAGAGGAACTAGAGAGAAGTCAGTTTTTCTCTGTCCTCGGGATGCGCTCTCAGCCGGAGCGATGGAGGATGCTGAACTGGTCCATGGGCAGTTTGCACATGGAAGGTGCATTGCCAGCTCGTTGGGTTACAAACAGTAGAAAGAAAGGATCCTCTGGCCATCAAAACTGCCACTGAGAAAATTCTAGAGGGAAATCTTCAGCTTAGGCTGTCGGGCCAAGACTGGGGAAGGAAGCTGGTTGGTTCTGGAAGCGATGGTGCCTCTGGCTGAGAGGGAGAAAACAGCTGGGCGGCCCTGCTTTTAAGAGCAATCCAGCCACGTGTGCTGGCTGTGTATTGCTCAGCACATCACCATGAACTCTCTTATGAGGCGGAGTTCCAGAACGTTCCCCCGCACAACGGTGTCAGAGACCTCCTCCACAGCACCTGTCACTTCTATCAAGTTCACCGCTACGCAAGAGCTCCCCGGTAACTGCGTTCAGAGGCCTTCGCCTCCATCCTGTGATGCCTCCTGCGGTCGGAGGCAGGCATGGCTGCAGGATTACAGGCAGCCCTCCAGACCTTCCCAAGGGACACCCTGCAATTGTCCACCAATTGCGTTCAGTGAGTAATTCTGAACTAACCCACTGTTTTAGTTTTTCAGAATAATAGGAAATATTTTTATTGAGCAATTCGAAATAATAATTTTGAGAAAGATAGACCACTCTTTTATTCCCAACCTGTGGTACAGACGGGTGAAGGCAGAAGTCGTACCGGTCGTGAGAAAGTCAAAGGACTTCCAGAGTTCCTTCTCTGAGCAGACACTGTTCGATGTGTTCATGTCCTGGCGGATGTCGTTAACGAGCCTAGCACTCTGTCCCATGTCAGCCAAAACGGAAAGTCTTCAATCGCGGATGTATTTGCTACCTTGGAGTCGCCACGGGAAATGCTCCGAACGTATCAGACGAGGTGAGGAGCCGGGGATGATCTCTTGGGAAATCATTTGCCAGGGGCTTTTCCATTTAATGGTTGATGTGGGGCATATGTTTCTCCCCGGCCCAGGCCAAGAGAACTGGGGCGGCTTCAGTCGCACACTTTCATGGCCACTGCCTCAAAGGAAAAGGAAACTTTTCTGGTGTGAGAAACATGGTTTTGACACATCTTATCACGAGGCTGCGAGGCTGTTTCAGAGATGCCAGCCAAGATGTGGTGGAGGCAGCTGTGACTGGAAGCTTTCAATCGTGGCCCGCAGAGATCAATCACGGTAACCTATATGCGCTGACTCTGAGCCTACGGTTCTTTGATCGTCTGTGTGAGTGCTTTTTATATCAGTAACTTTTTGTTTGCATATGGATGGCAGAATTCGAAGATAAAGAGGTGGCCATCCTGATGGCACATTATAGACCAGCATTGGCAGCTGCCAATGTGCAAATCGATGAAGTGCCCACTGAGGGGAGCATGCTGAAATTAGGGGCTAATGCTGGGTGAGCATCAGCACACTAGCTGATCCTTACAAATATTAGGGTCAATCTTGGGAATATCAATCTTTCACATTTTTTGATTTCCCTCCTAGGTTACAGGACATCTGCAAATTGACCTGAGATGTTGTGACTTTGGTTTGCTTACACAGATATCCAAGTATCCTGACCACAGTGGACCTCGTGCTGACCCTCCCGGCAAACTCAGCGGGGCTTTCGTCAGATGCAATGCACCAAGTCACAGAGGCATGCCAAGGTCAAGGCTGATGGCATGTCAGATCTCCTGACTACTCAAATGAATTCTCCAGACATTAATAACATTGACCCCAGGAAAGCTACCCATTTATGGAATATGAGAACACTATCTTCAGCTGGTGACACAAGACCTAATTCGGATTGCTCATCCAACTCAGGAAGCCATGATGAAAGTGACCAGTAATATGACAAATGTTGACTTCATCTTTGATCACAGCAGAAACAAAAAAATTATTTTCAAGCCTGAAATATAAAAGTAAAGCCATCACTGGTCTTCGCATCAAAGACAAAAGGCATTTGGTATCTCCAGACACACAAAGCAAAAATCCAAAAACTGGTTTTCCAATAACACTCTGATTCTACTTGTATATCCACACATGCCTTCACAGTCTGGGTGGAGGTGTTTATTTCTAAGCAATGGTGTTATTTTTATGTCATCTTTCCGAGAGTTATGTGTACAGATCCTGTGTAACTAGAAGTATTGTGGCTCAGTTGGTTGGAGTGTCCTCCTGTGCACCAAAAGGTTGTGGGTTCAATCCCCGTTTGGGAGGCAAGCAATCAATGTTTCTCTCTTTCTCTCTCTCTCTCTCTCTCCTCCTCCTCTCTCTCTCCCTCTCCCTCCCTCTCTCTCTCTCTCTCCTCCTCCTCCTCCTCTCCCTCTGCTTTCCTCCCTTTCTCCTCTCTCCTCTCCTTCCCCTCTAAAAAAAACAATAAAAAATGTATAGTCTTACAACACTTTGCTTGCACCGTGGCTATTAGAGACAGTGGGAATATTTTCTACATCTACCAGAATTTGTAAGTATTTCAAGCCTCTTCATTGTTTCCAAAGAGGTTTTTTTATGGTTTCATTTTGAGGAACATGAATGATTTATTTCTAACTTACCTGAAAACCAATGCGATAGCATGTAAAGATCGTTTTACTGAAAATTCTACTACCTTGAAAAGTATCCTCATCTCTATAAAATTGAATATTCAGGTTTGATTTTTTTAAAAAGATACAGAATTTATTTCTGAACAACCAGCTGGATGACCAGTCATATCAAAGAAAAACACATTCTGCTCTTGCTCCCCAGAAAATTACCGTCCAAATCTCAAAATTGTAGATTTGGTTTGAACCACTGAAATATTGCATGGATTACTGCATGCTTCTAAAGGTTAAAGGAAATGATAAAGTTCAGTTTGGACTTCTATAAATGCTAAAAATTTAGTAGTAAAGAAAACTTTGAGATGCTATGTCTACAGTTTTCATTTTTTTATTTCTAAAAAAGAATAGCCATACACTCTGAACCTGAAAGATACCCAATACATGTAGGAGTCTCTTCAGCTCTAGCAGGAACCTCTGCTATGGGAGTTAGACATTTCTGAAGCAGATTCACTTATTTTGCTTTCCTATTTCTTTTAAATGCATGTGTGTACAATTCGAAATGAGAAACCAACTAAGCAAACATCTTTGCTGGACAGGGTAAAGTAGATTAGTATATAAGAGCAACGCATTTGAAAGGTTAGTAGTGATCTTTTAAAAATTCTATTTTGAAATAGTGAGTCAATTTTATGGTTGAGTTAATAATTTCAATCCAATCATTTAATAATTCAAATCTCCCTACGTTTATAAAAACAAATATATTCTGATTTAAAGAGTGAAATGAGGATAAATGTGTTACCTTGATCATTGCGGTGATTTATTTGCATGCCTTTGAAACACCTTTATCCCATATTTTCTGCAACATTTTACTCTTGCATCCTACTGTATAATAGGAAAGTTTAAGTATTTTTAAAAAATTCAACCAATTCTGAGTAAAAGGTTTTTTAAAAAAACAAAAACCCTCCAAACTAAAATATGAAGTCCCAGGAAAGGAATAATGGGAGAGCATCAGGAAATTGTTATTTTTATGCTTTTAAAATGTCTTCTGCTTCTCTAAAGGTTATTGTTTTACATAATATTAGTAAAGTGATTCCCCGTCACATAACTGAAAAAAATATTTTTCATTGTGTTATAGGCATAATAGGAATTAAACCATTTACTGACATTCTTCTTGACTTGGTGACACTGAACCTTGGAACCAACAGCCTTCCCAGCAGTTGGATGCACCTCACTCAACCTGAAGTAAGCATCTGTTTTGTTTGGGCTTCAAAGCTCTGAGAAATTTTATTTGATCAATAAATCAATAGTTTCAAGAATAACCAGTTACTCGCACTGTATCTGACATTTAGGAGGCAACCAATAAAAATTGAATGACGGCATGGATGAACGTAAGACACGTGCTCGGTATTGGAAGAGGGAACAGGGATGCTCACAGTCAGTGAAACATGATTGAGCCGATGAGGCTCAGACCCTAAGCGTGTGTCCATTGCTACCCGATGGGACGGTCCTGACTAGTAAAAGCAGATGATTCTGGCAGTTCCTGCTTTTCATCTTCCTCTGTTTCTCAAGAAATACCAGAAGACAAAGCGGCTAAGGAGTATTTCCCTACAGGCTGTATGCCTTGCTCAGCCCCTTTCTCACTTTTCTCCCGCCTCTGTTGAAAACATGCAAAATCAACTGGGGACACGTGTATAAATGTATCACGTAACAGTAAGCAGCAACCCAAATGTCAAAGAAGCGAAAGATGAACCGCTCTCTAGGTACTGACTGCCTGGTGCAGAGCGGCTGAAATCCTACTTCCTTCACCCGAATCTCTTACCAAGACACATGCGCAGATAGAGCGTCACCCTAGAACAGCCGTGGGCAAACTACGGCCGGCGGGCCAGATCCGGCCCGTTTGAAATGAATAAAACTAAAAAAAAAAAAGACCGTACCCTTTTATGTAATGATGTTTACTTTGAATTTATATTAGTTCACACAAACACTCCATCCATGCTTTTGTTCTGGCCCTCCGGTCCAGTTTAGGAACCCATTGTGGCCCTCGAGTCAAAAAGTTTGCCCACCCCTGCCCTAGAATCACACAAACATTCCAACGGCATCTCCTGTTTTCTTCTAGTTTCAGGAGTTAACTTCTGTATTAACAATCGACTCGGAGATGGTGGACTGGCGGAAATTCCTGTTGGTGACCTCGCTGCCGTGGCCCATCCCTCTGGAGGAGGAGCTGCTGGAGACCCTGCAGAGGTTCAAGGCCGTGGACAAGGAGCAGTCCGGCACCGTCACTTACGAGCAGTATATGCAGGTGGCTATCGACGCCCAGTGGCACTAATCCCAGCCCACTTTCCACCCAGGAAGCCGGATGTGACTGGGGACCTTTACCAGAGCAGTTCTGGCAGAGGCCGAATCTGGATCGCAGAGGAGTGAGGGAATGGTGAGGCCTTTAGGAAGTGAACAGAAGGAAAAAAAACTCATTTTTGAGAAGTGTGAGTAAGGAAGGAGAGAGAGAAACCCCATAACTGAGAAGGGCCTGCATTGCTCATTGCCTGCCTACTCACTGAATTCCCCCTGTTGCTGACCAGTTCACGCTGCTGGCAGACACAAAAGATGTTCACACTTGGAAGGTGCTCATTTTGAAAGAGGGTGATACCCTCTAGATGCCTGTATCCCAAGTGCATGCCACCACTGAAAGATCACCCCTGCCCGCTTTCTTTTCTCCCGTAATGAACGCCAGCCCCCAGGTTCTCACGCCTCACAACTGAGCCGGAGGTAACAGCACTACATGGTAAGAAGAGTCCTCCCAGGCTGATCAAACCAGCGCTCAGGTGATGAGGCTCTGACTTACGTCCCAAGTAGAGCCATTTATGAATTCTGAACAAGCTGGCCCGAGCTTACAACTTGTGAAGGTGATTTTTCTCTTTGGCTCAAGACTTTTAAAAGCGGGCCCGGTGCAATCAGCCACCTTCACTGTTTACAGTGCGCGCCCATTAACACAGGATATCAATTTAAACATCCTTTTTCGCAAACGTGAGATGAGCAAAGGGTGTTAGCGACTTTTACCGAAGTCCTGAGCCAAAACCCAGAAAGCTGCTTTACCAAAGGCGTGAGCTTCTTAGAGAGGGCTGGCTGCTGCCTTAGAGAGACTCGGAAATACCTGCTGGGCCCCCGCCCGTGTTCCGGGAGCAGCTGATTTCTGCTCTGCCCTCTCCTCTTGCCCCCACAGTTCCCACTCCTCGGGAGCCCCGGGACAACCAGGCCACCTGGACAGGCCCTGGACCATGCCCCGTCATGACTTTTACAGGTTTCCAGCCTCCCCAGCTCAGCAAAAACAGTTCTTCTATGGGAAAAGTCTAAGCAGCTTCTAGGGCAAAACTTTGTAAGGTTTATGGCAATGCCATGTTGTCATGTCAACGGGGCAATAGTCTAAGCCCACCGCTGAGATGAAGTTTTCGGGGCGAGGAAGGCTCTCTCCTCCGCTGTTTATTTTGTCTGTCGTTTTCTTCTGACTAATTGCGCGTTCACCACAGCAGCCACATGAGAGAGTGTGCTGATTTCCCGGCTCTCACGATGGAGGAGACACGAGGTGTGTGAGGTCAGGGCCTGCGCCTTGCTCAGCCTTGCATGCGAGCATGAAAGCCCGTTCCCCTGTGCTCCCCGCAGCCCTGCAGCCGCCGTCACACGCTTGCCTCTGTCACGCGTGCATGTGTGGTCACTCTCGTGTGCAGTTCTCTGGTGTTCAGCTCTCACTCCTGCTCTCGGGGAGCATGCGTGTCATCGCAGGCTTCTTGAGGCAGGCGTCCCAGGATCCCAGCAGTGCAGTAATTATTTATTTTCTAAGGAAAAGCATTGAAAGAAAAAATCCTTTGGCCATATTCTAGCTAGCAAGCGAGTTGCAAGGGCATTTCCATGTTTCAAGGAGAAATCACCTCACTCCCCAGGGAGGCAGGGGGTGGTGGCCTGAACCTCGATTTATCCATTTCAGCCCTGCTTGCTACGCAGGTTCAGGTCAGCATTTCATAGTGTGAACGTTTTCATGGATGACTGACTATTTTAACACCATCAGTCGTTTTCCAATTAGGTTATTTTGTTCTTTCTCATGTGGCCCTCTTGCCTGTGAAACTTTTTTCTTAATCCTCACCCAAGGATATGTTGTTGTTTTTATATTATTGTTTTAGAGAGAGGAAGGGAGAAAAACACGAGAGAGAGAGACCACGGATCAGTGGCCTCCCATATGTGCCCCGACCTGGGATCCAGCCTGCAACCTAGGCGTGTGCTCTGACTGGGGATCGAATCGGCGACCTTTTGGTGCAAGGGACAATGCTCCCACCAGCTGAGCCACACTGGCCAGGGCAAGTGTGGAACATTTGAAACAGTTTTGTAGTTTCTGAAATGCTATAAACGTTTGGAAAACTAATCTAAATGAACCATTGGTTTTAAAAATCAAGGAAGATTCCTGTGCACTGAAACCGTCGGATATGGAGTTGAGAGTTGGTTGAGCGATGGGGGAAAGGGGCGGGATCCTAGCTCTGTTTCTTCATTCCCCCGCTGGCTTCTTTTACTATTTCCTCTTCGTTACATGTATTCAGCAATTTGATTGTTATGTTCCTCCATGTAGTGATTTTTCTGCTTGGGGTTCATTGAGCTTCTTGAATCTGTGGGTTTTTTAGTTTTTTGTTTAATTTGGAGAAATTTCAGGATATTTTCCCAAATATTATTTTCTGCACCCTCTGCTTTCTCAAAATCCAGTCATATGTTTATTGCCCCACAGGTACCGATGCTTAGCTCATTTTTTCCAGTCTTCTTTCTCTGTACTTTAGTTCATCTTCATTCCTATTTCTGTGTCTTCAAGTTCACTGACTTTTCCTCTGCCACGTCGACTCTACTGTTAACACCATCCCGTGGATGTTTCCTTTGAGGTATTGTACTTTTTATCCCTAGAAGCTCATGTTTGGTTTATTAATTTCTTTCATTTCTTGCTTCATTATATGCATGTTTTCCTCCACATCCTTGAACAAATGAAATATGTTTAGAGTCGCTAAGTGAATATAACCTTGTCTGTGCATTCTATCATCTGTGTCATTTCTGTGTTCATTTCTATTGGTTGATGTTTCTCCTGGCTGCAGGTCATGTTTCCTAGCTTCTCTTGCATGCCTAGTAACTTTCTATTGGATGCCAGATAGTGTGAAGTTTATATTGTTGGGTGCCCAGTTCTGTATACTTTACATATTGTCAGACATGCAGAGAGGTTACTCGAATCAGTTTGATCACTTCAAGGTTACATTAAGATTTGTGACGATGTGTCAAAAAGAAAGTAGAAAGCGGTCTGAGCAGAGACTGATTTGACAAGATTAAAGTTGTGAGAGGGTTGATATGGTTGCAAGGTACAAGCTAAAACAAATCAGAGGGAGCCTGGACACATAACCAGCTCCTAGATGACGGCGGGGGCGGGGGGAGGGGGAGCCTGTAATGGAGTAATGAGGTTCCACACCAGTATGGCAGCTGTGGGAAGGGAGGGATGGGCAAGGCATTACCAAACGGGAATCCAGGGATTTCATAATAGGTGTTAGATACGGGCTGAGAAACAGCAAGGTCAGTAAAAAGTAGACCTTTGAGCTCTTGAGTCAGTCAGTCAGTTACTCAACAAAGACTTTCCAGAACCAACAATGGGCTCTGAGAACAGACAGCAACTCAGACAGGGCGAGTGGAATGCAAGCTACTGTCACTGGTGCAGCAGGCCCCTCCAAAATATTGCTGTGTGAGCAAAATCTAGGGCAGTAACCTTCAAGCCTCATCGCATATTCCAAGTTCAGACACAGCTAGCATCCCTCATTTGTGGATTTTCATCTGTAAATTATACATGTGTACTACTGCAACTGATGTATTATAGACATTACTAGAGGCCCAGTGCACAAAATTTGTGCACAAGTAGGGTCCCTAGAGACTGCCTGTCACCACCGCCGCTGCCGGCCTCGGGGGCGGGAGGTCGCTTCCCCTGGCCGCTTGCCACTGCTGCCACTGGCCCCACCCCCGGTCAAACTCCTGGTTGAACTCCTGGTCAAGGGGACAATTTGCATATTAGGCTTTTATTATATAGGATTACATTTTTAAAAATAAAAATTACAAATGATCAAAATACATGCAAGTGTTAGTTCTAGTATTTGCTTCTGCATCTCCAAGGTTTCTCCAGCCCACTTCAGACACCTGCACAAGGTGAGTTCAGTCTCTGTGGCTTTGAGCGGAATAATTATATCTCAGCATGCTACATTAATAATTTTTATTTTTTTTATAGGCTGGTCTGTGGTTTACAGAGGATGAAGATATAAAAATTCCAGAAAATCCTCTTGAACCGCTGCCATTCCATAGGCTGGAGCATCTCATACAGGTAATTACTGAGATCTTAAAAAAAACTAACACTTCGCCCTGGCTGAGTGACTCAGTTGGTTGGAGCGTCATCTCATAACCGAAATGTTGCAGGTTTGATTTCCTGTCAGGGCACATACCTAGGCTGTGGGTTTGATCCCCAGAAAAGGTGTGTAAGGGAGGCAACTGATCTATATTTCTCTCTGACATCAATATTTCTCTCTCTCTCTCTCTCTCTCTCTCTCTCTCTCTCTCTCTCTCTCCAATAAAAACATATCCTTGAGTGAGAACTTTTTTAAAATTGAGTACTTTGACACTGATCAATTCCTTTGTCTTTTCTTCCACTTGTGTAATTTGTTTTAGACACCACTGCCACCCTCCAGTTCCTCTGCTCCACCCCCTAGGGAAAGAGGAACACTCTCTAAGTGGCAGCACAGAGGAGCCCTGGGGAGGAGACAGGCCCACTCTTAGGTAGAATTCCACTGTTGACCCTCTAGGTCAGCAGTTCTCAACCTGTGGGTCGTGACCCCTTTGGGGGTTGAACAACCCTTTCACAGGGGTCGCCTAAGACCATCGGAAAACACACATATAATTACATATTGTTTTTGTGATTAATCACTATGCTTTAGTTATGTTCAATTTGTAACAATGAAATTGGGGGTCACCACAACATGAGGAACTGTATTAAAGGGTCGCGGCATTAGGAAGGTTGAGAACCACTGCTCTAGTTGATCTTGGACAAGTTCTACCACCTCTCTGGCTTCCATCTTCTCATCTGTCTAATAAGCTAATGTGTTACTCACCACATTTGTCTCTAAGTGCCCTTCCAATTCAAAAAGCTTAGGATGAAAACGGTCATTTTACCTGTATATGTTTTTGTTCATTTCTGATTTTGACTAACATGGTATAACATAGCAACAGTTTGCATATATGGTATTGGCCATGGCGCATTGGATTTTCATTATTATCTAAAATATCAAGAGTAACTATTCATAATAGTACTATAATGATAGTGGTAATACACTGGTGGTAATAATAGAGTCATGCCATTACCTTTTATTCCTGAGGCCACAATAGAAAGCAATACCTTAAAATCTAAAAATGACTCTGACTTCAGTGTAAATGTTTAAAATATGGAAATATGCCAAACTCAATAAGCTAGGAGAAGAGTTGGAGGGTAGATTTAGACACCACAGCAAGCTGTGTAGCTCGATTATTCCATTTCCAGGAGACCATGAGTCCGAAATTGCCGAGCAAAATTGAACATGACTCCAGTTATAACCTCAAAGGGAGCGATTTCCTTCCATTGAATGACATATTATGAGCACCTCTGCTAAATGCGAGCAGGAGAGCAGGGAGGAGAGACCGCCCGGGAATTACCAGGAGCCCGAGACAGGTGGCAGTTTCAGGGGCGGCTTTTTGTCTGGGTTGTTGGTGTTTTTTACAATGGGACCCTGGGGGACTGAGATCAGTTCTGTAAAGCTTCGCGAGGCCGTCTCTGAACGATTTTGTGAACAAATCTGCAGAGACATGAACAGGTCCTTCATTACTTGGCAAGAAACCAGCAGACTGAATAGCACCTTCCTTTCCAGACAGAAGTTTTTAGAAATGTCAGACAAACACCACATGATCTCACTTATATGTGGAATCTAATGAACAAAATAAACAGATGAGCAAAATAGATCCAGAGGCCTGGATGCATGCAACAGACTGACAGCTGTCAGAAGAGAGGGTGGTTAGGGGACTGGATGAAAGAAGGTGAAGGAATTAAGCAAAACAAACAAAAAAAAAAAACCACATATGCATAACCCATATAGACACAGACAACAGTGTGGTCACGGCCAGAGGGAAAGGGGGTGGGGTGGGGGCAGGGGGAAGGGAGGATGTTTGGGGCAGAAAGAGACCTTGCTGGGAGCGAAGGGTGCGTGATGCATGTGCAGATGCTGTGTTGTTGAGTTGTATACTTGAAACCCGTACGGTTTTGTGAACCAATGTCACCCCAATAAATTCAATTTTAAAAATTGAATTTTTAAAAAGAAAAAGAAATATCAGTCGAGGGCAGAGCCTTTTAGTTGCTCACCCAGCCGCTAGAGCCAGAAGGCAGACGGTGTGGGTCGCCCCGGGACCGAGTAGCAGCAAAGCAGGAAAGGGTCAGCCCCCTATGCTCCTAGTCCTTCTGGAAACCCCTGAAGTAGCTCAAAGGCAAGGGATAAGGAGAGGGAAATGCATGGTCCTGGATGAACCCGCGAGCGGGATCATGACCCCTGAGAAACCGAAGGCTGCCTTAGCATCAGAGGGTGTTTCTCAGCATCTCAGCCTGGCTTCGGGCCTGGCTTACAGCGACACTCAGCAAACGGTTGATAAAGGGTGGCTGAATGAGTGAACTTACAGATCCCATCAAACTCTGATTCTTCTCTGTTTTGTTAGCATAACCGATTTTATGCATTTTCCTATAAACATTATTTTTATTTCCATATCTATTAGATTTGCCAAATATCAGAAATTTCCTTTTCCGTCTTCATGTACTAATATGTCTCAGGAGATGTGCCCACAGTTGTAGGGATTGTTGGTGATAGAGAACAGCATGGTATCTCGGATCGAGGCCCTCGCTCCTCACAGCACAGGCCAGGCCCCAGCACTGGAGCCCCCTAGGAGCTTGCTACCTGTACGGGACCTTAGGCTGCTCCAGACCATCGGCTCCATTAGAGTCTGTATTTCGAACATTCTCCAGGTCACTGTATGCACGTGTTTGAGAAGAGCCAGTCACCTCCCCAAACAGGTCCAATAGGTCTGAGGTGTGGCCTGTGGGTCTCAGGCATGGCCTCAGCTTTGCAGGGCCCCAGAGGATGTTAGGTTCCCACGTACCAGCTCCTCGTGCTGCCAAATGCACGAGACGTTGTGCATAGAGCTGGCTGCCCCCTTGGTCCCCAGCATGAGAGGGAGGCTTAGCAAACAACGGATGCTCAGTGGGTAGCGCACTCTCTCCCTGGAGGTGAGCCCCTGTGGGAAGAAGTCACGTTACTGTCAGCAGATTAAGTACGAAATCCAGAGCAAGGTGGGCCCGTTTAAAGATTTCAATGGCGAGAGACCCAGTGGCTTTGGCATTGTTAGTTCCTCCTCTCCCCACTCCACACAGAGAGGGGGTACCGGAAGCTTTATGTTCAGGACTCATGGTGGTGCTGAGCACAGACCGAGGGTCCTTGCTCTTGGGTTCCCTTTTCCTACTTAACATGTGGTCCCCGCCATCTTGATTAGCACATTTTTCCCCTAAATATGTTCATACCATTGATTAGCATACAGTTTTCTTTGCAGTTAGAATTCCAAGCCCTACTTTTTATGGGGTTTTAAAATTTTATTTAGCATATTCTTCATTTAATACCATTCACTATATCAGTGATGGCGAACCTATGACACGCGTGTCAGAGGTGACACACAAACTCATTTTTTTGGTTGATTTTTCTTTGTTAAATGGCATTTAAATATAGAAAATAAATATCAAAAATATAAGTCTTTCTTTTACTATGGTTGCAAATATCAAAAAATTTCTATATGTGACACGGCACCAGAGTTAAGTTAGGGTTTTTCAAAATGCTGACACGCCGAGCTCAAAAGGTTCGCCATCACTGCACTATATGTTAGTTTTACTGATTCTGTCCCCAGAAAGTGACCGTTTTCCACAGCTGCTGGGCAAGGGCGTCTGCGTGGCCTGTCCACAGAGTGCATGGACAACCGGAGTGCGTGCATCTTACGTTTGGCTGAAATCCTTTGTGTGGCAGTTTTTCTTTAGGCTCTTCGCCGACCCTGAGAAGGAGCCACCCCTGCTCGACTACACACAGATGCTGCTCTACTTTGCTTGCCACCCAAACGCCGAAGAAGGGGTCTACAGGGCCCTCAGCGTGGCCATTGGGAAGCACATCTTCCAGCCAATCGAACTGATTTCACTTCTCACAGAAGAGGTAATTGAGTTCCAGAAACGGGGCAGCCCTGGGGTCTGGAGGGGGATGCCAGCAAGTCCTACGCTTCTAACAAGGACTGTGTTCTTTTCCTTTCCGTATTTTCCTGGGTAACTAACACAACCAAGTTGCATGTACTAGGTCTTCAATCAGCCTTATTCAATCGGACTCCACTGTCCAAAAAAAAAAAAAAATTCTTTTGTAGTTGTCAAAATTTGCTCAAAGTTTCTTGGCGGAATCCAAGTTTTCTCCGTAAAGGACAGCCTTTCTTTTGCATGAGGTGCTAATCCTGATAAATGAGAAAGAGCTGGGGCCAGCCCAATCTATTTGAAGGCTTTATGGAAACCCTGTGTAAAACCCATTCAGACTTTAGACACACCCCACGTGTCTGTGACGCTGGCAGTGTTTCAGGCCAAAGCCCAGCCACCTGAAAACCCAGGTGCTCTGTGTCACCTGCATCCTGGGACAGAGAAGCTTAATATCTAACAAGACCCCACGTTCCCCTTAGATTTCTAAGGCATTGGCATTGCTGGGCTTTTTCTGGTGAAAAAGCCCCAGGCCAGGGTACTAATTAATGTCCTTATTAGGTATCCATTGACATGACTTTTTAGGCTTGCCCTGATCTTTGGAGGATAGATCTGTGACTCTCATGATGGAATGTTGTTGTTTTTCTGTTCTTCCTCGGTGGGCTCTCTGTGGAGAGAATATAAACAGAGGCCCAGAGAAGGTGGGGAGCCTGGCTGATCTCTGAGAGAAGAGCATTTCAAGTGAAGACAGCTGTAAATGCGAAAGCAGCTGAAGTGGGTCACGCCTAGTGTACGCCCCGCAACAGAGAGTCAGCCATTGTACTTGGAGAGCAGTGAGCTGGAGGAGTGGTTGGAAAGGAAAGTGCGGGGGAGAGCTCAGAGGGCTTGGCAGGCCCTGCCAAGAGATGGGACCAGAAGTCATTGGAGTGTGGCCATCTGATGGACAATGTGTGGCCCTCCCGGGCTGCGGTGTTGAGGCCAGACTGCAGGGGGCGCAAAAGAGGCAAGAAGGCGGTTGCTTATCCATGGAATCCTTTTGCTAAGTTATTTCTACCTTGATTTGGGGACAACATGTTACCCCAAAGTAGCTGCCACATCGCAAGTGTTCAACTGTTTGTAGACATGGCAGGAAAGAAGGGAGGGAGAGAGGGGAAGGAAGAGACCCAGTCTCCAAGGTAAAGCAGAGGAGAGCAGCTATTCCAGGCAGAGGTAAAAACAGGAGCCATGAGGCTGCAAGGAGCCAGAGACCAGGGAAAAGGACGCCCTTGCTAGAGCTGTTGCTACAGCAACAGACAGCTGCCGTGGTGGGTAGCAGCCAAGCCAGCTATCAGGGTGGAATCCCCTCTACCCCTGAATCACCCATTCAGAGTCAGCTACTGCCCCTCCCAGGAAGCAGCTCCCCTGGAGGGCTTCTCTCAAGAGCTCTTTGAAAACCCGAGGACGCTGCCCCTGAACTGACCCACAACCAGAGAACAGCAGAGCGACCCGGAGAGGAGCCAGGCAGGGAATGCACGTGTCCCACACCACACGGACCAGCCTGTTCCTGGCTGGAGTGAACCCTAGGAGGTTTGACATACAGGATCCACCCACCTCCCTCATTTTTGCTCACCCCTGTCCTGCCACCCTGCATCCGATGATGCGGCTCTGTTCCTGTGCCCTTTCCAACTGTGTTCTAGTTTCCTGGGCAACCTCATCTCAGGAAGCCAAAATGAGCCTACTCAGAAATCACACCTCCAGCAGATTCACAGCCACTCCCAAGGCACTGAATCAGAGCTCTGCTTTTGCTTGTCACATAAACAACTAGAAACCTCCCGGATGTTTCCGCTTTTCTTACTCTGCTTCTGAGACGCCGGCTGTTCTAGTTGGTGTGGTACAGACCTCCCATTTAAACCCCTTCTTCTTGGGTAATTTAAAAGACGTTCAAAAGCGGAGCACGAATGAGTATGCCCTCGTCCCAGTGAAACCTGAAGGAAGTTGACACGTTGGAAAATGGTTCATTCTGACCCATGCGGTGTGGGGTTTGGATGTTGGAAATTAGTAACCGACGCGCTTGAATCTCCCAGAGTTTGCGAGTCGTGTTATAGCATCTTGGCACAGCCTTGGAGGCCCTGGGGTTGGGAACACACACGTTTTTATTCCATTTGGCTCTTTGATGCTTTGCCCACATTGGTCCTGTTAGTGACCTGCCCCGCCCTGAGATGCGAGAATGAACTGATTGGATATAGGAATTCGTGGTCCGGCACCATTCCAGAGACGCATCTGCTGGGAGGCCTTCAGGGCTGCCTCTGAGCGTTCCCGAGTGTGACATAGCATTTGCCAGGGCCACAATCTGATGACAAAGTGACTCACACAGAATTTTGATGCCACTAATAATTGCTCATTCAGACACACTGGCTCTTCTCCTCTCCCGCCTCCTGGCTTTGGTCACGCACCTCCATTAAAACCCGTGGTCTTTCCAAGATGTGTGTTGGGGAAGGTCCCCTCTACACGCCCTGCAGTCCTGCCAGGAGGCCGAGCTAGTCGCTCTGGTCCCAATCTCAGCCTCGCTCCCCTCTCCCCTCCCTCTGAACCACTAGTTCCATTCTGTCCCAACCCCCTAGAGAGCAAAAACCACAAAAATTTTAAAAGCATCATCTGACACTAATCAATTAAGGATTAAACTGTTACCCTTTAGCTAAAATTGAAAAATCATTTATCCATGCTGCTCGTGCCAGGCCTTGGAAAGGCTAGTTCCTCTCCATGGAGATAGTGCGGAGAGACCAGTTTCCTTCTCGCTTTAATTCTGGTATCACCCGCTGCTCTCACCTGACTAGTCACTGGCTCACCCACAGGCTCTGTCTTTATGTGTCCACCCAGCACCTTTGCTGCATCTGAATAGGAATTCATTCACTCTTCACTCGCTCAGCAGGCGGTTTCACATCTCTCCGTGCATTTCACTACCCTGGGCAACTGTGGATGGGCAGCCACTGTGATGATCCCCAGGCTTCCTAGGTGGAGACAAGGCCAGCTTCACACTTATGCCATGTAGCACTTCAGCTGTTCAAAATGGAGGAGAGGATGGATGGATGGATGGATGGATGAATAGATGTGCTTAATTCCAAAATCTTCACCTGATAGAAAATTCTTCTTCTCTCTCTCTCTCTCTCTCTCTCTCTCTCTCTCTCTCTTCCCCCCCCCTCCCCCCTCGGTTAGATTTAATTACCAACAGAATTGGGCTAGGATTTGGACATGATTTTCAGTTTGGCCAACATACTCTCTTCTTGGCTTTGTGGAGCTAGCTTGTGGTAGGCACTGTCATTCCGTGGCATAAGAAATCGGGGACAGAGTTGGTGCTTTTTAAATGCCTCTGTTCCTGGGAAGAATTCAGTCTGACTTCATGTTCTCTTCGTTTGTTTGTGCAGACCTACCTCTTTACTGACGAGACCCCACTGCAGGACTATTCTGAACCAGAGGAGGCCTTTCTAAGTGCGTACAGGAAATTCATAGAGGAAAGGGAGGAAAGAGAACCGGAAATTCCTGAAAATATCAACACGGAAAAGATTTCTCTGGAAACACTGCTCCAAGTGTTCCGAGCACAAAACAAAGCCCAGAACGCCAACAGATTTGCCCACCACCTGAGGGCCGAGAACGCCTACTTAGAGGTCGGTAAAGGAAGCAACCTGTGCCTAAGAAAAGTGGCCCCAAGTCGAAGCATATTTTTATGGAATTTATTAAGTAAAAAACACTTTTTAACATTTGCAGAATTGTAAGATTAACTAATTTTATCTTTCTTAAGAACTTCATAAAAGTATTTGAGGACCTGGGTGCCAAGAATCTGGAGCCGATAGAAGTCTCTGTTCTTTTGAAGCATCCTTTTATTCAAGACCTGATTTCCAGTTATCCCGGCTATAGGATTCCTGTGAGTATCACCCAAAGGCATCCTCATTCGGCTGAGCTCAGGTTGGAGCGTAGTGGGACATTCAGATGTGGACTAGCAGGAAGCGGGGAGAAGCTGGACTCAGCCAGACAGGGTCTGGGGAAGCTGAGCTGGGAATGGCATCTGGCCAGATAAGCCAGCCTACAATCCCCCAGGGCAGCAGGCCAGGCACAGTGCAGATAGCTATCTGTACTAGGGGTCTCTTAGTACTATAGATAGTACTGGAGATACTAGGGGTAGTACTCTCAGTGCTATAAATAATACAAGAAATGCTAAGGATAATACTCAGTGTAATGGATAGACTAGAAACACTAGGGGTAGTACTCTCAGTGCTATGGGTAGTACTAGAAATACTAGGCATAGTACTCTTGGTGCTATGGATAGTACTGGAAATGCTAGGAATAGCACTAGAAATACTAGGGGTAGTACTCAGTGCTATGGACTAGTACTCTTGGTGCTATGGATAGTACTGGAAATGCTAGGAATAGCACTAGAAATACTAGGGGTAGTACTCAGTGCTATGGACAGTACTAGACATACTAGGGGTAGTACTCTCAGTATAATGGATGGTACTAGAAATACTAGAGATAGTATTCTCGGTGCTATAGATAGTACTAGAAATACTAGGGATAGAACTCTCAGTACTACAGGTAGTACTAGAGATACTAGGGGTAGTACTCTCAGTGCTATGTCTAACACTAAAAATATTAGGGATAGTGTTCTCACACTATAGATAGTACTAGAACTACAAGGGATAATGCTCTCAGTACTATAGATAATACTAGAAATACTAGGGATAGTACTCTCGATACTATGGATGGAACTAGAAACAATAGGGTAGTTCTCTTAGTACTGTGGATCTGCCTCATCAGAACCATAGGATTACCTTGGATCTACAACAGAAGGCTGGGGGTAGATGATAGTTAAAGCCAGATGGATGCCAGCATTTGTGTTCTGGATAATTCCCGCCACCTAACGACCCGAGCCTGTGATTGAAACGTGTGGAGAATAAATCCCCCCTTGCCGAAGAGAAGTGAAACCATGATCCCCAGCCAAGTGCTGACATATCCATGGTACACACTGTCTGCGTAATACACGCGGTCACAGTGCCTGAGAAAGATCGGGTGGATGGGGAAACTGAGGACGAAACACATAAAGACTGGACCAAGCCAGCAGAAGAAAGGAAGGACGAAAGGAAGAGCGGCACCTCAGAGCTCACTCAGTAACCAAGCAAGTTTCAACCCACGTGCTGAATGCACCCCCACCGTGGCCAGCCCCAGCTCGCCAACAGCAAGGGTAGGAGGACAGAGGCTGGCCCCTCCCAGGGTGTGGCAGGTTGCTGCGACCCTCTCACATGCGTGAAGTTCTCCTATTTGGCTCCTGCTAGTTGTTTATTGGACTAAAACACGTTTGCTGAGCTTAAGATACAAGCACTTTAGCTTTGGTAAAATACAGGTGATATAGAGGCATTTCTCTTGACTTCTCAGTGATAACTACCTATGCCCAGGAATGGAATGATCCAAACTTAAATATCTTTGTATCTAAATTGGTGATCCTTTCTCATACAAAGGTTACTACCTATATTCGTAATAATTGAAGTGGATCTCTAATAAGCTAGCAGTGAAGCATGATTATAACATTTAAGAACACAGGCTCTGGAATCAGAAAGTCATGGGACTGAGTTTGGGGTCTACCACTCCCTAGAACCTGACTTTAACTCTCTCTTGGTGCTGGCTCTCCCGTCTGTTCAGTGGGGATAGCAGCCCTTCCTGTTTAAAGGGTCGTGGCGAGGAGTCAATGAGATTATGCATCGGAAGCACTTGCCATGGTCTCTGACGCGTGGCAAGCGCTACAGAAATGACGGCTGTTGTGATTCCTAGTCAACACCCAGCACTCACCGCGGACGCCCGTCATAGAAGGACCCATGAGCACCCAGCTCAGCTGCTGCTCCCGAGCAATACACTTCCGTTTGCAAGGAACTTTTTCGTGCAGGAACCACATGAGAATAACATAAGGTGAAGCACCCAAGCGTACAATTAGAGAAATTCAAAACATAGGGCTTTCTGTATGTGTGTGCTAGACAGCGAGTCCTTAAAGATGGCCAGGGTTTGGGAAAGTGGAGGGAGAGGAGGGGGTGTCCGCCTGGCTTTTGCTGTGGGGTGGAGCTGGGGCAGCCTCCCAGGTGAGAGGCGAGGCCTGGGCAAAGGTGTGGAGAGGACTGCATGGGAGGAGCAGGAGCAGCAGCCTGACCGGCTGACGGGCATTGGTGAAGGGCTTGGTGCTGCCCTCGGAGCAGTAAGACCAGAGCAGTTAGATCAGAGCAGTAAGATCGGAGCAGTAAGATCGGGACAGTAAGATCGGAGCAGTAAGACCAGAGCAATAAGATCAGAGCAGTAAGACCAGAGCAGTTAGATTGGGCCAGGTAGCAAAGACCCCAGAGGTCACCCGGAGAAGTAGCCAGGTAGCAAAGACCCCAGAGGTCACCCGGAGAAGTTCAGATTTGATTTGAAACGCGATGGGGAGAGGATATAGGCTTCTGTCTTTGTCTTAACCATAGCGTGCCATTATGCCTCTACATCTTACAGGACTCTTTTAAGAATTATTGGTGTCTCTTTGTTTACTAGTAAATAGGTCTGAGATATTTGGAAACACAGCTGGCCGTTATTCCAAGTTATTCACACATTCCACAAGCATCTGCTGTTTGCGCTGAAACTAGTATGTCGCGTGTCCCTTTCAGCGTCTTCTATTTTATTCCTTCGTTAGTACAGGGCAGCTTTCTTCCCCACTTCAGGTTAGGAGGGCATAAGTCAGGACACCCCTAGAATTAGTGGGGACGGAGCTCACCAGGACTAGATAAAGGAGCAGTGAGAGACAGGTGAGTGAGTGTCACACACAGGGTGGGGAGTCATCAGCTGTGGGGATCTGTCCCCCTTTTTCCCTCTTGTTAGCCATCCTTCTGGGTACAGTGGGTTCCAGAAGCCCGTGACTTCAGACTGCATTTCATCCCACGTGTTCCGTCCACATTTCAGGGAGCGGCCCTTCTATTTTAAACCAGCAAAAAGATTTTTCAAAACCCCTTGGCCTTGTGGACAATAGCATTCATCTTCTATTGCCAAGAATAAGTAGCAGCATAAAATGATACCACAGGTGTCCCGGATGGGAGGAAAACTCCCCGAGACGTCAGGACCACTTGCGATCACCCCTCCTCTCGCCGAATGACTGGCCACCGCGGTGGGTAACTCGCAGAGAAGATGCTAAAGATGCTGGTGGGCACTTTGCAGAGAAAAGAACATGGCCCCGCAGTGCTGCCTTGGAGAGCCGCCCCTGGGAGGTGCCCGCACTCCTGGGAGCTGGCCGCCAGGAGACTGTTTTTAACGCGTTTTTTTCCTCATTAGGAGGGAGTTTCATCAGTTTGCAGTCACCTCCACTGAAGTCCTGCTGGCATCTTGGATGACATGGTTCCTCTTGGCGCAGGGCTGTCTCCCGTGTGGCAGCAATCTAACAGTTGGGGCCTTACCCACTGTATTCCAGGAGCACCTCGATGTATTGCCCCCCAAACTACCTCCGCACCTTCCCCAGTCTCCCCTGGCTGAGGGTGTCTGACCCCAGTGACCCGGCTTCCGGCACCAGGATGGCCTGACGCTCCAATAGCAGAAAGAGAGTGTGTCTGTCAGCCAGTCGTCAGTCTGTTCAGTCTCATTCCCTTGCTGCCAGAGTGCTTCTGCTGAGTCAGCTTCCTCGCCTCTCCTCCCTTGACCTTCACATCTCGTCCCTGTCACGCCACTGAGGCATCTAAGGAGAGTCAGTGGGCCACCACCATCAGGACTCACTCATGACTGCGAATCAAGGGGAGTTGAGCCTGCCACCTGAAAAGGCTTAATTCTGATATTCTAAAATGAAAGAAGTCTCCTTTCCAGTAACATGCTCTATTCTCACTTTCACTAAGCAAAAAAGGAAAGAGAAAGAGAGAGAGAATAAGAAGGGAGGGGAGGGAACGAAGGAGAGAGGGGCAGCGAGAGGGAGGGAGGAAGGGAGAGAGGAAGGAAGAAAAGAAAGAGAGAAACAGGAGGGAGGGAAGGAAGAAGGAAAGAATAATAGAAAAGGAAGAAAGAAAAAGAAAGAAAGAAAGAAGAAAGAAAGAGAGAGAGAGAGAAAGAGAGAGAGAGAGAAAGAGAGAGAGAGAGAGAGGGAGGGAGAGAGAGAAAGGAAGGAAGGAAGGAAGGAAGGAAGGAAGGAAGGAAGGAAGGAAGGAAGGAAGGGAGGAAGGAAGGAAGGGAGGGAGGAAGGAAGGGAGGGAGGGAGGGAGGAAGGGAGAAAGAAAGAAAGAAAGAAAGAAAGAAAGAAAGAAAGAAAGAAAGAAAGAAAGAGAGAAAGAGAGAGAGAAAAGAAAAGAAAAAGAACAGAAAAGGAAAGAAAAGAAGAAAGAGAAAGGAGGGAGGGAGAAATAAAGGAAGAAAGGAGGGTGGGAGGGAGGAAAGGAAGACAGAAAGGAAAAGAAAGAAGACTCTGAAGACTCAGGCACAGGTCTTGTCATCATTTTTGCTCCAGATATCCATGTACAAGTAAATAGATCGCATTTTAAAATGAACTTTAACCACAGTGGTGTTATTTGAAGATCTCTCAAGATAAGTAGAGCACAAGCTAGAGCTAGAGTGTGGTTTTTACAATGTTTGCTCTTATCAACAGTGGGAAGTGAAGGTTGTTGCCTAACAGCTCTGTTGGGCAACAACTCTGTTTACAAGGTTCGTGTTTGAGAGCAGCAGCATTTTAAAAGTGCATATTTAGAAACCAAGTATGCATAATTATTTTCATGTGTTTTATTTTGCTCCTGCTGGGGGTGGCCTGGCTTTGTGGTTAGGAGAGCAGGCTCGGGACCACACTGATGAACCCAATCCGTGTGTAGGGTTCATACCAACAAATTGTATGCTCTTGGGCAAGTGACCTCATGATGCCTTGGTTTCCCATCTGTAAAACAGGGTTAATTATCACACATACCTCACAGGGTTCTTGTATGGATTAAATTACTTCATATAGAGATATAAAGGTGGTTGGCAGCTATAGATCGCTCAATAAATGTTAGCCACTAGCTATTATTTTCAGTGGGTATGATGGTAATTGCACAGGAAATATTTCTGAGCTGTGTAAACGCTATGTGTGGGAGAACTAATAAGCTGGCATGTCGCCTCTTGAATTCAGTGTCCGCTCTGGAAAGAAGGAAAGCGGTCCCTGGTGCAGGGCCCTGGAGACAAAGGTTCAAACCCTGGAACAACCCTGTGGAAAAATCTACATGGAAAATCCAGAATTTTTATGTTGGATTTTATAGTTGTTCAAGTAGAGTCACTTATTTCATTTCTACTTTCATAGATCTGCTACAAAAAGGTTATCTTCCAGAAAGGTTCCTAAATTATTAAGAAAATGCTTTGGTGAAATGGGACAAGAGCAATGAGAGCATTGTGACTTGGTTATTAGCGAGTAGAGTCCATTAATTTCCTCTGACAAATATATTTAAAATGCAAGCGAACACACGATTTTCTATACAAACCTAACAGATGTTGTTTCTTATCATGAACACATGCTGATTATATGTAAATTTATTTTAACTAACCTCTAAATCAGTGGTTCTCAACCTTCTGGCCCTTTAAATACAGTTCCTCATGTTGTGACCCAACCATAAAATTATTTTTCATTGCTACTTCATAACTGTAATGTTGCTACTGTTATGAATCGTAATGTAAATATCTGATATGCAGGATGGTCTTAGGCGACCCCTGTGAAAGGGTCATTCAACCGCCAAAGGGGTCGCGACCCACAGGTTGAGAATCACTGCTCTAAATGGAACATAGAGCCTTAAAGTTAAGGCTCCCATTCAACAGGAGATATGATAAATCTGTTTGTGTTAAAATCGGAAGAGAATTTCTGTGAAGACCCAATCACATGAGGACCAAATTCCTATAACTGTAAGTGTGACTAGAAGGGACTCTCGTGCTGTTTTGTCTTCAAGGCACCTGATTTTAAAATAGGCTCCACCTTCTCCTTTACCTTTATAACAAAACATGATGGCTGCTTCAGTGCCTCATGCTTTCAAAGCTCCCAGGTCAAACATTTCCAGACTCTCAAGCTTTTCTCAATTAACTGCTCCTGAACATGATGGCCTGCGATTTCAGCTATAAACGTAGCCCAGGTTGGTTTAAGTATCTGGAGTTTTCAATTCTCCCCATGCTACGGAAGGTCAGATAACCACAGGTCAGCTCATCCCTAAGCCCCCGAGTTGACAGTCGGTACATGCACTATTTAAAGTTTTTCAGAGTCCTTGGCTGGTGGACTTCTTCTTCTCTCAGTTCTTCACTCAGTGCACTGAAGATTGGCCTTTGACTGTAGAAGATCTGTGTTTTCAAAGAAGCATTCCTCAAGACAATGATTCACTACGATTCCTGGCAGTGACATGGAGAAGCAGCCTGCGTGTGTGTCACTCGGCTGAACTAACTCATGTCTTTGTGAGTGAAGTGGCCACAGTCAAACTGAAACCTTTGGAACTCAGCTCTGAAGAAAAAAAACTTCCCTAAATTTGTGTGTAGGGGAAGGGGGGGGGGGAGCAAACTAGAAACCGCATAAACATAATTCTATATTTTCCACAAGTGTTTGTATCCCTGGTACGTTGTGATAGTATTTTAAGTTTATTTTTAACAATAGGGTAGTGAAAATGGGGTAGGGCGCAGGGGCAGGCTAGAAGGGGTGGGGGGGGCGGAGAAAAGGGAAACTATGTAATAGTTTCAACAATAAAGATTTTTTTAAAATCACAAGTATAATAATAATTTACAAGTAGATTGGAAAAATATCTGTGATTTAAAATGCAAGCTGGGCATTTTAAGTGGGTGAAAAACAGATCCTTCTATCCTTGGTATTAAAAAAAAATGAAGAAATGAGGCAATCCCCACCTTCTCAGTAATCTGCTGTTCTAAAAGTCTACAAGTCTGGAGACATGATTAATGTAGCATTAGGATTTTCCTTTAATAGAAACTGAGTACTGCTTTTTATTCATTAATAGGGAAATAATCTTTTGGCTTACCCATTATGTGCCAAACTCCATGTAATTGCTTTTATAAACGTGATTTAAGCTAATGGGACAATTCCATTATGAAATGAGGGAAAGCAGGAGAGGATTCAAACTAAATAGAGAACAATTTTATCAAAGGAAAACAATAAAAACCTACTTACTCTTTAATCACTGCCACGTATTAGGTGATCATTAATCCTGTCATTGGTAAATGTTTATAACTTCCCTTTAAATCTCTTCTCTTAGGATATTAAATTGATTCTGCTAAGGAGTGAGCATATACAAGGAAGTGATGAAGAGAGATCTCCCTCAAGACTGACAGAGGACAGGAAATGAAAACAAAAGGCTGCGATGGTTACAATTTGGCAATGAATCCTTCAACATCCAATGCAAACACGGTGTTTGTCATGTATGTTTTTGTTGTACGTGTAGAAATGACCCCTACAAGGTTATGAGGGGGGCTTCTTTAACTCAGAGAATATTCTGTAATAAATCTTAAATTTCTGAGCAAAAATTCAAAGTGAGAAGGAATGCATTTTGAAGGGATTCTGAAAAATAGAAGGCGCCAGAACAAGATATTCCAAAAAAAATCCACACATGAGCAATCCCTATGAGATGTGTCTAGAGGAGGCAGATGCAGTCAAAATTCCCCCAAAGCTCCACACCAGGGCCTTTCTGCTGTGGACGTTTTGTGGTTCTTGCTCCGTGTGCTGTAAAGTCCACGGCTCATCCCACTAGCCAAGGAGAAGGCTACTTCATCAGCTGCTGGTACACTCATGCTCCTGTAGTCTAGTCCTAATTCTTTCATCATAGAATAGGATGAAATATTATTTTTATACTTTCCTGTAGAGATGGATGTACAATTGCATCTTTTTAGTTGTATAAATTAGCAAATCAATCAATTCAATGATACTGTTGTAATGTACCCCGCGAATCACAGAAGGACGCCTCAAGAAGTCGAATTAAAGAGTCACATTTATTGCAATCCGGGACTATGAGGGGTCATTCCCAAATCTCATAGTAATAAGATGGTGGCAAAACCAGACTTATATAGGCAAAGATCACAAAGGTATTGATTACATCCCAGGGTTTGGAATGAGGAACCTGGCTCGAAAAAAGCAGTTTACAGAAGCAGAATTAAGCATGTTAATTATAGTTTTGGGTCTCGGGGTCACTGAATTGACAGAAACACCTTATCTAGAGCCCTCGGGTCTTGAGACCACTGGGTTGCCAGGAACTCATTATCTAGAGCCATCGAGGTAATTTAGAGTCATTGTGCTGTCCTGGTCTTGGGACCACTGAGTCAGCTGGAACGCATTATCTGTGGCCACTAAAACAATTTAGGATAATTGTGCTGTCCTGTTTCCCAGGTACAGAAGAATGTGCTTCGATAACCAGTAAGATCACAATCAATGGGATAGTCATTCAATCGAATGGGATGATTTATACACTTCAGAAAATCAAAGTAACTTTTCTATTGTTAAACAAAGCAAATAGGTACATAAGCCAAACAGCAGGGTTAAAGTTAAACTATAGATGGTTGCTACCATACTTCAATACTTATCTCAAGAAATTTTTTTTTTGTTTTTTAAGGGAGTGATAACATATTCTCAGTGACTGGGCTCCTATGAACCATCCTCACTGGCTACTCCTTCTGAGGGTATCTTGCTGGACCCTCCTCTTACAGATGTTGTTGGGTCTCCAAACTGTTGTGTCTCCAGGGTTCAGTGTTTTCTATCCACAGTCAATCCCTGGATGACCCCTCTATTTCCATAATGTACGGGTATTATAGAAGCTAGTGCCGAAGTTTCCATTCCCGTCTTCCTGGCACCCTTCTCCTTTGCTGTCCACTTGATTACCACATGGATAGGTCATGGTTATCACAAGCGCATGTCCACAGCCAGCAGAGGAGCCATTTCTAATAATGCAAGTCAGGTCACGTCACCCCTCTGCTCCAATCCGCCATTGGCCTCCACCTCACTCAGCGTCTAGTCCAAGTCCTCACCTTGATCTCACCCCTTGCTACCTCTCTGATCTCATCTCTTGCTATTCTCCCTCCTGCCCACTCTGCTTAAGGGACAACTCCACCTTGTTGATTCTGGAACACACCAGGCATGCCCCTGCCTCTGGACCTTGGCTTTTTTTTTTATTTTCTCTCAATGCCTGGAAGGACTTTCTCCCAAATTGCTGGGCTTGGTCCCTGACTTCCTTCAGGTCTCTGTTCTAAAGACACTTTGCCAGTAAGGCCTTTCCTCAACACATAATACAAAATAGAAATGACTCACCACCCCCACACGGCTCACCCCCACTTTGATTTTTTCCCATTGAACTTATCAACAGCTGGCAAACTATATATTTACTCTTCTGTTTGTCTGTCATTCCACTAGGTTGTCAGTGCCAGGAAGCGAGGGATTTTGTGTTATTTTCTTTATTGCTATGCCCAAGAACCTAAGAGTAAAATAATAACCAGCTTTAAACTGTGTTGATGCATTTATGCAAAATGTGTGGAAATATCACATTTGGATTGCTCACTAAAACAATGAGCAGTCTCTATTGTAGGTGGTAATTATCGTCTATTTCCAGGAAGTGACACATTTCCTAAATTTGCTTCTTATGGACTAAGCTTTTCCCAAGGCTTCGTTCCCAAAACTTTGTCTTCGAAATGAAGATTAATGACTCAGAAGCATGCTTGGGTGGGAAATGCAGAAGAAACTCTACCAGGGATTTCACAATTACAATTTAGCTGATTCACATGTCATTCTAGTTATTGTCAAATAATTCTAGTTATTCCAGAGAAAGGAACAGAGGAATAAGGATGCCCTCTGCTCTCCTGAAGTTCATCTTTTACCAAAGACCTACAGTAGCGCATTGACAGCTTTTTCCCAAAATGTGAAATCCTCTTTGGATTATCTTTCTCTTCTCTTTCTTTCCCTAAATAGGTCTCCACCCCCTTCACACCTGTCTCACAATGGCCATTTAAATCAAAGACCCATTTCTTCATCTATAATAAAGATTGATGTTTTAGATGAATTCCTGGGGAAAACCTGCAAGGGAGTCACCATTTCCTCCGAATCATGGTCCAGGAGGTGTCGGCAAGAAGTGCTTGAAAAGCCACCTCCTGCCAGCATAACATTGGCCTCATTGGAAGTTTATGTCAACTATGGCTGCCTTCTCTTCATCTTCATCAAACTCACCCACCAAATTGTCACCCTCTTCAGCATATTTCTCTCTCTCTCTCTCTCTCTCCCTCTCTTCTCTTCTTCTCCCCTCTCTCCCCTCCATCTGTTGCTTTTGTGAGATGGATCTGAGGTCTCTTATCCTAGTTACTCTCCTCTGGAAATCAGCATGGCATGTTACAGGATCACTTTTGGTATCCTCATATATCCTCAGGAACAAGGTAAACAATACAGACTGAGTGGGGAAAAAAAAGACAAGTGAATTTGTATTGGAGTGGAGTGTCTTCAGCAAGCACAGAAGACTTACCACATGAAGAATTCAGTGTGTCTCTTCCTCAGTGGACTGTCAGCTATAGGAGATACTGACTATGTCTGTCTTATTCACCTCTGTGACAGAAAACATCGAAGAAATTCAAAGAAAGATACAGAATCCATGCAAATTATAATTATGGTTGACACAATGTTGGAAGAGATTTGAATTAAATTATGTTTAATAAGAGAAAGAGGACCCAATGACCAAGTTAAGATATTACTAATAGGCAACAATCTACACTAATAAAAGAGAAACATGGTAATTAGCGTACGACCACTACCCTTTTCATTGGCTAATCGGTGAGTATATGCAAATTAACTGTCAGCCAAGATGGCGGTTAATTTGCATATATCCGCTGGGAGCATAGCAAGCCAGGCGGCCGAAAACAAGCTGGGCGGCAGAGGTGGGAGCAAAACAAGCCAGCCGGGGGCTGAGGGAGGCAGGAACGATCAAGCCGGCTGGGCAGCTGAGGGAGGCGGAAGGAACAACCTGGGCCCGGGCTGAGGGAGGCGGACCGAAACAAGCCGGACATCCCCTGTGGGGTCCCAGACTGCGAGAGGGCACAGGCCGGCCTGAGGGACACCCCCCCCTTCCCCGAGTGCACAAATTGTTGTGCACCGGGCCTCTAGTAGATAATAATAGCAAATATTGCCGAGGGTTTACCAAGAGGCAGGCAGCGTGCCGAGAGCCACCCCAGGCATTCAATTTTCACTTCTCACCACCCTGCGAAATGCTTACTCGGCAGCTTGCCATTGACATATAATGAAAACGACATTTTCAAGAGATTGTGTAACTTGCCCAAAGTCACACAGTTGGTAAATAATAGACACAGACTAGAAACCTTGTATTAATCCCAAAAGCCTTCCTCCTACCCAGTTTGCTCAATAAAGATACAAATAGCCCATTTCAAAGCACGGGATGGAGGAAGTACGGCTTAGCAGTCTTTCACAATAAAAACACAAGGCTTGTTCCCAGTAAATTGCATCTAGTCTGCTGTGGTTCAGGCCCTAAAGAATCCAGTGTCCTCAAGTTCCAGGTAGGAAGGGAGACACAGCTTTTCCTCCACGCCTGGTGGTCAGGCCTCTGCTGCAACTCCATGTGCGGTTCCTGGCCACATACTCTCGTACGTGCACGCTCCATAAATGCAGACGAGCTGATCTATCCCTTCAGAAGTGAGGGAACTCAAACTCCCTCAGCCGGGGCCTTGACTGGAGAGGTTTCCATCCCAGCCATTTGCAAAGCTGTCCAGATGAAGTCTCTTTTCTGCAGCCCCAGGGGATGAAGCAACACTAGGGTGAAGGTTGCAGCAAGACAGATTTCAGCTGAACCCATGGAGCTCCAAGCTCCCTGTTTCTGGAAGTTTTCTGAGAGGGGCAGGACACCAGGTGGCAGGGAAGTTGGCAGCCATGACAGGAGCCCAGAACTTGACCTCTTTGTCCTGCTCCTACTGCAATTCTCTCTCTACTGAATCAGCTCTGCTACCCCAACTTCCACCTCCCCAAAGGGCCCTTTCAGCTGGGTCTCCATGGTGTGTGGGTCTCACCTTTCTTTAGAGCACTTTGGCTCGGCTTAGCCCACTGTTTGAGCACCCCATAGTTGCCTGCAATAGAGTTCCCACCCATGGAGCCCAATACTAGCCTTCAGCCACTTAGCTGTCGTCCTGCCCAAGCCAGCCTGTGGTTCCCTAAGGGGGATTACAATGGGATCAGAAGGGATGCAGACATTGGACGGGGCATTTGGTGGATGACTTTATGGCTCCATCTATCTCTGAGGTTCTCTGGGGAGACCCCCTCCTCCTACCTTCTAGTCCTGTATTAAGGGCATCGCTTATGGGTCTTCTGGTCTCCCACACTCAAACCTTCAGTGAGTCCCTGCCTCCTCATTCTCTGCCCCCCCCCACACCCAAGTCTTATTGATTTCTCCTTATAAATGTCTCTCTCATCTCTCCTCTCCTTTCACTTCCCACAGTGTCCACCTTATTTTAAAAGCCCTTAACAGCTTTCATCTGGACACTTGTAGTAGAACCTCAAAAGATCCTCCTGCATCTTCTCCCAAACCCACCCCCCTCCCCATTTTCTACCCCAGCCCAGCCTCTACACTTCTCCCGAATAACCTTCCCAGAACTCTGCTTTAAGCATGTCACACTTCTACTTAAAAACCTTCCTCTGGTCCCTTGCTGTCAAATAAATTACATTGTGGAGAGCGGCTACAGTGTTTGGACAGGTTCAAGCCTCGGACTAATGAAAGGGCACAGTCCTCTCATTGCCATGTGCAAGTCCAAGCTTGGAGGGCAGGGCCCTCGCAGCACAATTATAGCCAACAGCTATAGTTGTAAGCTTGAACCTATGGTCCAAACACGTGGCCCTATGTGCCTGAGTGATATGGGCTTAATAGAGTTCAGGTGCATGTAGTTGAGTAGGATCGAAACCCACGAGAATGTTGTAAACATCTTGACCACGCCCTTACTTTGCCTTGTGGAATCTGCTATAAAATAAAGACACGGCTTATAGTCTGTGGCACTGTATCTCCATCCGGGAGCAGCATCCCACCCAGACCCAGCTTTTATTCTCTTGTCTGTCTTTTCTCCATCCTTCACCGCCCCATCTCAGGGTCACTGAAGTTGGCTGAGCTGGCGTGGCACATAAGGCGCCCTGGGGCCGAGTATGCCGTGGCCATGCCAGCTCGCCATATTACATGTTAGCATGTTATTTAGAATCTGACTCTATGCTTATCTTTTCCTCACACTCAAGTTCACACAGTACTGTAAGTATGTCTCTCTCTCCTCTCCGAGTCCAGCACAGCTAGAGAGCTGTCTGGTTACTGAGTAGGGGCGGCTGGGGATTGAGAAAATGAAAGAAAGAGACAGACACAGAGATGGAAGAAAAAAGCTGGGGCCGGGTGGGACCACTGTCTTCTGACCTGGACAGGGACAGGGACCCAGAGCCAATACAGCTATTTATTTTATACAGCAAAAAACAGGAAGTTTTACTAAAAGTCAAGACAAAGGAGATTATGTGCATTCTTGGGTGGGCCCGAGTTGTATTCATTCCTGGTGCTTGGCTGGATCTAAATAACAAAACCCACCCCCTGGCACCTGGGCTGAAGGTCAAGCTGACAACATTCCTGCATTTTGGCAAAGCCTGTTTCCAGGACGTGGCTTTGCCAACACCACTGGCTTCAGCTGACAATAATTAAAGAAATGCCCATGTGCCTTCTCAGGCGCTCTCTACACAGCACCACTCAGCACAGCCCCTGGTACTCGTTAGATGTTCAATAATTATGGAATGAATTGATGAATGGAGAGGGCTGTCTCCTTTTAACAGAAATTCTAGGAGGTGGAGAGGAACTTTTTATAGTAAAGTTGTTCCTATAATCTTAAATATATCTCTCATGTTAAATCTATAGAGAGAACTGATTTTAACCTTTTAGGATTGTGTGTGTACAGGTAGAAGGGGGTCACATTCCTTCTTTCTGACTCTCCCCCTGCGGCTCTAGAGACGAGAGGTGAGTGAAGTCACATCTGCTAGAGGCTGACTGACTCATGGAAGCCAATGAACCTGCTTTTAGGACCTGGAACCTGGTCTAACCCCCGAATAGGTCAGCCCAGTGGCCCCTACCATCTGGGCTCCCTCTAGGCCCCTCTCAACTCCCTACCCATTTCA
The DNA here is from genome assembly GCF_000147115.1 of Myotis lucifugus. Taxonomy (NCBI): domain Eukaryota; kingdom Metazoa; phylum Chordata; class Mammalia; order Chiroptera; family Vespertilionidae; genus Myotis; species Myotis lucifugus. The sequence continues at coordinate 1,557,901 of NW_005871116.1, forward strand.
TATTCTTAAACAAAGGTGCCCTAATTCTACCCCTACACCTTGCCCAACTTAATCTGCCTTTCCTACTGTACCGGCACATTTGTCTGAATAACAAATGTGTGTGTCCTGGTGGAATAGCTCCTGTGGTCTCCCATGGTTTTCCTGTCATGTTCTCTGACACAGGCTTAGCTGGTGTCCTCTGTTACTGGTGGCATCACCAAGGATGCTGGTGACAGAGGGATAAACAAATCTGTAAGCACGTTCACTCTCAGATTCTCAGCATAAGGACAGAGTAACATGTTGTTTTCAAGCCTGTGTCAAAACAAATCTGGAAAGAGATGCCACCAGAGTCTGTGGCTGCAGATCAAAGCCCCCAGAGGGCCATGCGGGCTCAAAGCAGCGCCTGGAGCACTTGAGCTCCGAGCCAGCACTGCTGTGTCTTTGCTCACTTCAGGCTAACCACAGGGAGACAGTGACACCAAGCCCTGTCTGAACAGCCTCACCTTGCTGTGCCCCCACAAACCAGGCCGAAACCACAGCATCCTCCTCGCCTACGGCAGACTTCACCGTGCACCCTGAAGGCTGAGGGCTGCTGCTTCCGCCGGCCTCCCTGCTTGTGCCCAGTTCATGGTAAAGTCCCTCTAAGTCAAGGAGAGCCTTTGCCACCATTCTTCTTGCGAAGAGTCTACAGGAACAGTGCCCTGCACTGGAGGACACACCACTGAGCTTTCTCTTGCTGCGGGAGATGTGGGCAATTCCCTGCTGAATTTGGCTGCCCCTCATAAAGCTCGCCCATGGTGCCATCTGGAAATTTTCTTTAAAATGCCAGGTGCCACTTGTAAAGCTATGCTGCTGTTCTTTCTCCCAAAGGGCAACTTCCTCCAAGCTGAGACCCATGTTCCTAAATATTACATTTTCTAAGGGCGGTGAGGGAGGTAGCCAGTGGGTAGTAATACGTACTTCTTGGGTATTTGACATGTGCCAGCTACTGTTCTACACACTTTCCAAGAATTGTCTCATTTAATTCTCACCTCCAGGCAACCGTATAAGGTCGGTATATTACTGCCCTCATTATATAGCAAAAGGAGCTTAGGCGTGAGGGGGTAAGGGATCCACCTAACTGCACAGCGAGTAAGAGGCTAGGACTCCTACCGGGAGGGAAAGGATCTGTCTCCAGATGTGGGCTCTTAACCTGCCACTGTGGGTCGGGCAGGGGCATCACAAGGTATAACCTCGTGAGGAAAGTCCCACTCACTCCCCTCAGCTACAGACCAGCCTCTTCAATGCCCTGGAGCCTCGCCTTCGCCCTGGCAGCATTTTGCCAGCAGGGCCTTGGCTTATTGGATCTGACCCCATTGACAGACGGACCCCACCTTCTGTGGCCACCTGGCTGGCCTTCCCTGTGTTCCTAATGTGTCTGTTCTCCCCACCCCCATGTGGGTCTCCTCCTGTCTAATCACAGTCTCCGGCTGTTTGACCTTTGACTTGGCCGCATGCGGTCCACTCACCATCTGGCCTCCCAGGTCAGCAGGCAGGTCTAAACCCTTTATCCTGACAAACACTCTAGACTGGGGACGTTTGGAACAGATGAGTCCCCAGAATACACTTCCCAGGGTAAGCCCTCTACTGCAGAGGAGTCATAATAAGCCAAGTTCTTCTGTGAGCCTCGTGGCTTAATGTAATGGCCAAATGAAGACTCATGTGCTTTCAACGGAATTCCTCCCATTTCCTCAATGGCGTGGTTATGAGATGATTTGACCATAGAGCACAGGCTGCAAACACAAATGTCAGAGGGACTGGACAGGCATTTTTTAAGCACTTAGCTGGTCAGGTTTTTGTTTTGTGTGTTTTTTTAAAATGGCTTCTCAGTCTGTCTTTAATTTTAAAAGAGAGCGCAGGATAGTCCTGGCCAGCGTTGGTTGGTGGTTAGAGCACCAGCCTGCACACCGAAGTGTGCAGGTTCCATGCCCCACCCCAGTCTGGGCATGTGTGGGAAGCAACCAATTGATGTGTCTCTCTCACATTGATGTTTCTCTCTCTCCTCTCTCTCTCTCTCCCCACTCCCTCCCTCCCTTCTACTCTGTCCTACAGCAATGGGAAAATATCTCAAGGTGGGGATTAAAAAAGAGAGAGTACAGGATAGACTTCACTTTTTTCCTTAATTTTACTGAAGAAAACAAGCACGAGTACGATGATAAACAGCGATTACCCTTTATCCTTGGTGTTAGCGAGGCCACTGGGCGAAGCGAAGACTGTCACACGCTAACTGGCTGCCACCCAATGTCACCGGCAATGGCAATACCATGGGAAGCCAGAAATTCTGGTCTTTATGCAAAATGTCTTAAACTGTAAATATTGATAATTAATTCAATACTTTTACACCCTCCGTGGGCCAACTCTGCGTAAGCCAAGTGATTGTATTCATGCTTCTGCACGATCAGGTTTTCCAAAGGGGTCACTCCCAGCAAGTCAGAAGGACTGGTCATGGCAGCAAGAACAGGCTGCCACACCCAGTGCTCACAGTTCAAGCCTTGTGCCCAGGGTCACCACTCGCTCATCTAGCACCTTCGCATGACTCTCCACGGACACACTCGGGGAGACGTCCCTTCCTCCAGACACTCAGCACGTGGCCGGGCACAGCAGATCAGCTAAGAGAGTTCATCTCCCTTTTTCCTCTCAACTGGTTGCATTTTTGCAGTGCACAAACCGCCCAGCCATGTTCAGCAGCCCTGACGTGGCCAGCATACCTGAACACTCAAGCCTTGAGGATGAAACCATAAAACAACCTGAAGAAGGAAGGCAGGCAGCAGCCAGGGCTCTCCAGCTGTTGCTCATCAATTCCTAGACTGTCAGACATTTGAGCCCCAGGAGGCTAGGGTGCACAGCTAGACCAAGATCAAAGGCACAACCCTGTCTACAGCCCATTTCTTATCACCCGCGAGTCCCATCCACCTTAGACACTGGAGGATAGAAGAGAGATTTGCACATACGCGTGGGACAAGGCTGAGCCTTGAAGGAACCTGGAAGTGGTGAACTAGGCCAAGTCCAAGAATAAGCACATGACCGCATTGCACAATCTGCTGATGCTCTTGCCCACGCGTTCCTTTGCAGAAGGAGGCTGAATCGCAGTGCACCTACCTTGTACCTAACTCTCAATGTTATCTGCAAGGCTGAATTGAAATGGAAAAGCCAGCACCGCTTCCTGTAGCCACCCCGCCTCCTATGACTAGAAACAGGGCAAAGCTACCGAGGTGGCGAGTTTACTCAAAACTCACATATCAAATTATGATCAAACCGTCGTTCCCAAACCACAGCTGGTGGATCTACTTCCCAAGTGACTGCAGACTCACTTCATAAGACACCCGCTTCCCCTGGCAGAAACTCCCAGAGGTGGAAGAGCTTGGTCAGATGTGTTTCCTATGCCCACCCCATCATCCTGTTCCTTTGCACTGCCACCCCCTTTCCTCTTTAGGAAAATAAGACTTTATGAAAACCTCTTAACTGATTCTAGGGGAACTCTGGGTAAAAGCACTTCCTGGATTGCCTCCCATCCTCTGGTTCCCCACCTGCCCCAGCACCCACCCAATACCCAGAGATCCTCCCAGCTGAGCTGCAGGGACCTGAGAATGGAGAACACCCCCCTGTCCCTCAACTTCCCTGGAAGGTGACACGTGCTGCTCTTTCCCACAGAGGACAGGGGAAATTAATTCCATTTGCATGCTAGAGAGAGCAAGAAGTGCCTGAACACCAGGTGGGAGCCAATGACTGTACAGCTGGCTGGTCCCTGTCCCTGGAAGTTCCTCAAGAGTTGATTAGAGGGTAGCTGGTTGGCCATGACCATCTTATTTAGGTACTTGGTGTTTTCCTAGACCATGGAGAAGACCAGAAATAAACCACTATTTCTCATGAATTGGGAGTTTCTGCTGTGGGTATAGCAGGAACTCAGTCTGGGACTCAGAAGCCCGTATGCAGAAGTAAAATCCTGAGATAAAGTGTACCCCGAGCATAGAAGAAGCTAGAGCAGCTAGATTCAGTACCAATGTCATGGCCGCAGTGTATTTTCTGTTACTTGGGATGGTGATCACGGTTTTCACACTATGGGGATGTCGCAGAAAAAGTTGGGAGGTGCCCAATGACATTGACTCACTCTGTCATTTGACATTTGCCCTGCCAAATGTTCCCTTATCAGATAACCCCCACTGACATCATTACATTTTCATATCCTCAAAAAGTAAGCTGGGCTGCTTAGAGAAGGCCTCACCAGGCTTCCCAAACTAGAATTTAAAATGTGATATACTGACTCCCGGGCCAGACCAAGTCCTTTTCTGTGAAGATGCTTTAACGGGTGTGTGCTCCCCTAATTAACCCTAAAAATAATGTCCATCCTATTTAAGTAATTATGGCAGAAGAAATTAAATATATATTCTAGAACTTAAGAACCACTGCCTTAACTGGAATTTGATGCCAGGTTCTCCTTTCTCCCCCATGATTCTTGCTTAGCAACGTCCTGCCACTTAAAAGCAATCATTACCTGGTCACCATCATCAGCTGCCTGTGCTAGCTTCTCTTCACTAAAGAGAGAGTCTGCCCAGTGATATACCAAAGCATCACTTCTGACTTTGGGGACACTTCTTATATTCAATTGTTTAATGAAATGTGCATTTTGGGTGCCACATCCTCCTGGAAACGGATTTTGCTAAGATGTTTTTCACTAAGTTTTTAAAATGTAAAGTGCTGCTATCTTATCATTTTCAACAAAATGTTGCTTATGGTTGTTTACTTGTCAAAAAAAACAAACAAACAAACAATAGAAACCACTGGAGCCACAGGGCTGCCATCTCCCTGAAGACTTGAGGGTGGAAAGTAATCATTGTATTTGCAAGCAGTTGCTCTTAACAACTTTTAAACAAATAATACACATGGAAATGTACAAAGGTTACACACATATATGGTGAAAAGCAAATTTCCACCCCAGTGCTGTCTGCCAGTCCCACAATGCTCCACGTAACAGTCAACTGCTATGACTAATTTCCTAATTATCCTTCCAGAGAGGATACTTGACAAATACACCCCCTCTCACTTTTACACAGATTGCAAATGATTTAAAACATTGATTTCAAAATGAAAAAGTACATGTGAGTCACCCAGGGATCTTATTAAAATGCAGATTGGGATTCAGTAAATCTTTTGTCCTGAGTCCAGCTAAGACCCTGAATTTCTAACAAGCTCCCAGGTGAAGCTAAGGCTGCTGGTCCATGGAGCACACATTGAATAACAAGCATCTTGAAAATTACATTACTCTAATACATATTGGGAGAAGTGTGAATTAATACATGTTTTTTGGAAAGAAATCTTACAACATTTGTTAAAAGTCTAAATACTTGAAGTCTTTCACCCAACAATCCCATTCTTGAAGATCAGTGGAAACAGATGGAGGAAAATGGCCCTCGTAGAGGAAATGATTGAGTTCATTAAGATATATGCAGGTCATGGGACACTATGTCATCATAAAAAAAATAAAAGAAAATTTTAAAAAGATGAAAAAAATAAACAAAAAAGGAAAAATATACAGAGAGAGAAACTTCAGAGGTAAGTAGTTGATTTAGAGACATTTCCACAAGGTATGTTGAGTGAGTAAAGCCAGATTCAGGAAAGCATGTTAATTATATGATTCCATTTTCTAAAATAAAAAACAAAAACTGCATGCATATGTATGTGTGTACTATGTGTTCTATGTGTATATACATGTGCGTGTGCTGCTATATATGATTCTATACGCATGTAGAAAAATATGAGAAGACACACACTAAGTTGTTAGCCTAGATTTAGGTGGCAGGATGTGATTGTGGGTGAAAATGGCAAATACAAAAATGAGGGGAAAATTGTGTTAAATAGCATGTATGATAGTATTATTGTATATGTAAGTAGGTTTATATATAAAGAAATTGGGAAAACCCTATTTTATTTTAAACAAACACCTATGTATGACATCAAAAACAAATTACACATATATTTTAAGATAAAATGTGAGACACCCCTCCCCTCAATGTTCTCAGAACATGGTCTTCCTCTCTTAATTTCCTTATAATGATTGTGGTATGAATGTGTGAGAATCCAGGCTTAGCTCATTGGTGCCTACATGATACCTCCTAGTTTGGTTGTTTTCAGCAGAAAAAACAAAATCAGAGTGAAGATTGGTATCTCAATAATGACCAGGGAGGACAGGAGGTGGGTTCCCCAAATCAATTGCTCATAAGGGTAGGCACCATAACTGTGATTGAATCCCCTGCCCCCGAGGTCCTCATTGAGAGGTATCATCAATTTCCCTTTATGTAGCTCAGTAATCACCACCTGTCCGCAACAGCTCCCTTCAAAGCTTGTTTTCCCCCAAAGAAATAAACACCAAGTTAGCAGTATTTACCCCACATCACGAGGCAGAATGTAGGGCAGATGACCCAAGTATGTGAAATGCACCGAATTTAAAATCCTCTTATCCGCAGAGTTAAGAAACATTATTTTTTCCTCCCCACCACTTACCCACATCTGAGCACAATCAGACACTTAAAATACACACACAGCAGAACAGCTAGAAAAAAATACAGCCGCACTTGCATTTTTTTAAGACTTTCAGATAATATCAAAGTTTGTTTCCAAGCCACAGTCCCGGTTTTGTAGTCTGAAGCAATGCTATAACCATTTCAGAAATGGAGCACAATATAGGTTTCCAGCTCCTTCTCCTTTTAAAATACAGATTTCAATGGCAAAGTTATTTAACCTGAAAATATATGTAATCTAATACATTCAGTTACGTCACCCAAAACGTTTATTTTTATGGGAAATTGAAAAGTATGAGATATCTAGGTGTCCAGCTATCCAAAACATCTGCTCTCTGCTTCTTTCTTTTCTGAGAAGTTTCTTTCCCAAAGGAGAAAGTTCTAACCATGAAAGAGAACAGACCATCTCCCTTGCCTCATTTTTTCGTGTCACCTTCATTAACTTTTCTCACAACAGTGTCGGAGGTTAACATACTGTTTACTTGTGGTTTGTTAAGGCGGGTCAGAAAGAGTTGGTGTTCTCGGGGCTTCTGGTGCCAACCAGGTGTAAACATTTAGTCCTCCTGGGCAAATCGCATCACGTCCCTCTCACCTCCACCAAGTAGACAAGCCTGTGTGAATAAGATGGTGGGGGCATCACCAAGGCATCTGGAAAAACGATAACCTCTGACCCATCAGAACTTCCCCTTCCAGACCAATATTGAACTGGCACTGGGCAGTAAGTGTTTGGCCCCACCTCCCTGGCAAGGCAGCAGCCTCTCTGGGACAAGAAGGCACCAGGGAGATGATGGCCCATCCTGCCTCCTCCCCAGCACCTTAAGGTAAGGTCCATCGGGAATTCAGACCTGTCGCTGGTTCCTGGAATGCAGCTAAACAGTCCTGCAGGGCATGTAGGGTGATCCATGGATAGGGAGGGACACCCAGGATGAGACATAAGACAAAACACCAAAGTCTTGTGTTTTGCTGTTTGACTGCCCCCACCCCTCCACACACACCCCTCATAACTTCGTAGCATGGTACATACTAATTGTCTGCTTTAATAGGGAATCCTTTCTGAGTTCAGGATGAGAGTAAGCAACATAATACTCTCTCAGCAGTATAATTCTACTGATTACAAATATTAAAGGCATGTGTTTATAGGAACTAGAGTGAAAAAAAGACACCCTGATGCAAGGCCATTTCCACACGATGGACTTTGCTTCCCCACAAGTGAGCCTCTCTGAAGCTGGAATGAACTTTACAATTAATGTCATCTCGAGTTGGTGAATTGCATGAAATAAGAACCATATCAAATTCACATATAAATGTTGCTGATTCTAAAGCAATTTTAAGTAAAGTAAGTTCCTTTCTTAATCACACCCTCTCAGGTTTTTTGTTTTATTTTTAAATCATGCATTGATCCAGGAAGTGTTTTACTTATTGATGATTCCTAATGAAGCATGCCTCTAAGGGTACCTAATTTACCAGAATTCTGAAGTATTTGGTGCCATAGTAATGATACTTTGCTTTAAAGGTAATTTTTACTGTTACTGTGGTTTTCAGTTCCATTGGCTGGATTGCGACTCATAGTTCATCACTGTGGAAAGAGGGCTCTGTAACTCTACCTTTTTCCCTTTTGTTTTCAAATGTTACGTGGCTTTTGATTGTGAAAAAATGAACTCCTACTTACACAAGTAGAATCATGCTTCGCAGGGCACTGACCTGCCCTACTTTGACGGGAATGTGTTGCCCAATTGCAAATCACTTACCAACACTGGCTGACCTATTTCCAATTATATAAGGCTTCTCCGAAACATGTATTGAGAGGGAACATGAATTAAAATCATTATGGAAACACTTCTTCAATCAGGCAGGAGCAAAATTAGAGAAAATGCTACCACAAAACCCTATCCTTCCCTGCTCTTCAGATAGAGACATCTCTTTCCAGGTTCCCCTTTTTTCTCCTTGAGTGTTCTTAATGATTTATTAAGAACTATCCTTAAGAACCAAACTGCTCCCTTAGTCAGCTCTTATCTCTCCTAAAGTGACCAGTTTGATTCATCTTACTAGAATGATGACTCATATTTGAATGAATCATTTTGAACCTCTAGATTAAAAGCTGTTTTCAGGACTGGATCAAATTATTTGGCAGTTTTTCTTGTGCACGGGGAGGGAGGGGGCTGTATCATGTAAACTATTACCTGGATGTCACATTTGTTATGCTGACCCTCCTGTACATAAAATATTTTATTTAGGACATATGGAAATACACCTCAAACTGGCACAAGATTAAGCTTTTGGAGGGTCTAGTGTCTGCAAGTTCTAGAATCATCCAGATGAAAAACATACATCCATCCATTTTCATTAAATAATTGCCAAGATGCTAATTGCATGTATTTCGGGTGTTCTCTTATTGGGGAAATGTTTTTAACACCTATAAACCACAAGCAGAGTGTCAGATTAAGCAAAGCTCTTTGTTCCCACAATTTGTTCAAGAACAATTTTCATCTGTAAGCAAAAACTGATATCAACATGGTTCTGGCCCGAAGTGCTGAGTTACACCATACGTTGGCTACCTACTCAAAAGGTAGCATGTCTATTGAAAGAAAGGGGTTAGGATAAACTGGATTTCAGAAACCAAACAGAAGAGGAAGGTGCAGAATCCTTTGAATTTCTATTCAAAATTGGCTCATGGCTTTTACTTTGTTTTTATTGCCTGGAAAACAAGATCTAATCCTACTTGTTTGAAGTCAGTCTCAGAACACAGCCCAGCTTCAAAGTGGCTAAGACAACGTCAACTTCTGGTGCATCACAAAAATAAAAGCCAGGGTGTCAAGATAGAACTATTGCCTAAACCATGTAAACAGGAAAACCTAATCTCTACAAAGGTTTCTACCTGAACACCTTTTTTGTTGTTCGGCAAGCAAGTTGGTAAATCATCAAGAAACATCAAGACGGTGCCTGCAATGGTTAAGACCTTGCTTCTTTGATATCGGAACTCACAGCAAGATAACCAAGATGGGAATAGTTGCAGCCAGCCTGGACTGAGCCAATCATGTGTCATCTGCAGCAAAACAAGGGAAGAGACCAAAGAAGAAGGAAGATGAGTGCAGAAAGCATGCTTAGAACACTGGCTCGTTTTCATTGAGAGTCAAAAGAAGAATTATGAGGGCATTTCAAGCCTGGTTGATAAACAAATTCAATCTTCTTTTTAAACTTGAAGTCGGCTCATTTAAAATTTAAATAAGAAGCTACTCTGTCCCTGAGAACCTAGAAGGTTCTTCTTTCCTTGTAAGTTTCATTGAAATAACATTGTCCTCATGGAAGGTGTGGGAGTATTTTCCAAATTTTAGCAAATGTGGTAGCGCTTTCAAGGGAGTCGGGGCTGGCAGGCATATACTGGCACCCCAAATCCCATTCTGTGATCTAAGACTAAGCAGCAGCAGAACTTGAACAGACATTAAGAAGCCTTCGGATAGGATTTGAGATTTACATATGACCTAGCAATGGTCTCCACGTATGTGAAGGCTCTTCTGAACACCCATGCATAGCAATTCTTGATGTGTCCTGACCTCAACAAAAGAAAAGTGAGCCTAAATCACTGCATGAAGGAATTAACTTTCAAGCTTTCTTTACTCAGCGAACATTTATGAGGAATTAAACTGGAAAACTTGTAATGATGTTTCATACAGTTATGATTCCATGACTCCTACTTTGCAATCAATGCTAAAAATAATCAACCATGCATTCATCTTCTCAATACAGTATACCTGGTGTAACCGGACAATCAATAGGTCCAGGCTGCCTGTCACTACTTGAGGCAATTAAGCAGAGACAGGGTTGAGTCAGATATGAGCATTTATGCCAATACTGCCAGCAGCATGGGAGAGCAGCAGGTCATCCACAAAAATCTGCTCTGCACCCCACCATAAGCCAGCTGCTTATATTGGGCACATGGGGAAGTAGTTAAAGGGTATGCCAAATGGGCAGTTAACAGGTAAGCAGGCTGGAGATTTGCAAAGGCCTGCAGGTATGCCAAAGGGCTGGGGATCTTAGTGATATGCAAGGGTTGGGGTCTTCAAAGGGCTCTGGTTTCTGCAACAAGGTTGTTCATCTTTCCATGATAATAGGCTGCTCCAATGGGGAGGAAGGGCTGATTTCCAGGTGAGCTCCCAGGTCCTGAGTGCAGCTGCCAGCCAGGTTAGAATGTGCCTTCTTTAATCAGAACAAAGCACTCACAGTTAACAGAGCCTGATTCATTTCTTACAATTCCAGCTGGTTCCCAGCATTCTATTTCTGCCCCTGTCGCTGGTGCTATGATGGTGATACAGAAATGGACAAGACATTGTCCCTTCCTTTCAGGGACTCCTCACTTAGTGCAGGACATTGACTAATAAGCAGTATCCTCATTTGCACGAGCCCCCAGGAGGCTATGGGAACTGCAGCAGAGAAACAGCTGAAGTGGGTACCTGCTCCTTACAGGAGGGCTAGCCAAGTGTAAAAGAAGAAGAAATACTTTCCCAGCTTTCCAGGTTCTTCTGGTCCGGCTAATAGTCAAATTAACATCAGACAGATCAACAGGGGGAAAGAACCAAATTTAATAAGTCTGTACGAGAACGTGAGCCCTGAGGAAACACTGGGCAGTTGAGGCTTAGAAGCCATCTGCAGCTGAGGCTTGGGATTTCAAAAGACAGGAAGGCAATTCACCTGGAGATGGAAAGCAAGCGTTTGGTAAATACATGTTTGCTGGGCCACCTGAACACTGGGACACACAGAGGACTTTGGTTCCTGCCGATCACACACTAGCTCCTATTACACTGTAGTTATCTATGGTGACACCGCCCTTCCTGGAGCAGCTCCTCTCAGTTCCTCGTAAGCAGTTAGGGGGAAAGGCTAAGGTTTTCCCTGAGTCTTTTGTTTCTTAAAAATAATCGCCTTAAAATAGTCTCTATCCCAAAAGGCATATTTTGGAGTGGCAAACCCTGCTCCCCCTGACACGGTATATCGTCCTTAAATTTTGTTCTTTGGGTCAGATTAGTATAGCAGTTAAGAGCATGGGTTTGGAATCATACAGACCTGCATCCCCCTTAAAATAGCAGCACAACTCTGTGGAGGTTACTATTTAAAATCTCAAAGGCTTAGTTTCCTACTAAATAAGTTTGTTGAAATAATTAAACGAGATAAAACAAGATGCTCAGCATGTGTTTGCAGTGATGGTGGTGATGATGATGATGATGATGATGATGTTGAAGGATAGTGGGTCCCTTGCATATGCATTTATCCACTTGGCCCTTTGAGGAGCCATTGCTAATTGCAAGCCTTTTGAGGGTTGCCCTTCGTCACTGCAATGCAGTCTTCCCATGAATTGGTTTTACCTGGTACTTTTCCTATTATGAGCTGTATTTCTCTCTCCTGCCTGGGGCTTTTTTCCATTCACCATTCAGAACTCTCAGATTGTTTTTATGAAAAATGTACTCAGGATTCCACAACCCCTCAGTTATGGTCATAACAATGCCTAATTGCCTGCCGGCATTCATAATGGATTCTTACTTTGTATCATAGTCATTCCCTCAATTGCTTCGTAAACAAACATTTCTTGTAATCGCCAAACATCTACCTAGAAAGTTGAGGGAAAGGGGTAGTGGCTTTGGTTTTTTGGGTTGTTATTTTTTTCAGTGTTAATCAGAGAAAGACTGAAAGTGATGTTTTATGACTAAACTGTTGAAATGACACTATTCAGGTTGACGTTTTTGTCTGGAGTCAGTGGTTAGCATTAACATACTTCTAACATTCTGATATATCATCTTGACTACATTTTTTTTATTTAATTTTCCAAGTGATGAAATTTTAAATTTCCAAATAACTATTACTTTAAATATAGTGAAATACCCTTTTGGATCCCATTTCTTAGTTCATTTGCAAATGTGAAACACAACGATGGGTTATCATCTTGATGACCAAAAAGGAGAAGACATTCTGAACAATTGTGAACCAAAATTGATGGGAACAGAGAGGAAACACAAAAATCACCAAAAATCTTGTATCTCTATACAGGAAAACTGACAATAAGCAAACATCTTTTTTTTTTTTTTTGCCAAATGAAGGGCAAATAAAAACGCACATAAAGTAAGAAGAAAAGAGAAATGTAGGGAATGCAGAGAAGACCATTGAGTTCATATTCTCCATCAGTAAGATGAGTTTTTTAAATTATTTCAGAGAGCAAGCAGCCTGTTCCTTCCTCCCCAGCTGCCCTTCTCTAACCTCCTGGGACCCGGTTAACTTGGGAGACAATGATCAAGGGCTGAACCCACACAGCACCAGGACCAGAGACTGGTCTAACAGGGAAGGCGCGGTGCATTGTGCGACTGACCTCCAAAGATGAACGTGCCTGCTTTATTTTGAATTGCCTGACTTTGGGGATTGGGTAGAAGGAGCCCAGGTTGGCATGGAATCAAACAAAGGAAACCAATAGCAGCACCAACAGAGGTGCTGAGGACAACAAAGAACGCAGATCTAATGATTATGCTGGTGGTGGCAAGAACAGCACCTGGTGTTAGACCAGAGGGGTCAGACCGGACCTGGGTTCAGCAACCTCAGTACTTGGGTTCTGGCTGGGAAAGAATTCAGAAAAAAAAAAAAAGAATTCAGAGCCAAGACTCAAATTATAAGAGAACATTTATTTGGAAAATCACAAAAGTAATTCATAGAAAAAAATGGGTTATCATCTTGGCTCTTTGAGGAGCCATTGCTAATTGCAAGACTTTTGAGAAAATAAATGGGCTTAGGAAACAAGTTATAGAGGTAAAGGAAGGGCCCTTGGAGCTTAGAAGTTCTTAAAAGCACGTTGGAGACAGGGTGGGGAGGAAAGGCTCATGCCTGCTCCCTGGAGGGAGAGCGTGCTGGGTCCTCCATCCTAAGGGCTTTTAGGGGGAGATTTTAGGGGAGCTCCCAGGGGAAGATCACAATAGACTATTCAGCAGCTTTCCAGGTGAGTCCCTTCAGGGTCTAGGTCTCCACTGATTGGCTGGTGTTCATTATCCAATGCAGCTGGTCCAGAGGTCAACCATGGCATCCTGGCGTGTCTGGTTTTGCTGCTTTTCTGGGCCTGGAGCTGAAATACAATTGATGCCTCGATGTTATCTCTAGGGAGGACAAGGGTGGGGCATCCAAACTGCATGACCAGCGATTCACTAGGGGAAGAAAGGTCACCCTGGGAACGAGGTCCCACCTACAATTCTTGGCTAGGCACCCAGGCCTTTCCCCCCTGTGACCTTCAGTACCTGGCCCATCGTCCCTGCCCTGCTCATGTCTTGCCTAACTGCCTACCACAATAATAGCCACATTTGCTGAATACTTGTTACATGTCCATTTCCTGCTACATGCTTTAAGTTTCATGTCTCGGCAAAAGCATCATTCTGTGCACTTTTTAAATTAGAGCACGGAGGCTCAGGGGAGGGCTTCCCAGGCAGGCTCTCTCCACCACCCTGTACCGTCTCTCTGATGTGATCTGCAGTGTATTCATTTATTTATTTCTTGCTATGAACACTCTAGTTATGTAATTTTGAGTGAGTCTTTTAACCCCTCTAAGTTTTAGGGAATTTAACATGGGAATAATACCACCATTTAAAAGTGTTAAAGTAAGGCATACACAGCACAACAATCCTGCACTGGGTAAGGAACACCGAAGCTGTAACTGGAGAAGTTCTCCTAGCAGAAGTAGGAGTTGGTCGGTTAGCTAAAAATAATAGAATAAAGAGCAAAATCATTAAAAATCATAATCTAAGCATGTTTGACAAATTAATGTCCATTTATCTGCCAATATCTTGACAGAAGACTAAGGGTTTTGTTTTTTTGTGTTTTGTTTTTTAGTTAATGTCCTCTAATTGGAGTTTGGTGTTATTTTTTATGTGTCTTCAGAAGGCTTTTTCCAATAATTTCCAGTTAATTGTTCTTAATTAACCAATAAACTAAGGATACTTGTGAAACTGAGTGAAGAATGCCTTTACATGTAGATGATTTTTTTTCTTACCAATCCTTAACAATTGTCACACACCTAGTTTGATGACCATATTTTAATGTAATGAGTAAATCAACTCTTAAAAAATAATTCAAATGTGACTTTATAGAAATAATGGCTTTTTATTATATGGATAGATCATCAGTTTATGTAGTATTGAACTAACATGGGTAATTACAATAACAAATACATCTGGCAAAAATAAGTTTGCAGACCCATGAAAGTTATCTTTGGTAAATAAACAATCCCACTGGTCAGAGCAGCATGCCTAGGTGATCAGTGGGCCTGAAGTATCAGCAGCGTGTGTAAAGGAAACAGAGACAATTGGTTAATCTGAATAGTCAGGTAAGGGAAGCTCTGTGACACAAGATTGTCATTGTCTCTCCTCTCTCTTTTCACACAGCCCAGGACAGAATATATTAAACAGAAAAAGAAGAGAGGATGGCTGAACTTCACCTTCTTGGGTCATTTTAATTATTTACTGATATTGCTATAACCTCCAGAGCTTCACTTTGAATAACAAGAAAAAATATGCAAAGGAAGCAGATGAAAAAATAAAGGCAGTGCCAAAGCTTCTATCAGACAAAGAAAAAAGTCTCACAGAATTGAGAGACAGGATTCATACATTGCAAAGGTAAACTTTGCCTCTTTAAGATTGTAAATTGTCACTTCTTGAGTTTTCGCTGCCCCAACTATTTCTCCTTCACCTGTTGTTTATAAAAATAAAAAAATGAAAACTGCTAGAAAATTCCAAAGATCAGCTCTCTTCTAGTTCCTTTATTTAATCTAGTCATATTTATTCTGTCACTCCATAAAAATGAACTTACAGATCATCTAGTCCCATGTTTTTTCATCAGAAGAGTGAAATTTTCTCTTCAAAGTGAAATTTTAAAAGGGGAGTTGGCAATATATTGAAAATTTAACCAGGGACATGTACTAATTATGGTGGAAGAAGGTGGTGCCATTGCTACCCTTGAGGACCAGCTCAGGGGCCCAATGGTATGAAAACCATCAAACACCTCTCACAGTCTTGTTCCTTCTTTAAGCCAGTCTAAAATTAGTCACACTAAACACACACACAAACCCACAGTGAAGGCACTGGTAACTAATATAAAATTTATTGCCAATGTCTTGGGACTTTGGAGCAGAGCTATTACATGGTTCAATTCACCATCACACAGCCTAAGAGTCTGTTTACCCAAAGGCTTATGTCATTTGACAGTTCTCACAGCAGTTCAGGCCAGGGTCTCTCTCTCCGTGGTCCCTCACCCCTTCTCTGGATACTCAAGCTCTCTGCATCCATGCCCCTGTTTCCTCCACAGATACACAACAGCCATTTTATTCTAAGACTAGAGGCCCATTGCACGAAGATTCGTGCAATAAGCCTTCCTTCCCCTGGCTGCCAGCACTGGTTTTCCTCCAGTACCCAGGACCCAGGCCTTTCGTTCGGCCGCAGTGGAGAAGCCATGCCTCTTCAGTCTTCAGTCATCTTCAGTCTTCGCTCTGCGCCTGCATATGCAAATTAACAATCAGCTTTGTTGGGTTAATTTGCATGCTCATCCTGATTGGCTGGTGGGCATAGCGGAGTGACACCAATTTGCATGTTTCTCTTTTATTAGTTTAGATAGAGGAAGCCAACTGCCCACCAACACTAAAACCTATTTCTTAGCCACATGTGACCACGCAGGCCTCTCACAAGGCCCTTGGAAAACCGGCCACACACTGATCTTGTCCCATCGTAAGTCAGCTATGCTTTCTACCATGTAGCTACCATGAACAACATCTAATTCTTCCAATCACATCATCTGAACTATGACTCATCTCTTCTTGTATTTGTGCTGTGATTCTAGCTAATCATTCTAGAATACTAAAATGTGACTCTTTCGTTAGTAATACTTTCCCCAGTCAGATATCAGAATGAGGCTTTAAGGAGTATTCTCACCAAGATATTTCCCTCCCAACTTCTCTCCTTTGTATGATTTTCTTTAAAAATATATACCTATGGTACATTAGAAAGACATTTGAAAATGTCAAAAAAACTTACACAAACCCTTAACTAGACTGATCTAGAAAAAAGAGAAAAGATTCAAATTACTACATCAGGGATGAAAGAGCAGACTACCTACATGATGGACAAATTCCTGGAAAGACACAAACTACCAAAACTAACTCTCTATCCTCAACAACTTGTTGCAAATTCTCTTCTCTCGGTTTGGTCGGATTTCACTTTTTTTTCAAAGGGATCTTAAATGGAAATAATTTTTTATAAAGGAGTTCCGGGAGCTTCGTTTGCACTTCTTTATTTAGGTTTCCTAATGAAGTCTTAGGAGCAAACTAGATAATTAATATTTCCAAATTAATATTGACCAACAGCTACTCAACTCAAATTGCTTCCCCTTTCCTCCCTCAGACCTGACTCAAGTTCAGGGATTTTCTTCTTCCTCTTTCCAGTCCTATCCGAATGTCCAAGGCTGTACTTTGTGTCTTCTCTGTATTTATCACTCACCCAAAACTTCATTGGGGGAAAAGCCAGACCATAATAGAGCATTGTCCCTGTGGGCAGTCAGAGGGGAAATTGATGGCCATGTTGAAGTAAAATCTTCCCTGGCCCCATGGGAAGGACGGCTGGTAGAGCTCTGGGTTATGGTGGTGTGTAGGGTCCCCATAGTGGAGAGATGAGGCTCTGGTTTATCTTGCGAAGAGATCCCAGGGATTGGAAGGCCGGTTGCAGCAGGGGCTCCATCTCTGAGCTGCTCCCTCTGAGCCTTGGGGACATGCCCTCTTTTCATATCCTTTCTCCCTTCTCTTCGCTCTCTCCTCCCCAATACAAACCCTTTGCTGGAGGGAGGGAGGGACAGTGTGATATATGAGGGTACAGAGAAGGTGAGAGTACTTTTGTGACTCTCTTCATGCCATTCTTCTCTTTACTGTCTTCACGGCTCAGGCTTTTGCAATTCAAAAGCCAGGAGATACTTTCTTCAGTGTTTTCAACTAGCGCCTTTCTGCCCTTGTGGGTGGAAAATAAATCTTCCACGGGGTTGAGAGAAAACCATTTATTTCAAGGATCTGCACATGGGAGACTGTGGTGTGGTGACAAGGTGATTTATTTGTGATGGCCCTTCTCTCCTGCCAGGGAAAAATCCAATCTTGCCTTCAGCAAGGCCAAGACAAGGGCCAGCATCTAGAATATTTGCTTCATAGTCCTTTGGAGCTCTCATGAGTGAGGGAGAGAGAGAGAGAGAGAGAGAGAGAGAGAGAGAGAGAGATTATTTAACCAGGAGTTTTTTCAAAATGACCAATCAACTTCCCAAACTTTCTCGGACTTCTGATGGGGTCCACCCCTGGCTAATGATCCCTTTCCCATGTTAAACTGACAGGCCTCTATGGTCAAGCACCTCTCCCTGTGCCATTTTGGCTTTATTGTGCATGTACTTACCTCCCCCTGCTTCTCCTCATCCCCACACCCCCACAGTCCAGGAGGGGAAGGGAGGAGAGTTGGCTGGGCAATGCTCTAATCCCCATGCACTTTGTGTGGAGCTCTAGCTTCCTGGTGAAGAAAACAGGCCTCCGCTTCCCGGGTGAATATGCTCAATCATGTCTGACTCCCCCTTTGCTTCCTTGCCCATCAACAATTAGCTAACTAGGCTGACACCCTGAGTCAAGAGTTCAGAATGCCTAGCTCTTCTATGAAGAGAAAGGAATAAGGGCAAAAAGGAGAAGGAAGACACATGGGCAGGGCAGGGAGGAAGCAGTGATTGATATTTCCAAAACATCACCATTCTAGAGCTAGACCCACAGCACCTGGCTCAGCCTCCTCCTCTTCCCTCCTACGCACTTCGGTAGCCTCTGAAATCTTTATGAAGGACCCTCTGGAAACACGGGCACAAAGCACTGCCCAGAATGACCTACGATTTTACTTAAATAGGATTTTGCCTTCAGGGGAGACATTGTACAATTCAGGCAAAATTCAGCTTCCCATGATGAACTAGAAAAAGCCAGAGTCCTTTCAGTGAAAAAATAAGCACAGGATGTACCCTGAGTTCCCTACCTGCCCCTGCCATTATTCTTCATTGAGCAGAAGTAAGTCCTCTTCTATGGCTTCCAGCAGTGGAAGAGAATGTAGCTAAGAGAGCACAGGTTTGGGGCAGAGTTAGGGAATAGACTGCGCTGTTTGCAGAAAGAAAGGCAGTTGCTTTGGAAGAGGTACAGGCAGTGCTTAGAAAGAAGAAGATGGTCAGAAGCCTCCACAGGAGAAAGGCCAACCGCCGTCCAGTCGCTGGAGATGGAATAAGCAAGGACAGCTGCTCCCAGCTGCTCCGGAGTTGGGAAGGTAGAAGCCAGCACAAATACTCGATGCGTGAGTTGCACTGTTGGACATATCGTCCCTCACCTGCCGAGATGGCGGTGAGAGGATGCATTAGGATCCTGCAGTATCTCAGAACCCAAAAATGCAAGTCAAGAGTCTCAGAGACAGCTGCCTGGGTTTCTCATAGTCCACAGGCCCCATGATGACAACTCAATTGCTTTCGCATGGTGTCCCCCGGGGTCAATGTATTGAAGTTTAATATTTTGGGTCACAGTTCCTTTTGAGAGTCTAATTTTTAAAAAAATAACTTTACCCCCATATATTGCTTAGAGTTTCAGGGGATTCATGGAGTACCCCAATTAGAATCCCGGGTTTAAAGTTTCACTTCTCTTTAAAGCCTCTTAGGAGCAAAAATCTGAGATTAGAGAAAATGACCCTGGTATAAATATTAAAATTCTTACTTCCTCAGTGGCCAAGTGCAAGCTCACCCTACCCAGATCTAGACCCACTCACCTGATAGGTCATTTCACACCCTTTAATCCCAAGAGCAAATGCCTTCTCTCTCCCCCTGTAGGTGGAGATAGCTACTGCTGCCTATGTTCTCATGGACATACTTTTGCATAACAACTCAGCATACAGCTCTTGCAGAGGCTACTTGTTCTCCCCAAAATGCATTCTCCCCCTTCTCCCTTTTACAAATAGAACCTGCAGTTTTACTCGAGTCCATAGTTACTCCTTTTTAGACCACATTTTCCTTTCTCCCTTACAGCTAAAGCAGCCATGGGGACTACTCTCTGGCCAATAGCTTAAGAGTAGAAATAATATCATATATGCAACTTTCAGATCATGCCCTTGAAAAGGAAACTGATTTCTTTTCACTTTTTTGCATCTACTTCCCAAGGACTGCAATGTGCTGGTAAGCTAACTTCAAATACATAGACAAGAACAACATCCTATGAAATGAAAGACTAGACTGGGTTCCTAATTGAATGAAGGCATGGAGCTGCCTACCCCAGGAATCATCTACTATGAGAGAGCAGTAAATTTTGCACCTTTGTTAGAGCCACCATATTTCTGCATCTCCTTCTTTCAGTAACATAACCCAACTGATACTTACAACAAAAAATTCTATATTAAATTCCAATGTCTTCTGATACCGATAAGTAAAATGTTTACATCTGGGTAAGCAAAAGCAGGTACTATTTCCCCATTTTCTTGAAATTTTTCTGGAAGTGACTTAGCCCAGGGTCATGTAGTCTGTCAACAAACACACCTCTTATTTCTTCTTTTTTAGGAACACATGCTATTTCTCTGTGACAGTCCATGAACATTACCACTCAGGATCACTTTTAATGTTGACTTTGCATATTTAGGTTGGGAAGTTATTGGATACCAATGCTGTTTTGGGGACTCAATTTACACAGAGATGCTGGGTTCTAACCTGGCAGGGGAAGCACATGACATAGAATAGAGGGCTTTTACCAATTTTCCCAGTTGTCTGAGTCTAAATGCAGGTGTGGCAATCAGCACTGCAGTCCCTTAGAAAGTGGTTTATGGGAGGATAGAAGCTCACCCCAACACAAGGGCCATGGGCCAAGGCCCAGGATGGTCTCCCTTGAGCCAGATTTTTCTCTGTGGAAGGCTGTGCCTGACATCAGGGTTATGAGCAGGATCCTACCATGAACTGTCTTCTGGAAAGGGCCTGAGAGAGAGACTCTGAGTTACAGAGAGGCCAACACCTGCTTCAGCTGCTCTACTGCCATCTGCAGTCATTGCCAGAAGGCAAGTCACTTTCCCCAGAGATAGACACTCTTGTTTACACTTTTACCGAAATGTGAGCATGTCCTAACATCAAACTACTCCATTTCTGGCAGAAATGTCTTCAGCAAAGAAGGAACAGTTGGCACTCCAAAGATGCCATTTTTGTTGCATGCAAAGACCAAGACTAAGATCTTGTAGAGACAAAACAACTTTGACATTTCAAACTCTGCCCAGAAAGAACACAAACGACAGCAAGGCATGGGGCTGAAGACGTGGGGTAGGAGGAAAGGGAAATGAAAGAAGAGCCACAACAAGGAAAATATTATGCTCCTGGAAATGAAACTTCATGATGCTGGGACTCCCCCTGACAGCCCCAGGGACTGACTCAGCACGCACTGATAAAATACTAAAGAGGCTCATTTAGGACTAGACCAAGGTTAGGTTTCCTACAGCCAGATTCACCCACTTGACCCTCTTGAGTGGCTTTAATTCTCTTTTCCCACAGTTTTTGGGGGTCCTTAGTCACTCCGCTGAGCTGGCATGGGTTTCTCTTCTCCAGCAGGAAGCAGGGGCTGTGGATCAAATCTAACTGTTAATTAAAGAAGGTAAGTGACTGTAGGGGAAGGGGCAGTTAAAACAGATTTCTTGAACGTGTTGGAACTTTCTGAGTATTTCTCAAACATCAGATTTTGCCCAGGATACTCCTATAGCAGCAGATACTGTTTATTATTCTTACTGTTGTGTAGTAGTTGTTGTTTCACTCTATTGCCCTTCAATATTCAATCTGAAGATGAGTATCCTTAACTCTTTCTCATTGAAGACATATAGCTAAATGTTTAAGGGTTATTTTATAAGCTTTCTCTAAAAACTGGCCCAGAGAAACACTTTGCTTTTGAGACAGTTTCTTTCCCAAGGACACTGAAAGAGATCATGCATTAGTGTCTGTCCCACTAACTTTATACTTTCTGTCACGAATGGAAGTGAAATTTCTGCTCCTAAGAGGAGTCCAGATGGGGAAGATTCGTAATAAGTTCAGATGCTCAGCCCGAATTTTCCCAGAGAAATGTTTTGTCCTTAACTGATGGGAAGTAAAGAGAAAAATCTGGGACTGGCTGGGGTGCGCTTTCACCAAGTCGACAAACAAGGAACAACCAGGTAATGACACACCCTCCTCCAACCCCAACAGTCCCGCTTCTCAGGGCCAGCTGCGAGTCACTTATCTCGGCTCTCTCGGACTGTCCCCGTTACAGACAGAGGGCACAGAACCTACCACAGTACGAAATGAAAAGAACATCTTTATGTGTTTTGTCTGTTTAACAAGTGGTCTGAACGATCACAGGAATGGCAAGGAGGAACATAGCTAGCTGGTTGATTCTGGGAGTTTACCAGGTCACTGTGAGAAACGATCAAATGCCTTTCCTTTTCATGATTCAGCGCTTCAGAGCAACTCGTGAACCTAAAGGAAGACAAGATATAAAAGAAGGAAGAGAGACAGGAGCGCTGCGAGACGATGTATGATCCAACCAAGTTGCTGTGTGCAAGGACTTGCTTCGCGCACAGTCCACCGCTCAGCTCCTGGCTTCGCAGCTGGGGGCTCAGGGGTCCTGCTGCCTTCCTGACCTGCCTTTCTCCTCTCTCCACTCCTCTCATGGGCAATAGTGACAAAGCAGCATCGTAAATGTCTCTCATCTGGGGGACAGTTGGAGTGAAGCTGTCTTTCCTTATTTTCCTAAGTCTCCCAAGGACTCACGAGACCTGGGTGAAGAAGGTAGAGAAGGCACCCTGGGTCCCGTCACCCCTAGAAGGACGAGTGAGCCTGCTCATTGCTTTGAGCTCCCCACGCTTTATCTGGGTTTCTCTCTGAGGTCCTTCGGCATCTCCTGCCCCACCCGCAGAGAGCGAGCACCCCAGTGGAAATCCCCTGAGCAAACCAGCACATGCTGTACCAAAATATTGTGTCTAGGCTTTGTTCTTTTAAATCTTCACAACTAAAGGAAAGAGATACAATCAAAATGATAGTCCACTTAAATGATAAACAAGAGGATTTAAAGAGACATGACCCAATTACTCATGGAGTGATAACCTGTGAGTAGTTCATGAGATCTGTGTTGGTGTGATTTCTTCTTGAACGCTTATTTCGTTTATGAAAATTTACAATGATAGCTTTCTTTTTTTATTATTGATTTGAGAGAGAGGAAAAGAGAGCAAAAGAGAGAGAAATGGGAGAAAGAAAGAGAGACATCAATCTCTGCCCCCTACTAGGATCGAGGCTGAAACTCAGCCATTTGCCCTGACCAGAAATCGAACTGTGACCTCCTGGTTCCTGGTTCGACACTCAACCACTGAGCCACACCGGCTGGGCTGGAGTGAGGCATTATAAACAGGGCTCTCCATCTCTGTCGCTGGATCTGCCTCAGCCCTGAAGAGAGGTTCTCAGAGACTGGTACAAATGCCCCACCTCTTATTTTGAGATTGTCACAGAACAGTAATGATGAGACTAACTCACAGCTTTCAAAGACTCTATTTATCTTTGTTAATTTAACCATTGCCACGGGCCCAGAGGACCGATTCTACCGAGTAACAGTGAATCAAACAGAAGCTCATAACCCACTGTCCACGCAACATCTGTGTCCTCAGACCTTAGAGTCGTACTCATGTGACTTTTTTCTAAAAGAGAACCCCTGTGAATCAAGAGAGAGAGTTTGATAGCCTAAAACCAGGTTCAATTATTCATCTAATGAGCAGAAGTATGTCCTTCAGAATGACTGAACCGCTCTTAACCTGTGCCTTCTTACACTAGTAATGGCTTAAAGACAAAAATCCAAGGATGGCCAAGAGGTAGCCAGGCTTAACAAATATCACCACTTTATCCATGAGACCGTGACAGGAAATGTTTTGATTGGTAGACAAATGGAGGGAGAGCCTGAATCATCTCCCATTGTCTCAGGCTTCTGCCCTGCATATGTAGATACTAGTGTGATTTACATGGACCACATGTTCCTGAAAAGTTGTGTGACAATCAGCCTTTCACAAATAGAATCCTATTTTATTTTATTTTTTAAATAAGTTTTTATTGATTTTTAGCGAGAGGAAGGGAGAAGAGATAGAGAGATAGAAACATAGATGAAAGAGAAACATCATCCATCAGCTGCCTCCTGCACGCCCCTACTGGGGATCAAGCCTGCAACCTGGGCATGTGCCCTGATCAGGAATCAAATCGGCAACCTCCTGGTTCCTGGTCGACACTCAATCACTGAAACACACTGGCTGGACTAGAATCCTATTTTAAATTCACTGAGAAAATAACTATTTTAGCCGATAAACAAGGGTTCAGCAGACTTTTTCTATAAAAGGCCGAGCAGTGAAGATTTTACACTTTTGTCTTAGCTACTCAGTTCCACTTTTGTAGCACAAACGCAGCCATGTTTCAAGAAAACTTTATTTGCAAAAACAGGTGGTAGGCCAATCTGGCCCCTTAGCCGTATTTTGTCACTCTTAAATAACTCTTCAGTGCCAAATCTGAAGGGTGAGGTAAAGTAACTACCAGAGGACAGAAAAACTGCTCCTCTGGTGAAACTATTCTCAGAGCTTGAAGGTGAACATTTAACATATACCTACAAAAAGTCACCTCCTTAAGGGCAGAATCTTGCTTTAAATCAAAACTCACCCCTGACAATTAACAGGTTTTTTTAAGTTTAGATTTTTGTCCCAGGATTCCTTTTAAATGGGCCCCATTCACACTCTAATCTGAAATAGTTTGAGTCCACATTGGAACCCACCACATTACTTTCAAACAAGCACAGTGAGTTTGGGGTTGCCGGGACCATGAGAGAAGTAGAACAATTTCAACTGCTCTAGCTCTTCCTTGCTCCTCTGTTTGGAGCAGCAATACTTTCTTACTCTGACTTCCTGTTTCTGACACATGCCTTCTTTTTTGCCGTGTTTATACTTCCCCCTGTCTGTGGTTAAGTGAGTATAAAGCCTTAACACTGTAGACTTAAGGCTGTTTCACTCACTCTCGCGCGCTTTCTCTCTCTCATTCATTCCTACGTGTAGGCTCACACGCCTGCTCTCCTCTCTTTCTCTCTCAGAATGACAATTCTAGGTACAGCTTTTGGTCTTGTTTTCTGTTTACTTCAAGTCGTTTCTGGAGAAAGTGGCTATGCACAGAATGGTGAGTCATTTCTAACTTTTCTTTAGGATTTCAGATGATCTCGCGAATGGCTTCAGGTGGCTCCCTAGCAGACCTGAGCCGGGCACTGGGCTGGAATGGAGGACTTTGCATGTACTCGGTCATTGTGTATGTTCTAACCGCCAGGACAGAGGGCTGGGGGCAATCCTGAGGGCTGGGGGCAATCCTGAGGTGGTGTGTAAAGTCTTAGAATTGTCCAGAGAAATGCATTTGACCTCCAAATGTGGATCTTAATGTTGGCCAATACCTCTGCTCTAATGAAAAGAACACCCATATGGAATGCAACAGTGGAGCCTGTAGGTTATATCTTGTTAAGAAATCAGCTAGATTTTGTTTTGCTTAGCTTTTTAGGAGGTTTCAAAAGCATAACTTTCGTGATAAAGTAACGTCTAGAAACAACAGCTTGGTCTGCACTTACCATTGCTGCATCCCCAGCACCTAAAAGAGTGTAGGACACAGCGGATGTTCAATTATAATATTTAAATTTACAATATTTGAAAATTTCTTCAAAAAAAGGTATTTTGATAGATTTATGTGAGATTCTTAGTAACTAACAATAGCTAAAGATGTGAGTTGTCTCATTGAAATACATTTAATTGTCTCCCTATTAACAAATTTACTGTCATCTAGTAGTTCTCTTTGGGATCCTTGGTACCTATAAGACGCTGATGCCTGCTTGGTTAAATAGATTGTAATTGCAACAAACCTGCAGACAAGGGTAACGCAGCAGCAGCAGGGCGACCTGGGAAGTGGGGCCACCCATTTGTTCCTGAAAATTAAACTTTTTTACTTTAAAAGTTAAAAAGTATTTTCTTATCAAAGATATCACACATGTCAGCCTAATGACTCAGCTTCGATGGTTTAAGTCAGTAACTTCTAAGGATGGAAGTCCCTAGAATATTTTCATTACAGGAATTGTTGACATTTCTCAGTGTGACCATGCGTGACTCACTGTGTGGGGGACACTCATTATTCCACCGTAAACGCCGCCTGGAGCTCTGCGCGGAGAGACTTGGCACGGAACACAGGAACCTCACTCTGTGGAGTGAAACACACTCCCTCTGCTTCTCCCTGGGACCATACCATTTTTACAAGAAATAAGAATTCTAATTGAAAGCTGGGTTTCTCACTTCAGCTTTTTAAGTTTCGGACATTTTTAGGAGATTTGTGACTTTCCATCCACATGATCATCTCAAAATACTTCCCAGTTTGGTGTGTAAATTAATCAGCGGCTGTTTGCTGACAGATAAGTTAGTTCTCTGATAACCACAAGGATGAGCAAGAGAAATAATGACTAGTTTTTAAAAATCCAAACCACTTACACCTTTAATCAACCAATTCCTTTCAGTGGGAAGACATCTAAATCACACTACCTTGTCTATAATACACATTCCAACATATTCTTTTATGAAAAACTATGCTGAGATACTGAGCATTTAAAAATAGGTTGATTCACTACTGTTCAAAAGCCCTATGCAATTTCAAAGCCATAGTAATAACACCTTTGACATTGAACTCTTCTTTTTCAAAGAAGCTCCAAAGGTTTCACATTCATATTCTCGGAATTAGAACTGTTATTTTACCTTTTCGTTACTTATTTCTCAAAATGTGTTAACAGTCATAGTGAACCCCTATTGCGTGCTTACTGTGTTCTAAGCCCAGTCTTTGCATTTGCTCCTCACGATAACATGAACTTACATAACAGAAAACTGAGGCTCAGAGAGGTTGGGGCAGCTGACAGAGGACGACAGCTCCAAAGCAGAATCGCCAGGACGTGCACCCGCATCTGTCCAGCTGTAGTGATGGGGACCTGACCCACGGTGCATGTTACTCTTACCTAAGACATTTTCCAGCTGCGTTCACGCAGAGCATCCTCTTTGTAAAATGACATGCAATTCTGCAAGTGGTGGAGGGAAATTTTTCTTGCCTAGTAATACCTGCTAACGAGTCAATGAGCTACACCTCGAAACCTTCCCACTTCAGTGTATGGCCAGTGCTCTGTACACTGCATGAGAATACATGGCAAACTCCCTTTACCAGACGATGTGGCTGAGGGCAGGGTAGGGGTGCTGTGTTCTGCCCTTGTCCAGCACCTCTATACTGTTCTCTCTCTCTGGGTGGCTTTGCATGTTGAAGTATTTTGGAGACAATGCTGACCCATGGCTGTCTGAATCCAAATAGCAATATAGGTTCTGTTGTACGGGGTGGGTGGGAGGTCTGAGGGCGGCCATGGAAGAAGGTCAGGCTAAAACTACCCGGAACCTTTCCATTGGGGGAGGCACCCGCTCTCAGGAACCGAGACCTAGGTCTGGGGATTAGGATGAGCATGGTTCATGGGCCCTGAGGGGTGGGAGGCTGCCCGCATTGTTTATGACTGTGCTCAGGAGCAGGGCTGAGCCCTGCTGACATGGCATAGGGGGCTTGGCCGGGGCAGAATTGTGAGCTGGGTGGATTCCAGGAATGTCCCGAAAGAGCAGTGCCCACAGCTGGTGTACGTGGCTTCTCCAGATGCGGTGCTTTGACGGAACCCACCTGTCTCTTGGCTGGTTGGCCCACTCACCACCGGCTTCACTAACTTCCCTGCAGACCAGCCGGGGGGTTAAATAAAGGGGGTGCTGCTTGGACCTCTCATGGCACAGTGGACACTCAGCTGGGGTTAACTTTAGTATATTTTATATCTGATTTAAAGCCCTAGACGTATCTGATTTAAAGCCCTATAAACATCTAGTCTAAGGATTGATGGGCCTGCAACAATCACACACTCACACTCGCGCGCTCAGAAGGGCTGCGGTGACTCGGGGTTTTCACTCATTCCTGTCTGAGTCCATTTGCTGACAGACTTTCCTCTATTAAGTATTGTGAAGTATACATACAAAATGTCTATTTCAACATAGGGCCTTCAACTGTGACAGAACTTTCCCAAAGTGACTGTAAAAAAGTTCTGGTTCCCCACATATCTTCAGAACGTGCTCGTATCTATGAGATAAGTTAGCTATTGGAGATCGATAAGCACAGAAGCAGTACCTATAAGATTTATGGGAAAGTCCACGAGATCTAAGTCCTGTCAGACCTAATTTCTTTTTTTTTTAATCTTTATTGTTAAAAGTATTACATATGTTCCATTTTTTTCGCCCATCGACCCCCTCTGGCCCACCCTAAATTTTTTTTTCTAATCACATTTGCCTCAGTTGGTAGCTTAAGACAAATTACCTTAAATTAATCTCCACACAACAGAGCTAACCAACAGTGCTTTTGGTTGGGACGCCTATTTAGACAACAGAAAGCTACCCCTTGACTGTAAGACTTCTGTCACCTTCCTTCATTCAAAGACACTCTTGAGAGGGAGTACATGGAGATTGGTAATAAAGCCAAAGGCTAGGTTAGGTAGCATATGAATATGGAGAGAAGTATCTCTTACTTGAAATGTACAAACAACAGAAGAAATCACCGTTTAAATAAAAAAAAGACTGTGCTTAGTGCTTCCTTCTAGATCTCTAGGGCATTAACCCAATGGCAGGAATATCTAGAAATATTCGGAGGTCATTTCTTGATTGCAATTGTTCTTTTGTTTCTACTAGAAAAATCTATGTTCATTTGGGTTTTCTTTTGGTTTGGGTTGATTTTTATTTA
Source organism: Myotis lucifugus (assembly GCF_000147115.1). NCBI lineage: Eukaryota > Metazoa > Chordata > Mammalia > Chiroptera > Vespertilionidae > Myotis > Myotis lucifugus. The sequence continues at coordinate 1,586,319 of NW_005871116.1, forward strand.
GTTTGGTTTTGAAAGCTTTTTCTCGTCTTTGCCTTTGGGCTTTTCTTCTTTAGAAAAACTATACCCACTTCTTCATGTCCGCCCCCGAAGGCTGCCGTGTCACTCACGTCACTGCACCTCTCAAACGCGTGCACGCATCGGCCTCACTGACAGCTGCTTTGTTCTCCCCAGGAGACTTAGAAGACGCGGAGCCCGACTACGCGTTCTCCTGCTACAGCCAGCTGGAGGTGGACGGCTCCCAGCACCTGCTCAGCTGTGCTTTTGATGACCCGGACGTCAACAGCACCCACCTGGAATTTGAAATATGGTGAGAAGTGGGGGCTCCGATGGGTGCTTAGAAATCTTTCTTTTCCCGTGCTGTGCGGCAACAGTGGCAGAGGAAGGAGTGTGGGGGCTGATTATCCAATAGTGCAAGCCAATGAATTCAAGGGCGTCCTGGACTCCTTGGCCTTCGCCAGGAGACTCTTGCAAAGAAACTACCAGGTTCATCTTTCAGGTCCGGCTGCTACAGCCAAATGACGGTATGGATCTTGGAGATCCCACCTCCCTCCTGACTTCATAGCAGAATTTAAATCCTGCTTCACCTAAGAAAAGTCTCTTGGCCTGACAGGAGACAGTCTCGTGTCCTCAAGCCGCACTCTGGTGCCTGGTTTCGAATGCCACCACCACCACTTACCAGCTTTGGACCTACAGCTCGCTATGTAACTTATCTCTGCAGGTTCTTCCTATGTTAAATGAGATATACTACCTCGCAGGGAGGCTGTGATGACTAAATAATTTAATCCTTTAGTAATTTAATTAGAAAGCATAGCCAGTATGTAATAAGTAATGAAAATAGGCATTAAGTTAAAAAAAATCTATGAATATAGATCAAACTTTCACCTTCCTAACACAGTTTGACTTTAGGTCCTATTTTTAATATCAATTTTCCAAGAACCCACAGGAATAAATTGGCTCTTGGCTTCTTGCAGCCTCAGAGGAAAGGCCAAGAAGCAGAGAAAGTCTCTGATTTGAAAGTCTGGTAAGAGCTCAGAGAGCTGCATCTTCTCCTTCCTCCACAAATCAGCTCTTGCTGTTCAGAGTTACGATCTCTGGTGACCAGAAAAAAAGACTCTAACCTGAAATTCTGACGTGTGGCTATCTCCAAAGTCCTATCAGATGACCTAATTTTAGTTGGTTTCCTTGTAAGGAAAGTGGGTCAGGATCCACCAGCAGTAAGAGGCCTTCTGCAATTCTGTAGACACTCAGCCAATCCTCGCCCCCTGATATGGGGTCCAGACAAGCCCTGAATTCCATGTCATACATTAATTTAATTTACAGGAGCTTCCTGCATCTGTTCATGCAGAGATCCCTGCTGCAGTCACTGGACTGATATGGTCTTGAACTTGAATTTCATAGCATGCTCCCCATCTGCCTCTGTCAGTTCACTTCTGTAGCATTCTTTCCAGGAATAAAATATGTCGAGAGAATAGGAACTGACACTATCCAGAGTCTGTGCTGCGACTAGACCACACGAAAACACCAAACAACTCATGCAAACGATGCGCTCCTTTTTATGGGCAAAACCTCCTTCAAACATAGAGGTTTGACTCTGGGTTCCCACACCGCCGTCGGTGGACTTCAGTGATCACTGTGGTTTCTCTTAGGGAGTCTGAGGCTGGCCTTTCTGCCCACTTTCACTCCCAGGCCATCTGACCACTTCCACGCCCACGTGAGCAAACTTTCCCATGTCCTTTAGCAGGTCTTGATATTTCCTGCTGTATTTTAATCTATCCATAGTCCCCATTTGGGTTTTTTAATTGGATTCAGATGTTTCCATTGGAAATGAATCACCTTAACACATGTTTTCAGTGTGAAACAATAAGTATGAACTCCTTAGTAGGTCATGGTGCTATTTTCACAAAGGTATCTACACCGTGAGAGTGGACGGGTGGAACTCCTAGGTTCAGAGTGGACCACGTATCTTAAATTAAATTTACTTAAATGGAGAGCTGTATTTGCTGCTTAGATTGGGTTTCTTTTCCACCCTGAAACTAACTTTATGGAGCTCCCCCCCCTTTAATATAAATTTATAGAAACTGGAAATCACTGAAAATTGTGCTTTCTGCTAACATCATTGCACAGGTGGGATTATTGCTAGAAACCAGGTGCTGTTTCCCAGCGGGCTTACCTGGGGCATTTGTTAGATGAATTTACCACCTGCCTGATCTGGCCGTCATCTCTCAGGTTTAGAAACCTAGTTGCTTCGTGTTCAATGTGAAAATCCGTCTCTCAGGGATGAACTCAAATTAGGCGAAATCACAGAGCTGGAACACCAGCATACCAAGTGACTACTTCACAGTCGTAGATACAACTCTCATAGAGACCTGGAGATTCCTACTGGGCTCAGGGTGGCATTTGGGGAAGGAGGGACAGAGAGGGCCCATAGGTTTCATATGAGTATAAATCTACTCTCACTGGGGGACCTGAAGATATTTCATTTGCCAGAACTCTAGCTAGCTGTCAGGTACCTGGAGTGACAAAGCAGAGGAGCTGGGAATAGGCATCTAGGTTGGAATTCAAAACTAGCTCTGTGACCCCAGAAGATTAATCAAGCTCTCTGATCATAACAATTGCCTCGCATTGGGATAGAAACATGAGCAACTAACATAGGTCAGTGCCTGGAGATGGTACATAATGCTCTCGGTAGTATGATTTTCATTTAAAATGTGATCAAAAGGTTATTCAGTAAATATAGAAGCAAACCGAGGAAATTTGCTTGTTGATTTTAAGACTAGAGTTGGTTCAGATCTCAATGTGATTAAATTTTTTAAACAAGTCGCCAGCATTTAAATATCTAGGTAGCTCTGTAAAAATCAGGTTTCATAATACTGGGCACATACATCAAAAAAATAGATGGACAGCATTCTGGCTGCCTCTATAGATGGGGACTTAAATATCAGTCGTAAAGTTAGGCCCTCATTTCTCATTTATATCACCTGCATCGGTACTTGAATTTGGGCCCCTGCCTTGTAGGTGTTTGCATAATTTTTATAGTCAGTTCTCAGAAGGCAATTGTACGTTCTTTATTTCCACATTCTTGGGGGCACCACAGTCACTGCCATGTACGCCTACAGATACCACTTCAAATGTGCCATGTTTTGTTTTCCTCAATTACCACCCATGTCGCAGGCTACACCCTGCCGATTGATTCTACCTCACACTCTAGACTTCACTAGCAATATTTGTCAAGTGTTGGTAATGTAGTCCTCTCTATAGTAAACTACACTGACTTTCAAAGTTGTCCCATATTTTCAAGATAGATTCTGTTTTTCAGGGCCAAATAAGGAATGAAATAATTTTTTATTTTAATGTTTCCATGTAAATATCACATCACACTAAACTATAAAAGACTGCAGAAATTTTAGGAAGATGAAGGTGAGGTGAAGAACAGGGGCTGCCCTAGACAGTTTGGCTCAGTTGATAGAGCGTCGGCCTGCAGACTGAAGGGTCCTGGGTTCGATCCTAGTCAAGGGCATATGCCTGGGTTGCAGGCTCGATCCCCAGTAGGGGGGCATGCAGGAGGCAGCCAATCAATGATTCTCTCCCATCATTGATGTTTCTATCTCTCCCTCTCCCTTGCTCTCTGTAATCAATAAAAAGGGAAGAAAGAAAGAAAGAAAGAAAGAAAGAGAGAGAGAGAGAGAGAGAGAGAGAGAGAGAGAAAGAAAGAAAGAAAGAAAGAAAGAAAGAAAGAAAGAAAGAAAGAAAGAAAGAAAGAAAGAAAGGAAGGAAGGAAGAAAGAAACAGGGCTGTGGTCTCCGGCAGTCTCTCCCTATTTTCAGAACAAGGGGATCTGTGTGAGTGATTTAGAGTTGATGTCCCCATGGAAGGTCCCACAGGGTCAAATCTGTTAGCCTATAGTACTACTCGATACCTTTCCTTAAATACCCAAGAATGGTTTTATCCAACAGAAATGCAATACAATTCACAAATGTGTGAGCCAGGTGTGAAATTTTAATTTTCTAACAGCCACATTTTTAAAAGGAAAATAATAGGTGAAATTAATTTTAATAATATATTTTATTTAACCTAATATATCCAAAATATTATCAACCTGTAATCAATATGCATATTCTACATTCTTTTTTGCATACTAAACCTTCCAAGTCTGCTCTGTATTTCATATTAAGAGCACATCTCAATTCGGACTAGCCATATTTCAAGTGTTCAATAAGTATGTGGATAGTGGCTATTGTGTTAGACCATGGAGTCCCAGAACATTCCTAACCCTGGCAATAAATACATAGTTAGCAACCAAGTAAATTGTTTTAATTTAGTTAAGTACATTGAAATGAATTGGATAGAATTGAGTTGAACTACGCATAGGGGCACACTAAGTTTCCTCCAATCGCCTGAAGCCAGGGTCAGTGGCTCAAAGCAAGACTCTCTGCTCCAGGCCACAGTTTTATCTTAGTCTCCTGACAAGGCTTCCCCCACTCCACCCCTGCTCCATAAAGCAGCTCCTAGAATTCAGAGCCCTTAAAAGGATGCCCAGGCTCACAAGACAGCCATATGATGAACTTCATACTCCATTGTTCATTAATCTCTTTCCCCCCAAAGTGGGAATGAACTGAGAATACCATTTTAGATTCTTCTTAAACTTCCAACAGTACCAGGAACTTGCTACATGTTAAGGATCTATAGCAGAATATGCCACACATGCTTTACTTCCCAATATATTCTACACTCATTGATTGAACTAAAAGCCATTATTCTTCTAATTTCTCCACATCACATATTTACCCGAACTTTAGAAATAGGACCCTGCCTCAATACACCCCTTCTATCCTTATTCATCAAATCTTGCCAATGTTGCCATCTTCAAAACTTCCTGGTATCCATCAAGCTTACCTTAAACACTGGCTTTTTACTTGTACTCTATGTCAAGTGGGAAAACGCATTTAGCCCCAAAAAAGAACACACCCTTGAGAAACTCCCAAAATATAAGTACACACACACACACACACACACACACACACACACACTCAAAACCAGAACAACTATATACCCCTAAAAGATAATAGTTAACTAACAAAAAAAGCTACATTGGCAGGGAGGTGGGGGGGAGGGCAGTGGAGACGATGTTAAGGAATGTCCCACAAAGAGAAAATATATTGAGTCAATTAACAAACTTAAATGGAGATTAACCAGTCACTTAAAAACCATAGCAGCCCAAAGGTGAGTGATTATGCACCTAAAGTTGAAGGGTTCTCCTTGGATTTTAGCTCCATGCCCACCTCACCTCCAGCCACACAGAGTCCATGGGTGATCATGTGAAGGGCTCGCTTGAGCACATGCAGAGAAACATGTACACATATCCAATTTACTAAAGAAAACCAACGCGTATTCTGGATTAGAGGTAGTAAAGGACCTCTTTAGAGCCTGTTTCCTATGATTTAATATATTTATACTAGAGGCCCAGTGCACAAAATTTGTGCACTCGGGGGGGGGGGGGTTCCTTAGCCCAGCCTGTGCCCTCTTGCAGTCTGGGACCCCTAGGGGGATGACCACCTGCTGGCTTAGGCCTGCTCCCCGGGGGATTGGGCCTAAGCTGGCAATCAGACATCCCTCTGGCAGCCCAGCAGCCTTCGGGGGATGTCCACTTGCCAGCGGGGAGCAGATCTAAGCTGCAGTCGGACATCCTTAGCGCTGCTGAGGAGGCAGGAGAGGCTCCCACCATCACCGCTGTACTGGCAGCCATCAGCCTGGCTTGTGGCTGAGCAGAGCTCCCCCATGTGGGAGCACACTGACCACCAGAGGGCAGCTCCTGCATTGAGCGTCTGCCCCCTGGTGGTCAGTGTGTGTCATAGTGACCAGTCATTCCCAGTCTTTCTGCTGTTAGGGTCAGTTTTCATATTACCCTTTTACTATATAGGATAGAGGCCTGGTGCACAGGTGGAAGCCGGCTGGTTTGCCCTGAAGGGTGTCCCGGATCAGGGTGGGGGTCCCGCTTGGGTGCCTGGCCAGCCTGGGTGAGGGGCTGATGGCTGTTTGCAGCTGGTCACACCCCCTTCAGGGTGGGGGTCCCCACTGGGGTGCCTGGCCAGTCTGGGTGAGGGGCTGAGGGCCGTTTTCAGGCTGGTTGGCAACTGAAGCTCCCAGCCTCTCCTTTTTTTCTTTTTTGTTTATTCTGGGATTTATTTACCTTCTATAATTGAAACTTTGTTGCCGTCACTGGAGCTGAGAGCCGGCTCCTACTCGCTCCAGCTCTGAGACCACAGCCTGCTGAAAGCAGGTATCTGGGGTTTGTTTAGCTTCTATAATTGAAACTTTGTTGCTTTTGGAGCTCAGAGCCGGGCTGCAGCAGGTGGGGAACCTTGGCTTCCTCCATCACTGGAGCAAGCAAGCCTCCTGCTCACTTCAGCTGTGTGGCTGCCGGCTGCCATCTTGGTTGGGTTAATTTGCATATCGTGCCAATTAGCCAATGGGAGGCGTAGCGAAGGTATGGTTAATTACCATGTTTGTCTATTATTAGATAGGATGATTAATGGGAAGGATTCTTCTCATGTAAGCAAACTTACACAGAGGTGCTTTTTTTGCCACAATCCCCACTTCCAATCTGACCCAGCTATACCTTTTTGGGGGGGCTGTGTGGCTGGGTTGAAAGAGCATGTAGGAAAAACAAAGTGGTAATCATGGTTATCACAGAAGAGGGAAATTATATGGAGGTTGAGAAAAGAAGAGAAAGTAGTAATTTTACTTTATCCTGCATTGTTCAATGACTTTATAATGAGGATACATATGTTCCGTTACTTCTTTAATTTTTATGTGCTTTATTAATTTATTTGATTTACTTTCTTTGTTGATAATTCATTTGGGGAGTCACACTTACCTATGGTGAAATGTACAGATCTGCAGTGATTCTGAGAAACAAATCTGACATGTAGCCATCACCTCAGTCAAGACAGGGAACGCTTCTTTTGCCCTAAGAGGACGCCTCAGGTCCCCTTCCACTCACACTTTACTCCTGTGGGCAGTCTCAGTTCTGAATTCTATCACTTTGGTTTTGCCAGTTTCTGATCGTTCTTATAAACGGAATAACACACCATTTACTCTTTTCTGTCTCACTCCTTTTGCACAGCACAGTGTTCTTGAGATTTATCTATGTTGACATGTCTCATAATTCATCTCTTCAATTGTTCAGTATCAATTCCACCCTATGAATATATCACAAATGTTAATCCTTTCTCCTTTTGACGGACATGTGAGTTTTTTCAAGTTTGAGACTATTCTTTTTTTAAGTTGTTAACATTTTTGTACAAATCAGTTTGTCAATACACAGTTTTGTTTCTCCACGGGTTTCTCTGCAATAAAAATCTGAGTGGAATTGCCGTATCATGGGAGAAGGTGTATATTTCACTTTAGAAGAAACTGCGCAACAGATTTCCATTCCACCTCCTACCAACAATGTATGAGCTACAATCATTTCTAACATTTGGGTCTAAAACAGTATCCAGTAATTTTTATTTACATTTCTCAAATAACAAATAATGTTGACCACCTTTTCATGTATTTGTTGGCCATTTGTATGTCTGTTTTGGCAAAGCTTTTGTCTTTTTTTATTGAGTTATTTGTCTTTTTATTATTGATGGGTGTAAATTCTTTATATGTCCTGGATACAATTTGTATGTCAGGCACATGTATTACAGTTATTTTTCTTTCAGTCTGTAGCTTGCCATTTCATTTTCTTAATGGTGTATTTTAATAAACCAGAGGTTTTTCACTTTGATGAAGACCAAAATATCCATCATTTTTCTCTTTTATATTTTTTTTTGTGTCATTACAATCTTTGTCTACTGCCAGAGTTAGGAAGATACTTTCCTCTGTTTTCTTCTAAATACTTTATGGTTTTAACCTTTATGTTTAGGTCCATAATCCATATCTAATTTATATTGTATAAGATTGAGGTTTATATTTTCCATACATCTGTTCAGTTGTTCTAGGACAATTTGCTGCAAAGATTTTCTATTTTCCATTTAATTGATTGGGTGCCTGTTTTAAAATCAATTAACCTTATAGGTCTGAGTCTATTTCCAAACTCTCTATACTTTCTATTGATCAACTTATCTATCCTTATGTCAGTGCTACACTGTCCTGATTACCATAGCTTTACAGTATTTAATTCAAGAGCTCAGAATCCTATTTGTTCTACTTTTTTCATGTTGTTTTGGCTATTCTTTGAATTTCCACATAAATTTTATAATTGTCTTATCAATATTTATAAAATCCTGCTGAGATTTTGTTTAATATTATATATGCCAATTTGAAGGATTTTTCCATCTTTTTCTTACTGAATTTTGCTAATCCAGGAAAGTAGCTCTCCACTTATTTAGATCTTCTTTAATAGCTCTCAGGAATATTTTGTAATTGTTGTTGCAAAGGCCTTAAACATCTTTTATTAACTGTTATTTCTAAGCATTTTATATTTCTATTGCAGAAATGGAGCTGTTCTTTTTTAAAATGATTTTCTAATTTTTTGATACTAAACTATAGAAATATAACTGCCTTTTGTACAATGACTTTGCTGAATTCACTTCATTATTTCCTGTAATTGTATTGGAGAAAATGGTCTTCCATGTAAACAAACATGTGGTCTGCAAATAAAGGGTCTTTTTTTTTCTTTTTCCAATTTGGGTGCCTTTTACTTCAGAGATTTAAGATGTTATTCCAGTGTTTTCTGGTTTCCATAGTTTCTGATGGAAAGTGATAATTTTTCCTGGATGTTTACAAGATTTTCTATTTGTCTTTGTTTTTCAGCCATTCAACTATGATGTGCTTAGCTTTTATGATGTGGTTTTTTTTTCCACATTTGAGAAATTTGGAGCCATTATTTTTTTAAATATTTGTTCAGCCAAATTCTTTTCTTTCTCTCTTCTTGTTCTGGACCGTTAATCACATTTATCCCTTTGATGTTGTTCTACAGGTCACCAAGACTTTTTATCTCAGAATAAATAATGTCTATTGACTATCTTCATGTTCACTAACCCTTTGTTCTGCCATCTTCAATCTGCTGTTAAATCCATCCCATACATTCAGTACATTTAAAAAAATTGTAGATACTTGTTATAGTATTTTTATTTTGTTCTCCTTTATAGTTTCCACTTCTCCATTAAGATTAAACATCTGTTCCATAACCTTGACAATGTTTTATGTTTAGCCCTGGAACATATTTACAAGAGCTGCTCTAAAGTCATTTTTCTGCTAGTCCCAACATCTGGATCATCTTAGGGTCAGAGTTGAAGCCACACAAATGAAGCATACTTGTGTTGTTATTCCATTGTATACAGAAACTACTACTTGAATTAAGACAAATGCCCTTTTTTTTTCCTACAGTGACGCCCTTTTGGTTGTAGGGTGCCTGAATTTTATTAAACTGCAAGAGATATATTTCATCAAGACAAATAAATTCTTACTGATTGGAGACAGCAAAATATGTGTGAAGCTTGGACAAAGGATCTTAACTTGCAGGAAAATGAGCATAGTCCATATAGGTAAGAAGAGTGCGGGGGGGGGGGGGATGACTTTTCCAATCTGGGTATCTGAAGATATTGACCATCTCTGGAGTTTCTGGATTTTAAAAGTACACAGATCATGAAAGCTATTTGCATTAGAGAATAGCAAATTCTCTGATACAAATAATTTTTATTTTATTTTTCAACCACAGTTTGCATTCAATACCATTCTGCACCAGTTTCAGATATTCAGCAAAGTGGCCAGAAAAAAACATGCACCCTACACAGTGGTCCCTCCGCTGCTCCAAGCACCCCACCTGTCCCATACCCCATTATCTCAACATCCTTGACTGTATTCCCACACTGCAAACTGCATCTCTGTGGCTATTCTGCACCTACCAATTGGTACTGCTTGGTTCCTTCAAGTTTTCACCCAGCCCCCCTACTTCCCTCCCCTCTGACAGCTGTCAGTCTATTCTTTGTGTCTATCAGTCAAATCATTTTTAAAAGAAATGAAAGTTTTGAAGCTTATGCTATTAATTCTTGCCGTAATAATTCTCTGGGTTTTCACACTCCATGAGTGAGAGTGGTTGGAACCTATACATTAAAGAGAAATTCATCCATATGATGTGTTAAACTGGAGCTGGGTCTCCAGTCATCCACTCACTCATGTCCTTTCCTTCCTCATCTCACCTTCTCCTAAATTTTCTGTAGTCTTCTCCCCCTATACTTACCACATTCTGAGTGTGTTTAGCTAAATAATCACATCATTCTAAAAAGTAAATATACCTTCTGGATTAAAGTTCTCCAGAGGAAACAGAACCATTAAGGGAGATAGATATAGATATATATATATATATATACTAGAGGCCCAGCGCAGGAAATCGTGCACGGGTAGGGCCCCTAGGCCTAGCTTGCAATCACGGCCATCTTCCGCCTGCTCGCCAGTCCCCAGTCCTGCCCCACTGCCACCCACCCGGTGCGCCCCCCCCCCCCCCCGTATGGTTCCCTGTTCGCCATGCTGCAATTGGAGCCTGTGGGCAGGGGGAGGGACCAAGAGGTGGTCAATGCACCTCATAGCAACTGGTCAAGTGGTTGTTCCAGTCGTTATGCCATTATGGTTACTGGGCTTTTATTATATAGGATATTTTAAGAAATTGGCTCACACGATTATGGGAGCTGGTAAATCTGAAATTTGTAGGGCAAGCCAGAAAGCTAGAAATTGAGTTTAGCATGGATATTATAGTCTTGAGTGCAAATTCCCCAGGACAGGCCAGGCTGTCTGGAAACTCGAGCAGGTTTTTTATGTAGAATTCTTGAGACAGAATTTTTGCTTCTTCTGGGAATCTGTCTTTGCTTTTCAGGCCTTCATCTAATTGGATGAAGACTATCCTATAGAGGATAATCTGTTTTACTCAAAGTCTACTGCTTTAAATGTTACCTGTGTCTTTAAAAAAAATACTGTACTTCAGACTAGTGTTTGACCAAACAAGTCGACACCATATTGACACATGAAGTTACTATCACACCTTCCTAAGAGACCCTATTATTGAAGATAGATGCTGAATCTAATTTGACCTAGAATACATATATCACATTTGGCTAAAAAATATAGTTCAAATAAAATTATAATTATAATTTGAATTACTAAACTCATCTGCATGTTTTCTTTGAATCTATATAATATCGATATACATAATAATAAAATCAATAAATCCATTCAATTAACTGGTTATAAGTCAATTTCAATTACCAATTTAACTTTTGGTTACCAGGCAAGTAAATCAAAACAATCAGAGAGACTGGGATAAAAAAATGTTTTTCATTGCTTACAGATTTATGACCCTGAGGTGAGTAAAGTTCTTTATACTCAGAGATACCCTGGTATAGGGTGAGGTCTGAGCCAATTATGATACATGAGTACAGTGGAATCCTAACTACTTGTACATATTCTACCTGTGGAGATTTCATATGTATGTATGAAGAACTGTTCAAAGTGATTGACAAGATGAATTCTTTTGCTGGTTTTAAATACTATGGCTCTGTCTCTCCATATTCTCAACCCCACCCCTGACTTACCCTCTAAAAATAAAGTTAATGTAGGGAGAGCACTACTCCTTAGAGACCATAAAGAGAAACTTGGAATTTAGTCTCAGCTTTACTTCACTGAGGTGATAAAATAAAGAGTGAAGGCAAAAGTTCCAGATGTGAACAAGTATCGGTGGAGAAGAGACCAAACAGGTGTGAGTGCCAGCCAGGTGGGGATGACAGTCACAGTCTGTGACACAAGCCAGCTAGGTTTTGCTCATCTGGAGACCCGGCTGCTGTGGATGGGTGTTCAGTTTGTGCCCTGCAGAGAGCACTGTATTGCAGGTTTACCATTTGCATTACAAATACTATCTATTCGCTCTCAGTCCTCTGGCAGAGCCCTGCAGCAGCAGAGGAGAGCCCCTTCCTACAGAAGCCCACGCCGCACACATGGCCCGCGTGCATCTTATAGGAGAGCGTGTGAACGCTCCTGGCACATCCATAGCCCCGGGGTGGGGGGCACCCTGCCCATCGGAATCCCCAGATCTCACATGCCCAGGGCTCTTAGGGTCCATATTCTATACCACCCAGCAGTCTACAAACCTGACATGCCTCATTTGAGGGGCCAGGTGGGGGTGGGGAGAGGCAGTGTGTGCACACTGCTGGTAGCATGGACCCCTCTGGAGTATTACAGGAGAACCTCAGGCCTTTGGAAAGCACCCCTGGGGAACGAGGAGGAGGAGTGGTGGAGGTGAGTCTACAGTAGCATCTTTTCTGGCTCCGTCACTTAATGAAATGTAAGCTGGATGCTCCTGAGTGAACCTCACAGCCAGGGCTCCCCTGCAGTGACCTACCTCCTCACCCACTTCCTGTCTTTAGGTCTAGAGGGGCAGCGTCCTGCCTTCCTACTTTTCTTGGCAGGGTACATTTATATAATTGCTCAGGTTGTGCAAGAATTAATACACGTTTTAAACTGTTTGCTTGAGGAATGAGCATCCTTTTCGAATGTGCTCATAGACAGCACTTAGGCTAGAGGCAGACATGGAGAGGGGCCCTGAACAAGCCAGTGGGAAGCAACAGAGTCAGAAACAAAAGCTAAAAGAAGCACCGCGAGGATCAGGTCAGACAGGATTGAATTTCAGTCCCCTTAAGCCACCCCCACAGGGGCCTCTCTGAGACTATATTAGCTATAAGTGATTGCTGATGGAAGATGGCACAACTAACACACTTGGTACTTAGTAGGTATATAATCAATATTGGTCTGGTCTTCCCTTAATTCTTCCTTTATCTTCCTCGGGAGATGGGGATGGAAGGAACTCCATGGCAGATTGCTTGTTGAGAATGTGAATTTTAATTATTCCCTTCAATGAAGGGCAGGAACCGGCTTGGCAAGTGTCAAGGGGTTAACAGCCTTCTCTGTTGACTTGTTTCTGTACACCCATCTCCTTTCCTCCTGCTTCCTTTTAGGGCACCGTCCCTTTATCTAGTGCATCCACGTTAATAGAGGATCAACTTCCCCTTTCATGAGACATCGAGGGTAAGGAAGGAGCCACTTCCTCTTTATAGTACTGCTGGAGCATTACAGGAGAAACCTGGCCAGTCAGCACTATGAGAAACCGATGGCAGTATGTGGGTCAAACCCCACCGCACGAGTTCATTTTACTGGGTCAGCAAGTCAGTCTGAGAGCCCAGCTCGGACTGCCCGGAATCCAGCTCCGTCTGCTGAGTGAAAGTTTGATGAACACACTCTCTCATTCATTAACAACAGGTTTAGGTTAGACTTTAACTTATGTGTTCCCCCATCCTCTTGAGATAAGCCATGCAGAACAGTGGCTGCCACATCTTCAGATAACTGACCTCCCAGGCTTTGGTGAAAGAGCAGCTAAGAGGCCAAGAGGGGGAAGCCTCCTGCCAGTGTGGGGAGGCAGCCCAACACACATGCTCTTCTAGGAATTCAATACCTTCCTCAGCATTTGTTCTGCCTGAAATAATACCTATCTCCCTCCAACCGCATTTCACATATGGTGCATGTGACCCTAGCAGCCACGCTGTGAGGCAGACAGGCAGAAGGAAGAAGCCAGAGAGGGGTTTAGAGCAAAAGCAAAAGAGCCTGAAGGAGGAGGCAGCCTGAGGTCACACTGGAAGGTCCAAGCCAGGGCCAGGATGCAGACCCTCGAATTCTATAGAAAGCTGAAACGAGGAGTAGACTTACCACCTGATCTTATTGGAACAATGGAGACTTGAAGTCTACATACTCCGCGTTGGGGCTAGTTCATAACAAGTGTTCAAAAATGAGAAGAATGTGTTTTAGTGTAAAATTAGCAACTGTTGTAACAAATAAGCCCTAAACACGTGATATCTCGAACACCATCAAGTTTATTTCTTGCTCTTTTAAGAACCAAATGGGTATGTTTAACCTGTGGGTGGAGGTCCTCCAAGCAATATTCAGGGCTTGTTCGTCCTGTAGCTTCACTGTCTTCAATATATGACCCCAATAAGTGAAAGGGGACCAGGCATAGGGTCACACATGTGCGGTTTCTAGGCCAGGATAGGAAGTACTGCACAGCACTTCCACTCACACTGCTCTCTAGGCCACACCCAATTGCAAGGGAGGCTGGGAAATGTAGTCGGGCTTTGAACCTGGAGAAGAAGAAATGGTTTTCTAAACAGGAATGTGATTTTCAGAGTAGGTGAACTTTAAAATTATAATTATTTTTCTTGACTGCCCTCTAGGCTGACCTCATTTCTTTTTCCTTTTCAGTTAAACCTGAGGCTCCTTTTGACGTAAAAGTCATCTATCGTGAGGAAGCAAATGACTTTGTGGTGACATTTAATACATCACACTTGCAAAAGAAATATGTAAAAAATTTAATACATGAGGTAGCCTACCACCAGGAAAAAAATGAACATGATTGGATGGTATGTGGGTCAACTACATTTATAGGTTATGAAATTTATAAATATGTGTATATGAATATACTGAATAAATAAGTTACATATATAAATTAAAATATGTAAATGTATTAAACTATAAAATAGGAACTTCTTAATATTATATATATTTTTTCTTCCAGAGGTACATTTACTTTGGCCCTAGGCCCTGGGTCCTAGGGAGGTCCCCTAGTAATTTTGTGCTCAAAATGTACCTTTTACTGAAAAAAGCTTCTAAGAGTAAAAGTTTCAAATCTCCTCTGGCCCAGTCCTCTTCTAACTCTGTTTGCCCGCCCCCCTTTGGGGGAGGGGGTGTTTTGTTGTTGTTGTTGTTGTTGTTTATTTTTATAGTGTTTCTAAATTAAATTGTTGGGCTAACAATATAAGTCAAGACCAAATAAAAATCAATCCTCTTTACTTGGGATCCTTAAAAGGTATCCTATTTAGCACAACTTTCACAGGTAAATCGGGCAAAAACACCACCAAGTCATAACAATTGACTTATGGAAGTTGTGGGAGCAGTGGAATGGAGTAAAAGAAGAGAGGAAGGTAGAATTATAGCTTTTTAGAGGGAAATAGTTTTTGCTCACTCACCTTACCACTCCCTTTCACCTTTTCTTGGGATGTGAAAGGAGAGAGAAGGAAAAAGAAGAGATGGAAGAGTTGGGGGAGCCCAGCTCACCTGAATAAAGACCACGGCACCACTGCCCTCTTCCACCAACTGTCGCATCATTTATGAGCTCAGAGCCTCTGTCAAACCCTACTGCTGGCCCTTCCACATGCCAGCTTTTTCTTGTAACAAATATGAGAGAACTTTGAGCGAATGTCCACATGACTAAAGATGCTCAACTTGAATGAGTTGGGAGATCTGGGCAGCACCTCTTTCTTCATCCTAAAAATGTTGTGGCACTTTTTGCTCTTCAGCACGTGAATTTGTCCAGTACAAAGCTGACACTCCTGCAGAGAAAGCTACAACCTGATGCCATGTATGAGATTAAAGTCCGATCCATCCCTACTGATTATTATAAAGGCTTCTGGAGTGAATGGAGTCCAAGTTTCCGATTCAGAACTCCAGAGGCCAAGGGCCCAGGTGAGAAGTGACTGCAGACTCTGTTTCCCGCAGAGAGCTTTGCAGGTCAAAGTGTGTGAGTGAGAACGAGAGCAAGAGAGAGGATGCCTTTCTTTGGAGAGGGCCTGCCATTGTTGCCCTTTTTGTGATGAACCAGGAAGGAGTGGGAGTTGATCAACTGATGAAGGCTGTCTGGACTCTACTGGCCTGGGTGCTCCTAGGACAGTGATGGCGAACCTATGACACGCGTGCCAGAGGTGACACGCGAACTCATTTTTTGGTTGATTTTTCTTTGTTAAATGGCATTTAAATATATAAAATAAATATCAAAAATGCAAGTCTTTGTTTTACTATGGTTGCAAATATCAAAAACTTTCTATATGTGACACGGCACCAGAGTTAAGTTAGGGTTTTTCAAAATGCTGACATGCCGAGCTCAAAAGGTTCGCCATCACTGCTAATACTTCTGAACAAAATTCCCACCCACTGCCTCCAGTTTACCAATTCAGACTGGGATCTCAGTGCCTGGTGTTTCTAAGGCCCCTCTAGGAAACACTTTTGTGGAAGGCAGATTGGCAGGCTGATGGGGCTCTCCCATGCCCTTCTTTCCAGAATAATGAAAATATCCTGCTGGTGCAGGAAAGGAGAGTGGCCAGAAAAGCCAAAGGACTTGGCTCAGGCAGATCCCTGGGGACCTGAAGCATCGCACATATATCTCCCCTTTGGGGGATGAGATGACTGAGATTGCGAGGAGGGTATCTATTTTATCACCCCCCAGTTTGGCTCCTTTCTCTTGATGACGGGAGTCTAGAAGGGAGTGCTGGTGTCTTTTAAAAAATATTTTTATTGATTTCAAAGAGAGGAAGGGAGAGGGAGAGGGAGATAAAAACATTGATGAGAGAAAAAAATATCAATCAGTTGCCTTCTGCATACCCCACACTGGGGATCGCCCAAAACCTAGGCATGTGCCCTGACCAGGAATCAACAGGCAACTTCCAGGTGCATGGGATGATGCTCAACCAACTGAGCCACACCAGCTAGACAACTGCTGATATCTTTAATGCTAGGTCACTTTCACATTTCAAGTGACAGATGTTCTGAACCTGGTCACCTAAATCAGTGCCACTTACTGAAGTCAAGATTCCACCATAAAGCTATGACATCATCCTGTTCCCTGAAGAACAACATTCAAGAAATAATACAGAACCCGAGTTACTCAATAAACTCAGCTCATCCTGATAATGATGGCTAACTTAGAACTATCTTTGCATTCCAGGAAAGATGGAGCCTGTTCTACTAATAGTCAGCATTCTGAGTTTCTTCTCTGTGGCTGTGATGGTCATCTTGGCCGGTGTGTTATGGAAAAAAAGGTGAATTCCTTTAATCAAATGGGTGGTTATGTGGGATCCCAGAGAGTCAGAACTCTAACTCTACTTACTGATTAGAACTACAAAGGGGACTAAGGCATTTCAGAAATTATAGTGCCAACATCCCTCTTCATTCTCAGGCACTCATGAATTCCCAGTTTCCTAAGAGCTGAAATATATAAACCAAACATCAGGCGAATGCTCCCCACCCCCCAACTTTCCCTCCTAAAGAAGTAGGAGCCCTGCCTCCAGAATTCCAGCACAACTGAAAACACCCATGGAAAAATGTAGAATATATGTGAAGTCTTACTTTAGCACAACATTCATGGGACTTTGGCATTCTACCTTATGAAAAGTTCATGTTTGTTACATCATTAAAAAAAATGATGTTTTAAACACATACCAGTCCATGCTCTAGGAAGATGCTATCAGCACAGGGCCACATATCCCAAGAATGCAAATACTCCAATTTGAAAAGCACCATCTTAAAGCAATTTCCCTGGGTAACTTAGAAAATATTCCTCACTTCTACAAAAATGAGAGAGAATGGGTTGCTGCAAAAAAAGAGAAGGAATAAGATGACAACATATATATTGGGAGTAGATGAGAAGGTCCCATTGTAGCTTCATAACTACACCAAACCACTTCATTGCCACGCCTCATTGTTCCTTTTCTCCAGCACTGTTTCCCAGAGGTGTATCATTATTTTTGTCTCATCCACAGAATAGGTCACTGAAAACCATCTCTGGTCCAACTCCTCCACAGATGGTAGGACACTGATGTCCAAATAAGTCACTTCCCCAATGTGTCCCACCTAGCTATGGCAGAGCCAAGACTAGAAATGCATTCTTCTGATTTCTGGCTCAGAATAAGTGGAAAGATCTATTGTGCCTGCTTCCTATGCCATTCTTCTCATCTATCAATGTCCTCTTATTTCAGAATTAAGCCTATTGTATGGCCCAGTCTCCCTGATCATAAGAAGACTCTGGAGCAACTGTGTAAGAAACCAAAAAAGGTGAGTGCTTCTGATGCTTTTCTGTCACTATGTTCAAGGCAGCCCAACAGCCAGGAATAATATTGCAGGATTAGGAATTGTTGAACCTCAAGTTTTGTTTTTTGGGTATTCCTAACCCAGGATTCCTCATAAGAGTCTAGTTGCAGCTTCTGGAGGTAGGAAACAAAAATGAAATATACGTTTCAGGACTGGAGGGCACAGTTAGTGGTGATTTCAGACCCCAAGTGTCATAGCACCTCCAAAAGCAAAGAGACAATTAGAACATATGGGTTCATCTCTGATATGCTCTGGTAAACCCCTGTCAGAAGTTTTTAGATCTTTTCCTGAACAGCACATTTGACAGTGTGTCTCTCTGGTGCACTCTTTATGCCTTCTCTCTTTTTATTTTGGTGCAGAATTTGACCGTGAGTTTCAATCCTGAAAGTTTCCTGGACTGCCAGATTCATAAGGTGGATGGCATTCAAGCTAGAGATGAAGTGGAAGGCTTTCTGCAAGACACATTTCCTGCACAACTTGAGGAGCCTGAGAAGCAGAGGCTTGGAGGGGGTGTGCAGGGCCCCAACTGGCCAAGCAAGCATGCAGTCATCACCCCAAAAACTTTCAGAGGAGATGCATCCCTCCAGAGCCTGGCTGGGAATGTCAGTGTGTGTGGTACCCCTGTACTCCCCCCCTCCAGGTCCCCAGAGTGCAGGGAAGGTGGCAAGAATGGGCCTCATGTGTACCAGGGCCTGCTGCTTGGGCCTGGAACTACAAATGCCACCCTGCACCCTCCATTTCCTTTCCAATCAGAAATCCTGGCATTGAACCCAGCTTCCCAGGGACAGCTCCTCCTCACCCCCTTGGGATCAAACCAAGAAGAAGCATATGTCACCATGTCCAGCTTCTACCAAAACCAGTGAACTGTAAGAAACCCGGGACGGGAACCAAGTGAACAACAAACATGATTGAGCTCCCACTCTCCCTCACAGCATGAAGAAGACAAAACTGATGCAACCCTCTCTGTAACATACAGGATTTGGAATCATCGCTCCCCCACACCTCCCTCCCCACTTTCAGCGTGTGGCAGGAGCATTCTGCTTCAGATGTCCAAAGGATTCAATTATTTCAGAAACTACAAAAAGCAGAAAAGAGCAAAAGAAAGGGTGGAGGAAAGGATGGAGATGGAGGGGCGAGGAAGGCAGGAGGGAGCCAGGAAGGAAGGTGAGGAGGACAAGAAGAAGAGCTGCTATGATAGGACTTGCTGAGTGTCCGGTACTGCATCCTCACCACTATCCTGGGAGATGGGAGCAATTCTTATTCTTATTGTTTTCCCTGTTATAGATGACAAAACTGAGGCTTAAAGTGACTTGTCCATGCTTCCCACTCAGCCAGGGGCAGAGCCAAAATTTGATGCCCAGAGTCTAAGGGCAGTCTCCCTGGAGCCATGTGCCTTCCTCCTAACTAGGAGTTGTCCCATCCCTGAGTGCCCACCCTCACTAATAACAGGATGACTATATAATTCAAGTCCAAACTGGATCACTTTTGAAAGTGAAAGAAGTTATAAATAACTAGAGGCCTGATGCACAAAATTTGTTCAAGAGTAGGCTTCCTTCCCCCGGCTGCCTGGCACCGGCTCCCCTCTGGCACCCAGAACCTGAGCTTCCCTCCAGCCGCCGGCAGGCACCTGGGACCAGGGCTTCCCTCGTAGCACCGGCTTCATCCAGAAGGTCATCTGGAAGGACGTCTGGAAGGATGTTCAGTCTAATTAGCATATTATGCTTTTATTATTATAGGTTACTCCAGGACAATAAGCATAAACTGGGGGTGTCCCAGGCAAATGGGGACACAGGGTCACCAGAACCAAAAAGCTATAGGGAAGAGAATAGGGGAGAAATGGTGTCAGAATATGTGGAGTACCAGGCATGGCCCACCAAGTCTGCAAAAAGTGAATGCCACAAAGCCCATTTCATTTTGTGTTGTGTTGTGTTTTGGTTGGTTTTTTTTTTTAATTACCCTGGAGGGAGGTGGTAAATGAGAAGCCCTGGATTTCTATTGTTGGTTATCAAGAGCCCAATCCTCTTGCTACCACTCCCAGATGCACATATGGAAGAAAAACCTGCTGTCCACTCTGGTCACCCCAGAGCATGGTAGCAGCGAAGGGGGAATAATCCTTCTGTGTGTATAGAGGCAGCCTCGACCCAATTTCATCTTCAAACTGTCCAAGTTCTGCAGCCATCGATGCCACCACAACCTCAAGGAGATGGAGTTACAATAAGCACATGCAGCATGGGGAAGTGAAGATGGACAGGTTTTGGTTGGGGCTTGTTGTCATTTACCTTTTGTATGTTTTTTCTTTGTTCTGATTTGAATTTGTCTGGGGGGGGTTGTTTTTAATTTTTGATTTTTGCTGTTTTGTTTTGGAATGTCTGTGAAGGGAGTTTCAAGGGTGGACTAACAGATATTATCTATTGGCTTAGACCCAACAGTAATCAGAGCATCTACTCTTCAGCTGGTTCTTACTTTCCAAGTCCTTTTCTCTGAATCAGTAGTAATGAATATAATCCCGTCATCGCTCAGATTTGCTTCATGCCTGTGATCGTCACAGGACCTCCATGAGCGATATCTCTTTCCTTTCCTTGACAAGTATTCATGAAAAGCCTGCTATGTACAAACCACAGGGTTAGGAACAAGAGATCTAAGCCAAATAAGGTTGGAGCCCTGCTCTCATTCAGTGAAAAATTTAATGAAAGTGGCAGCTTTGTAAACAAATGGTTATAATCATATGAAGTGCTATCCTGGAGGCATGTGCACAGTGCCTGCTGGAGACAGAAACAATACCACAGTACACCAGCAAGGAGGAAACACAGAGCCTGCCCATGTGAGCGGAAGACATCTTCCACCAGGTGGGCATGTGTTCTTCACCCTTTGCAGAAATGGGAGCCACGGTGACCTCAAAGAGGAGATGGGCCATCCCAGGAAACCTCCCACCCAACCTGGCTCTTTTGCACCCTATTCAGAGAGGCCCTCTGAAGTCTTTACTGTCAATACCTCCAACTTATGGAAAAATGGAGACACAGAAGACAGGTAAATTACTCAGTCTTCCATGTTAAGTCCGGACTAGAAGCCATAAGTTTGCATCCCTGAAAAAAACAGACAATCTCTTAAAGAAATGAGGAGAAAAGTTGAGCCCCTCCAGGTTCAAAATCCTTCAGGGCTGTTTGGCATAGGTAATAATTTGAATTTAGTGTGAGATTGCCTGTCTGTTCCTGGAAGCATTTATAAACCATGTATCATACACATAATCCTCACTGCTGCTAATGCTTGAATATATATATATATACCCTGAGAAAACGTATGATGTAAGGAGACAAATTTTCTCTGATCAACCACCCTTTGGATTTTTATTAAGCAAGAAAAATTTCTGATCGGAGACTATGTGTGAATGAGAGATGAAAACTGCTAGTTCTGTAGAGCGAGAAATGAAAAGAAAACTGATGGAGAGACAGCGGAAGTTGGTCAATGAAACAACCTAAAGTAGGGAGCCCTGCTTATTTGGTTGATTTTCTACCAGTTTTTGCCTCTCTGTCACCCTGGTTTCCATGGGAATTTGCTTCAGAAAGCCGAGTGTAGGCTGTTTCAGATGCATATGCTTGTGTTTTCATAGCATTGCTAGAGGGGCTTTGAGATCGAAGAAGCCAGGAAGATGGGAACAATCCATGGATGGACAATTGGAACCATACAGATCTGATAGCATTTCTGCCAGCTCAGTGGGTGTTTTTTATTGGGGGGATGGGGGGTGGGGCTGTTATTCTTGAAAACATCCACTGTTCACTACAGTAAACCTTCCTCATTTGACCATGTACTTTCCACATGCATTACAAACATTTTTGCAGAGCTGCTAAGTATATAAGTCTCTGATATTTAATTAAATGCTATGAAACGCTCCATGACTGTGCGTGTCTTCTGTGATAAATACGGACGGAGGGACACCCACAACGGGCCACAGTTCTCCTCAGCCACTGGAAAGGACCCATTCTGGTGCCACCTGCTGTCATTATATGGGTTTGGGTTTTCAGAGGAAACTTTTTCATCAATTAAGTAATTAATTCACAAATTAATGAATTGACAGAAATTTGTTGAGGATCTGCTGTGTATTCGTTTGCACTGTGCTGGGCATTGAGCTTACAAAGATGAGAGGGAATGGTCCTAGCTCACGCTCACATGGGGGCAAAGACACACAGGAACCGTTACAATGTCGTATCATGACTTTAAAGCAAAGTATCAGGATTAGTCGCTTTAAGCAATAAAAGTCAATTTGGCTAATTTCAGCAGAGAAGGAATTGATAAAAGGCTTTAGAGAGCTCACAAAATATCTGGGAGAGTCAAAGAACCAAACATGGAGGCCACGAGACACCCTGCATCTCTATGACCGGCAGCTCCAGAAGCTGAGAGCAGCCACCTCCCTGGCCACCAGCAGCCCCAGAGCAGACTCCCAGCAGTGCCTTCACGTCCCTGGCTGCTGGTTTACAGGCAGAGTTGATGCCTGTGGTCAGTTGCAACCATGCTCAGTTCATGTGCTGGGACGTAGCCATGGGTAGGAACAGGCTCTGCCTCAGAGAGTGGGGGGTTCCCCAAATAAAGGAAGGGGGTTCTGCTGCTGGGCAAGAAACACACACACACACACACACACACACACACACGGATGCCTTAAGGAAGAAGGCCCAGGAAGGGTAACGTAAAGAAAGTCCACTTAATGTGGTAGCAGAGAGTGAGTAGGAATGTGCCAGACCAAGGAGCGTGGAGAGCAAAGAGGACATTTCCAAGAGAGGAAACAGCATGTTCAAAGTCACGGAGCCACGACAGACTGTGGAACATGTGGGAGTGACAGATACACTGGGTGATGTCTCCTTACCTGTCTCAGCTGGAAGCGATTGGGGGTTGGTGCTTACTCCTGAAAGTCAAACACAGGGCACTTTCACAAAAAAATAATAGGCATCTACCTGTAACACTTTATTTTAATTAAAAACGTATGTCTGTATGGCCATTCATCAATCTTCTGTTCCAAGGCCATGGCTGTTCCTTTGAGTGATGGGTCACTGATTATAGTTTCATGCTGCCTAGAATTCATAGGGAATGCACGCTATAACACATCCTCTGATCTTTAGAATTCTGCTTTTTTTTTAAAATGAAAAAGATCTTTCCAAAAAATCCAAGTGCAGTTGCCTAACTTTTAAAGACACCTGCCACTCCAATCTTTTGCCATCACCTTTCCAACCCTATGCTAGCAGAATTCTTGCAACCTGCCTTTATCAAGTCTTTTCACACCATTCAAGATTGTTCTGATAGATCAACATCAGTCTTCCTTTGTATACCCATGTTTCATCAGCTTGCATCACAGCATTGCAATAGCAAGTACAGCTGGCCTACATAGGTTTGGGAACATACACGACGGACTGTGCAGGATACGCAAGAGGACAGCCAAGTCTCAAGGTGGGTGTCTATGTATCTCATGGAGAAAATGGCAAATGCTGGGCCATTTGGCAGGTGGCTGAGTGGAAACCATCGGTGGGCATCTACTTAGCTCAGCATTCCTAGTCCAGAGAGGCTGCCGAGCAGTGGCTGAGATGACACTTGGCAGAACTGGCGGGGGGCCATGGCTGAGCAGCTGACATGCCAGTCTAAGAAGTTTTGATTTAGTCTGGAGGGGAAGGGGGTACTTGAGAGAATTTTAATCAGGGGTGTGGCATAATAAATTCCCAGGGTTTATGGAGGAATCCTAATGTACCTTCTGCTTACCCCTCATGTCCCCACACTGATGTGTAATTTCCTAATTTGTCTGATTCCCCTCTGAACTTCTAAGCAC
This sequence comes from Myotis lucifugus, assembly GCF_000147115.1. Classification (NCBI taxonomy): domain Eukaryota; kingdom Metazoa; phylum Chordata; class Mammalia; order Chiroptera; family Vespertilionidae; genus Myotis; species Myotis lucifugus. The sequence goes on from NW_005871116.1 coordinate 1,610,065, forward strand.
TCTGGCAGAGAGGACAATGACTTATTGAGATTGATGCCAATTGCTAAACACGGTCTCTAACATCTAGAAGACACGCAATCATAAATGTGGAGTTCATGAATCAACCACTCGTGAATGACATTGTATCTGTCCTTGTGTTTCCTGGTGGCCATTCAGGATCGAAGCATGCCAGGCCAGGATGCTCAGGCAGGCAGAGGCAGGCACTGCCTCCCTGAGAGGATAGTACATGTGCACTCACGTGGAAGAAGTCGGTTGTCTTCCCCATCCCCAGCTGCACTCTTAACCACTGTGACCACAGAAGTGGGGAAACAATAGGGTGGGGTGGAGAGAGAACTTTCCAAAGAGAACTTTCCAAAGTTTCATCTCTCTGATGAATATCTGCATTGTCATTTTGTTTGTTCATGTATTTACCTTATTCTAGATCAACTTCTACTTCTGAATGTTAATGGTTTGCGTCATTTGTGTGGGATTTGTATGTAGCTTGCAATGAGGCAGCTGTTCAAAGAAAACAAAGCCTGGTGAGTCCACAGAATACACTCACACTCCTCACGACACGGGTAAATACCCAGGGCAAATAGCACGCCCAGCCCCTGCGGTTTGAAAAACAACATTTCAATGCTGAGTTCTGCAGGAGCATTTGCATTAGTCTGGTGGCCCCTCCCCGGGAAATTGGGGGCCGGTTCTTTGTCTACTCTGGGTAAAGACTTCTCATCAAGGAGAAGGACTCGCAGGGGCTCCGAAGGACTTTTTCTTTTTACTAGAAATTAGTTTCTGCAAAGTATAAACTGTGCTAGTCACCAGACAAAAATGCAAAATAACCAGGAAACATTTTAATATTAAAATAAAGATACTGTTATCCATTGACAACAGCACAATAGTAACGTGCTAGCCTGAATGCATATTAGAGAAAATACAGTAATCTTTATTATCCATCTGACCAGTAGGTTGGATATAAAGGTACATATGTACTCAACAAAAGAGGCATGGGAGACTGAGAGAGCAAGTCAATCTTACTGGAAGATTGAGTAAAGCACACATGTCAAACTCAAAGGCTAACACGGGCCAAATAAACAAGGTTCAAGTGTATGGGGCCACAAAAAAATAATTTTCATAGAAACGTGGGTTTATTTCGATAGAGACATGCTGAATACAAAGGACTAAAATAAATGAGTCATCGTTAACATGAAATAATAGAACATTTTAATAAAAATTAATACTTTTTCTTGAACGTTAACTTACCAGACACTGAATAACTGCACAAATTAATAAGCGTAACGCAAATAAACCTATTTTTCTTGTTCTCCAAAAATCAATTATTTCCTGTTGCGCACACCAAACAAGTCAGTCCAAGACTAATGACGTGGCCATCGGCTGCTAAAATATTCGCTGGTAGTATTAGTGGAGAGAAATGGTGCGCCTGCGGTAAGGCGCTTAAGGAACATGAATGCAACACGATTATAGTCATCAGTCATTATCGAACGTTGTCCTTCATTATTAATAATTATGTATAACAGGATATTGTAAAAATTAAGTTATAAAAATTTTATAATGGTTTTGGTTTCTTACATACCGTTATATTGGCTGGGCCACAAAAATATTCGTTGTGGGCTGCATGTGGCCTGTGGGCCCCAAGTTTGACATGCTTGATATAAAGGCTTTAACTTGTAAATTGGGCCTTGAAATATGAGCTAATGTAGTGAATAACGACTTATCTAGTTACTCTGTTTCAACCCCACCTAGGAGTACTGTAATTCATTCTGGCCCTACCCACCCAGAATTAAGGCAGACCCCACAGGTTCCAGGGCAAGATCCTCAACAAGAATTCTCTGACATCAGATGCTACTTCTTACTTTGGGGGTTCCCAGGCCACTTGTACTTCTGTATTAGTCAGGTTCTCCAGAAAAACAGAACAAATAGTGTGTTGGGGTGTGTGCGTGCGTGCGCGCGTGTGCGTGTGTGTGTGTGTGTGTGTGTGTGTGTGGTATAGAGAGAAAAGAGAGCTTTATATTGAGAAATCAGTTCATACCACAGTGAGGGCTGACAAGTCTGGTATCTACAGGGCAAGCTGGCAGACTGGCATCAGCAGGAGTTGAATTTGCAGTCTTGGTCTGGATTCCACAGGGCAGGCCAGGCAGGCTGGACCCTCAGACAAGGTTTCTGTATGGAAGTCTTGAATTTATAGCCAGCTGGTTAAAATGCAGGTCCCCGTGACCTCCTCAGTTTCAGTAATTTACTGGAATGACTCACAGAACCCAGGAAAGCTCTACACTTTCAATTACAGTTTTATTATAAAGGATATAAATCAGGAGGACCCGCCAGATGAAGGGACACATGGGAAGGAGTCGGAGAAGAAATGCTGAGTGCTCTCTCCTCTCCTCCTGGAGTCCAGGAGGGTCACCCTCCAGCACATCCACACATCAATGTGTTCACCAACCATTGAGCCTCCGTGTTCAGAGGTCTTAGTAAGGTACATGATAAGATGGGCTTGATTACATCACTGTCCATGGGCCTGAGCTCCATCTCCAGCTCCCCTCTGGTCTTCAGAAGGTGGGCTGGCCCAAAGTTCCAAGCCTCTAAGCAGGTGGTTGGTCTTGCTGGTGCCCAGCCCCCCTCCTGAAACCAGCTAGGTGGTCCTCACCCTGAGTCACCTCCTTCCCATGGTTTAGTAAACCGTGTGGATTTAGTCACATTATCTTCTGATTAATTTCCCCTCTACTACGAAGCAAGGAAGTACCTGCTGTCTGTGGTCAGTTCACTGGGCTACGGTAAGCTACACTCCAAATTACAAGGAAATACTAGAGCCCTCACAGCAGCACTAAAATTACACTGATATTTTTTCTTCTTCTTCTTTTTTAAAATATATTTTTATTGATTTCAGAGAGGAAAGGAGAGGGAGAGAGAGAAACATCAATGATGAGAGAGAATCATTGATTGGCTGCCTTCTGCAGGCCCACACTGGGGATCAAGCCAGCAACCCAGCATATGCCCTGCCTGGAATTGAACCCTGACCTCCTAGCTCATAGGTCAATGTTCAACATCGAGCCATGCCGGCTGGGCTACACTGATATTTTATACACAGTGAATGAACAGAGGTATATAAAAGCACACTGTAGAGATAAGCATCGCCCCCAGGCAGGCCCGGCAGGGCTGACCGTAATGATGTCACTGACAAGTCTAATGAACACATCTAACGTGAAGAGTGTGTCTCTCCTATGGGCTGTTAGTCAGCTGTGAAGAGAGAGGTCAGAGAGGGCATCTCTGTTAGTCCTCTCCAGGGACTATTGGCAAGAGAGTAATATGGTCTCCTTGGCAAGATGAATACGATTAACTGTCAGCCTAATTTCACTAAATACTTAATCTTCATACCCTTTGTTCTGGTTCCAATGGCCAAAGAACCTCATAATTATAATTAGCTTTCCAACGAGAGATCTGACACTAGGGCAAAAATTTTCTCACTTAACACATAAATAACGTGTTCCAGTGTGTGTGAGAGGACATAGCCACAATCCCCACAGAAAGACCTCAGTTCTACACTTCTCCAACCTGGCGAAGAAATATCTCACTCCATGTTGGCTACCCAGACCACCGAGCATGCCTCCGTGGGAAAAAAAGGGGGGCGGAGGCAATGGGGACTGCTATTTCAATCGGCAGAGAAAGCTAGTTGTCCACCACATTTTGAGCTCTCCTGATTTAGATAGTTTTTCACTGGTAATAAGGCTTCCTGCCTGGAATTATCCTTCCCTGCCTCCTTTGCTCTCAGATGTAAACATGTGACTAGTTATCATCCAAGCAGAAGTGATGGGTGTCACTTTCAGACCAAAGGATATCATCAATCACAAAGCCCTAGAGATAGCAGAACCACAGAATGAAGCAATCTGCCACCCGGAATCACTTCATGGGGGACGATGAACAGCAGATGCATGACGCTATCTCATGAGTGAAAAATAAATGCAATGTTGTTTTGTTCAATATCATTTCATCATAACATTGATGAGACGCTGTGGGAACTTAAATTTTGTTTCTATCAATTAGCCTGTGGTAGAATCGGTTTCATTATGTCATTTCAGTTTAAGTCACAGAACCGAACATTAAGTGGGGACTTACTATATTGTGTTTGAGCTTTTATAAATGTGAGGGCTTATTTGTTACATCAGGTGGCATTACCCTAACATACCACGTGTACATTCTGTTGCACTGCTTACAGTATCAGGGAATAAATGGCTAAAAGCCACCCAGTACTGAGTGCTACACTGTCATTCTCTCATATCCTCTAGCCCAGGTGAGGTTCCGTGACCTGGTCTCAACAAACATGAGAATTGGATTCTCCAGGGTAGATTAATGACTTGGCATTTCAGTTTTAGCATCAGTGCTCTGAGCTTGCTCAACAGAGGTCTCTCTTAAGTTAGAGACCAACTCTCGGTGGGCTGACACAGATCTTTGAGTCCAGAAGATCCGCAGGACTCAGTCCTGGACTAGGAGAAATGTTCTGATGCCACCACACAAGGCCTCTCGGAAGTGCTATTGCTCTCCTAACCATACCTGGGAGGCACAAACGTTGTATTTGATGCTTCCTTTATACTTCTATGACTTTAAAGACAAGGAGAGGATGGCCCAGCTGTCAAAAATCATAAATTATGATGGCCAACCAAAGGTAGGCAAATAATAAGCTAAATGCACTGCAAATGTACAAGCTGGTATATCTCTACCCTTGCTACTCAACGTGTTATTTGAAGACCAGAGGCATCAACATACCGGGAGCTTGTTAGAAAGACTGAAGTTCTGACCCTACCCTCCCTCCCCCGCGCCCCGCCCCCCAGACTTCAGAATCAGAATTAGCATTTTAACATGATCCCTGTGATCTGCATGCTCCTTAAAGTGTGAGAAGCTTGGCTTTTTCCTTCCATCTCCTCTCTCACCCTCAGCTCTACATTTTTTCCAAGAAAAAGGGCCTGTGGGTATGTGTGTAATCAACTTACAGACTTTCTTGTATCCTGAGAAGCAGTTATGAGGAAGAGAAATGGGTCTGAAAACCCGGCATCAGCTGGCCCGTGGAGGAAACCTAGAATGGGTTTAAAAGACTAAAAATAGTGTCAAAGTCCTGGTCTCCCCTGCAGCTCCAGAAAGCCTTCCGGGTTCCAGTAGGCACTTCCCTTTCCCCGTGCCTTCTCCTTCATCCTCACGGCCTGATCCAGCAGGTGTGCCCATTCCCAGAGAGGAAGCTGGGCTCCCTCACCTTCCTTTCCCACCTGATGCACTTATGTCCCCAGTTCATGGACGTGTGGGAATTTTCTGAGTTTATAGCCCTGTTTTAAAATATTAAAATAGCCCCAAAGTCATTAAGTTTTAGAGGAAAACCAACTTTATTCATAAAGTATTCACCAAGAGAAACATTAAAGCAAGCTCAGGAAATTTTACAGTGAGACGTCCCTCCAATCCTTTCATTATCATCTCCTGCTATGGACTCCAAAGACAGTAAACCAGGTGAAGGTGTGGGGAGCAGCTATGGTTACACCTGTGAGAGGAAGAGCTATAACAAGAAGCGCATTAGTTCCCTAAGAACTACCTCCCAGCCCCACTACAAATGGTCATCTTCTTTCCTTCCTTCCTTTCTTCCTTCCTTTCTCCCTTCCTTCATTTCTTTCTTCCTTCCTTCTTCCGGTTCTTCCTTCTTTATTATTTAAAAACATATAAATATATCCTCAGGCATTTAAGGAAATGAACCTGTCCAGGTAATTAAGTAAGATAACTGGAGATCTATTGCTTTTACAATTCCAGGTCGTTCAGAAACTTTAGTTCACACCTTATTAAAATCTAGAGCATTGGACTTCTTTCAAGCTCATCCCACTCTCCAAGAGTCCCTGATTTCCAAAGGAATTAACAGACAGAAGTCATAATCTCCAGGATTTTCTCATCATTAAAATGAAATAGGCGTCGGTGTCAATAGAAGCACTAACACCAGCATAATAGTTCAAAAAGTCTTCTTTTGAAACCTGAGGGGGGTAAAAGGCAAGGGAAAAAGAAGGGAATGGCGTCAAAATATGGGAATCACAGTAGAGCATTTTACATTCTTCCTGAACTATTTCCTGTTGGGCTTGATTCGCCCCTGGCAGGTAAGCTGGGTCAGGTGAGTGGGGGCTGGCTTGCCTTGCCCTCTATCCCCTCTAAGCGGGCTCTCGGAGGCGGGGCATCTGCAGGAGCCACCAAAGACCCACCTGCCCACTGGCCAGCTGCAGCTCCCCCAGGGCCCTCCCATGTTTGCATTCAGATAAAAATTACTATAATGAAAAGGTGAGCTCCTCAGGCACACTTTCGGCCACTCAAAGCCACTGCGTGGCTGGTGGCTGATGGCTGACATCTTGGAGAGAGCAGACATGGAACATTCCCATCTTCGCAGGAGGCCCCGCAGGGCAGCCCTGCTCTGGAGCATACTTCCTGTGAGCATACTGGTGCCTATTATTAATACTGTAGGGTAGAGCAGTTACTAGCTAAGGGAACAGGTAGGGAAAGGAAGGGAGTCTAGACCACACACCTCGGCAGGGACAGAACAAGAGAATGGGACACGTCCCAGGGTCCTTGGGCACCGAGGAGTACATGACGTGGTGCCTGGCATCCAACTGCAGGGCACAGGGACTAGCCTGTGGGAGGTGCTAGAAGGCAAACTCCCCCAACTTCTCAATTAGCCAGGATAAGTGTGAGTGCTTCCTGGTGGTCCCCACGCCTCCTACAATGGGCAATGGAGTTAAGAGCAAAGACCCAAAGAGCAGGAGTCAGCCCTAGGCTCCATCTCTCTCTCCTTCACCTTAACCTCCCCTGTTGCTTAACACCAGCCCATAGAGTAATACTGTTCCCCACGGGCCTGGAAGGGTCAACTCTTCAAACTCTCGGTCTTGGCTGTCATCACAAGGGTTTTGTGGGTAATTACAGTTTGTTCTTTTAAGAGCATGAGAGAGTACAATTCGAACAGGACTTTATCATTTTCAGCGAAGAGCTTTTATCACCTGTGACTGAAAGGTCACACAAAGAACATTTTTAAATGGTCCGAAAGCACCATCGGGGAGGCAAACTTTCAAAGAAGTGTGACATGTAACATGCTAGCTGATAAGAAGAAATAGATTTGGAAACTTTAAGGGTGTTTCATACAAACCTACATGAACTTCCTTATTGCATGAGTAGCTAATGTTTCAAGATGTAAATTGAGGAAATTCTCTTAAATCAGAACTGTGTCAATGGTGAGGCACAGTTGAAACGGAAAACATGACAAGGTTGGCATATAAACTAAACCAGTGGTTCTCAACCTTCCTAATGCCGCGGCCCTTTAATACAGTTCCTCATGTTGTGGTGATCCCCAATTTCATTGTTACAAATTGAACATAATTAAAGCATAGTGGTAATCACAAAAACAATATGTAATTATATATGTGTTTTCCGATGGTCTTAGGCGACCCCTGTGAAAGGGTCATTCAACCCCCAAAGGGGTCGCGACCCACAGGTTGAGAACCGCTGAACTAAACTTAGTGGCTTAAAACTTCTCCATCTCTGGTTCCTAGAAATGATGTCCTAAATATTGCCATTAGAGATGAGTTCTTGTTTTCAATGCATGGGTAGCTTACCACTGGGAGCTTTGTATAGCTGTTTAAAGAAAACATTTTTAAATTTATATGACAGATATCTTGGAAATTCTGCTTTATCATGGTTTTTTTCAGCATAATTGCTATTCAATTTCTATTTTCAAATACTACCAAGAGCTGGGCGAGAGTGACTCAGCTGGTTGAGCATCGTCTGTGCACTGAAAGGTTGCCAGTTCGATTCCCGATCAGGGCACATACCTGGGTTGCGGGGTTGATCCCTGGTCAGGGCGCATACAGAAGGCAATTGATGTTTCTCTCCCACATAGATCTCTCTCTCTTTCTAAGCAGGTACTCGGATGAAGGTTAAAAAAAAAATACTATCAAGATAAGATTTACATGTAGGAACGCCTCTCTATCTAGAAAGTAACTCGTGTTACAGTTATGCAAATAAAGCACTGTTGACTAAGAAGTGGCCTGGGACTGTTTTAAAGGGCATGTGGGAAATTTTTATGAACAGCATACTAATTACATGTATATGCAACTAAATATCTCCAGGTATCTGTGGAGCACATATGAATGTAATTAAGTATGGCCCATATAATTCTTTTCAAATTACTGAAAATGCCCCCCCCTTTTTTAGTATAGATGAAACAAAAGTAAATTTTCACTCAGACTCTATCTAAATGAGCTCAATTAGTGGAGCCTGAATTAATGGTAATTTACTATGCTCGCTTTGTAGCTTCAAAGACAAGTAAATGGATGTTGAATGATATTGCTAAATGAGATTTTAGGCATGACTAAGTATGAAACTTGTGGGATGATGTTTGAATTCCCAGTTTCCTTGGAAATGAAAGGAATGACCTGGGTTTGCTAAGGTAATGCCCGACCTTGGGTAATGGCCTACGTTCCTATAGCACTTTATCCCACCAACCTGGAAACAGGCCGAGGCTCCCTCTAACCCTGGGAGAAGCAGCCACTCGGCCACCTGGCATCTTCTCTCCCTTGAGACCCCCATGCTGTCAAAGTCTCTCTCAGAGCACAGATTAGCATCAGTTCTGCAGGTGGCCTGAGCGTTTCTAGGAGACCAGCAACTCAGACCTTTCAAGTTCAAGATCAAGATGTTCCCAGAATCAACACCAGCCTCTGAGTGCCAAGCATAAAGGTCAGTAAAGAAAAAGTTACTCGAGTCTTGTAATGACAGGATCACCAACTAGATACTCAGATCTCGCGTCATTTCAGGGGCTTCAGCTCTGGGTCCTCATGAACTGACTACAGAGCTAGCGCAGGAGGAAACAGGAGATGAACGATAGTTCCATGGGCAGCGTCATGTAACGCTGGGTGGGACCCTTTGCACATTTGAGCTGCTTGCCCCTGGTCCAATGCTGGAAGCAAGACCAGCAGCTGGAAGTCCCTGGTGCTCACAAGAACTTTGGCGAAACAGAAATTACTCTTAATACTCCATAGAAATAATAAGTAAATACATTCCATTTGGGATTCGTGGGGAGAAGAATCTAGAACAAAAGAAATAGTTGATCACATGTTGAGATGGCCTTTCCCCATGCAGTATACCTTTCTGGTGGTTGCAAGTTCCTTTGTGGAAGCCTCGGCTCCTGGCCGGCTGGCTGCTCATGTTTGCAGGGGCTTCCCTCCCGAAGAACACCTTCCACTCTGCACTGGCTTTGGCAGAGCAGGTGTGAGAACGAGACAAGCAGCCATGCTATTCTCAGAGAGGAAGAGCTGTTTCACCACAGCCTCTCACCGCACCCTGAGAGGGCAGAAAGGCCGCCGCTCACACAGGCTTCTCAAACCCCCATCAATCATCTGCTTAGGTTTCTCTTAACAGATTCCACCCGGCATCTGTTTTAGAACCCTTACTTTTAGGGGATTCGTTTCGTGGGGGCATTTTAATCACAATAAAAGAACTAGCTCTCTCCAGCAACGTTGTGCAGTTTTCATATAAGCAACTTGGACAAGCAAAACTGTGCTTAGAGAGATTGGCTTTCAAAAGGATCAATTACACATAAATAACATTATTCGCAATCTATCAGATCCTTGGCGCCTTTGTTTTTCCTGGAGCCAGAAACATTTCTAAAATTTGAAACGCTGTTGCCTCTTTCAACAAGGTCTTAATTTAAAAGAACAGCCCGTAATTTCCAGGAAAGCAAGTGTGATGACTAATCTTGAAAACTGGAATGTGTGAGGTTTTTCATTCTAAGCCCAAAAGAGATAAGCGTAAATCCAGAAAGGTATACTACTCAGAGGGTGTTAGTAGAATTTCGTGAAGGGGGAGGAGAGAAGGCACCCACACACCGTCCAAGAACACATTGGTTACATTAATCTCTCCACCTGATTAAACATCAGCAGAATGGACGTCATCCCTAGGTAGCCTGATGCGGGTTGAATCATTACCCACTGTTCTTGTGGCTCAGTGAAGCGTCCGCATTGGCCAAGAGAAGTGAAGGGCCAACTGTCTGCCTCCAAGAATAGAGGGGGCTTTCCTTGCCTCGTCTTGATAGATTTTCTACCTTCAGCAAATGTCCTACCTCGTTCCTCAACACTCTGCCATGTGAAGGCCCCCGCAGTCCTGGCTGCTGACGCTGAATGAGACTCAGAGAGGGGAGTTTCAGTAGCCATGCTTTCCGCCTCTCTGATCGCTTAACAACCATGGGCTGTGAGTTGGGTTTGAAAGCCAGTAGTTTTGTTTGCATTTATTCTAACTCAGTGATGGCGAACCTTTTGAGCTCGGCGTGTCAGCATTTTGAAAAATCCTAACTTAACTCTAGTGCCGTGTCACATATCGAAATTTTTTGATATTTGCAACCATAGTAAAACAAAGATTTATATATATTTTTAAATATATTTTTATTGATTTCCGAGAGGAAGGGAAAGGAAGAGAGAGATAGAAACATCAATGATGAGAGGGAATCACTGATTGGCTGTCTCCTGCACTCCCCCCACTGGGGACGGAGCTCGAAACCCAGGCATGTGCCCTGACCGGAATCGAACCCGGGACCCTTGAGTCCAGAGGCCAATGCTCTATCCACTGAGCCAAACCAGCTGGGGCAATATTTATATTTTTGATATTTATTTTATATACTTAAATGCCATTTAACAAAGAAAAATCAACCAAAAAAATGAGTTCATGTGTCACCTCCGACACGCATGTCATAGGTTCGCCATCACTGTTCTAGCTCATTGCTCTACTGCCAAGGATAGAACCTGGCACATAGCAGAGGATCAAGAAATACTTTCTGATGGGATGTATTTTCAACCTAAAACCATGATGTGTGCAAAGTCAATCTGCAGCCTACGTAGAGGGGCCCAACCCAACATGACCCCCACACATGCCATCAAGTCACAAAGAACAACACACCGTCCTCCAAAGTGCTACCAGGGTCTGGGAAGAAATCCTATCCAGGTTTGAATGTCTGTGTTAAGACCAGCCCCTCGGACTGGCTGGAAGAATTCTGCCTCAGTCTACAACTCATCCCAGTGGGTCTTAGATTTCCCATTTGCTTTATGAATGGAATTCCAGCGGATGTGAACCAGTGGCTGAGTCAGGGCCCCCTCCATTCTTCCCTAGGTTTGCCTTTGGGGGAGTTAGAACCCAGATTCAGCATGTTATTAGTGGCTTGTTCGGACCAAACCTGACTCTCAGAATTTTTACATACATTTGTTAAAGCTGCTAATTTCATCCTCTTTTCTTCTTTGTTTAATTCCTATTTGGGGCCCAGGCCCAAGAGGTAAGGTCTTCAAAAGGGTTGCTTAGGAAACTTTCTTGTGTTGTATCTTCTGACCCAAGTGCTTACGTTTTAAATTGATAATGGGGTGATGTTTAAATTGTGTAAATTGTGTAAGTTAAATAAACCAAAAATAGATCCAAAAGTATTAACAAATGATTTTTAATGGCCTTTCTCTGTTCCTCCCACTGGGATGAGACGCAGAATAGGAGAGGCGTGATCCTTGCCTGTGATCTTGCTTACGGAGGGCGAGAGGCCGTTGGTGAATCCTTGCTCGTGGGCTCAGACCAAATCTGCTAGAGGGGCGGTGACTGAATGTGACCAAATGCACTGTGAGGCACGGGTTATCTAAGATCTGAGAGCTCTGCCCTGGGCCCCAATTAGACAGGAAGCACAGTGCAACGGGGGAAGACGAAGCTGATAGCTGCAGCCCAGTCCTCGTTCAGAATCACATGCTAACTCTACGGCCCAGTTAAGCGGAGCCATGAGTCATACCCAGAATCAAAGACACAAATCTATCTAGAGCAGTAGGCTTGAAATCCACCGTGTCCAGGAAACTGGGGACCTGGCTGTAGCCACAATCTGCATAGTGCAGGCTCCATAGAACATGGGTATCTCTTCTACACATTTCTTCGTCATCTCTTCCGGATTTCTACATCATTTCTATATCCTCCCTCATGACACTTGGCATCTTCTGACCTGCCAGCCTCGATAGAAGCGTGGATAATCAATCCAATGGAAACCCAGACTTGTGTAATTAATTCCAGGGAAAGAGGAATTGTAGAGAAGTTAAATTACAGTAAACTACTTAATATCTTTGTTTCTGCCCTAGAACATGCTGTTGGCATGGGAGAAACAGTGGGATGAACTTGAACTCAACTATAATCCTAGTTTTGAGCTGATGTTTAATCACTTGGGGCCATGAGGCTGTACCCAAGGCCCTGGTCCCCAGTTCATACATTTAGAGCTTCCAGGCAGTTCTTATCCTCAACAAAAATGTCCCTCTTGCAGCCTGTGATGAGGGTGAGAGTTTAGCTTCTCAACAACAAACAAAGTCATTGAAGGTGTCTCCCTTAATACCTGCTATAATTCACCTCTGAAAACATCTACTTCTACCATTTTTAGGTCAATGTATATCCTGACCTCAACTTCCAAGTCTGAGAAATAAAAAGTAAACAAGTGAACTGATACAAAGCATGGCAGTTATGTTCAGACCCTCAATCCAGAGTCACTTAAAGATATAAGATCTTAAAAAATACCATTGTCCCGATCCATGTCCCGAAACCAGGGAAAGAGGAGCGAGAAGGGGGGCGTGTCCCCAAGGAAAAAGATAGACTGGTCATTACGCTCAGCACCGTAGCCAGAGGGCTGGCGAGTGCTTATCTCTGGCCCAGACACAGAACACAGCGGGAGGGCTGTAGCTCAGCAACTACTTCCCAGGGGCTGAGGCTGCCTGTGTGCAGAGGACTTCCCCAGGGAGCTGCTGGCACATGAACGACAGGCATGGAGCCGGGAGGAGAATGCTTTGAGCCACGAAGCGTCAGGAGGGACAGTCTGCTTTGGAGCATGGCTGTGACCTTAGTCTGTGTCACACCGACCTCCCTGTGCTGGTGGGAAAGTCAACGCTGTTGGCCAACAGCAAGGAGAGGAGGGAGGAACAGTCCTCCAGGCGAAGGCTCCCTGACACGGTCTGCGTGCTCACAGGATGACACGCCCCCACCGCGGAGAGCACAGCCCAGCCTCAAACTTCAACCACAGAAGCACTGAGAACAGTCCTGGCCCCGCTGCTCAGGGAAACGGCCCCCCGCCTCACACCAGCCTCTACAATGACCCCAAAATGTCATTTTAAATCCACTCCCCTAACCGAGGCTTCCCTAAACTGTGGTCAGAGAAAAGCAAGATTTGGTTATAGAACTGAGGGCAAAGCATGGTCTCCTTCTGGTCCCCTAATTGGGACTGAAGCACTTAAACATGGACAGTCACAAAAACAGGAATCCTCCACCTAGAAATGAACCGTCTAAAAAGAGGTGAAGATAGGCTGTGGGTGCCTGGGTGGGGTTATAGTTAAAATATTCCCATTTTTATCACTGGCCAAGGAAGACACCTCATGTTGATCGGTGTCATACCAACCATATCAGCCTGGCTCTAGGAGCTTTTCAGGTTTGATTTCAACTCATTTCTCCTTTAGAGCTAAGGGAACAAGCTCAGAGAAGTTAAATTACAGTTAACTACTTAATATCTTTGTTTCTGCCCTAGAACACGCTGTTGGCATGGGAGAAACAGTGGGATGAACTTGAACTCAACTATAATCCTAGTTTTGAGCTGATGTTTAATCACTTGGAGCCATGAGGCTGTACCCAAAGCCCTGGTCCCCAGTTCATACATTTAGAGCTTCCAGGCGGTTCTCATCATGATGATGAAATACACATCGGTGTCGATGGACGCGCTCACCCCTGCATAGTAGTTCATAAACTCCTCGGGGGTCACCTGCAGGGGAGAGTTAGAAACAGAAACGAAACTTTGCTTCTGGCCGGTTCAGCGGGGCCCGTCTCCAGGACCTGCCAATAAAAAGGATCTTCCAATCGAGGGAGCTGAGGAGTGGGTCTAAGACGCTAAGAACAAAGTGAAGTGAAGGGCGGTGTGGGAGGCACGGGGGAGAGAGGAAGAAAGGCTTGCAAATGTTCAGATCCGTGGCCTGAGTGGAAAGCGAGATCCGGTTCTCTCTTTCTGTGTGAGCAGAAGCCCGTCTGTTCAGATAAGTGAGCCTGAAACTCAGAATAAGAATCAAGAGTGTTTAACTGCAGTTGATACTTTCTCTCTGTGACACACCAAAACAACCCCTCAGGCCCTTGTTTCAGAGCGAGTGATGTTTTACCTTTCAAAACGTGGAGTTCTGTCCTGTGGGTAAAGAAACCATTTTGAGTTAACCATGGTTAGAAAATTCACAAAATATGTTCGGGTTATCTACATACACTCTGTAACATCCTTACAGTATTTAAAATTATGAGAAAAAATTTCTATAGGAGATAGACTCATAGTCCCTCAAAGGCCAATGTCATCCTTACAGAGTTTCAAAAATACTTATAATGAATATAACATTATGCACACATGGACACTTCAAAACCTCAATATTTAAAAAATAAGAAGTGAAAGTCTTCCCCCAGTCAGGGTGGGGTTGAGGGGGAGAGTCGGGTGAGGACGGACGGCTTCACACATTATTTGGTGGCTTCTGTACCTCCACCCAAAGGGCTTCTGGCACCAGGCTGCCCGAGAGTGGAGGGTCGGGTGTGGCTGCAAGACCTATGACATCATTCCGTGACTGCGGCAAACCCCAGTGACCTCATGCTACGTGACAGCTGAGCCTAAGTTATTAGAAGCTCACCAAGTTGAACATCAGTCTTGGCTAAGGAGTGCACTAACTTTCTTGTCTGATTCTAAATTCTTATTAGGATACCAACTATATTTTTTAAGCATAACTGAGAAGACTGGCTTCGAGGACAGCTATAACTTCACCATAAGAAGTCTTCGTGTGGAAAACAACTCAATTTGAAAACGATGAATTAGGGGCTAATTGTTCTCTTTATAAAAGAATTTACCCTGGAGTTCCTTGACCTCGGCAGGTCCTTGTGTGTTTAAAATAGGATTCAACGCACAAAAGTTTAAATCACACCTCACTTTTCGGACACATTTTCATCCTGTCTTGTCAATCCCTGCAGAGCCCTTAACACGATGCCCCGTAGATAACAAGTGCTCAAGAAATGGCGCCCTGACCCATAATTATGCCAAATGAGATTAGTGTGTAATTAAACACAGTCAGTAATTAAACACAGGCACTTCTGAATCTTTTAGAGGCAAGAATCTCAAACATGAGTGTGAATAAGAGTTATCCGGGGCACTTATCACAACTGTCAATCCTTGCTTGAGTTCCACCACCACCACCCCCCCCACAAAAAAAATCAGATTCTGTCGTTTTGCCACGCAGCCAGCAATTTGCATCATTAATTTAAAAAAAATTAAATAAAAAGAAATGACCATGCACAATCAGAATGGAGTAGCAACACAGAGTCTGTGACAGTCAGGTGACAGTGAGTGCTGGAACTGCTACAAACCCCAGTGACCTTTCTGAGCTTACCATGCACGCTATGGCAAATGTCAAAAGGGAGAGGGGTGGGAACTCGAATCAGCTGAATCACAACAACTGGCTGCGCTGACTGGGTTAGAGCCCAGGGCAGCGAGGTTTCCCGTGGCAACGAGGAGGAACCACCTGTAGAAGGGAGGCGAGCACCCCCGGATCCAGGTGGCGTTGGGCTAATTTGGGGAAATGGCAGTTGACTATTTTTCCACAGATCAAAGAGCAGCAATATTAGAAGAAAACAAAGAGCTCTGCTATCTCTGTCCCCAAGCATTTGCTCTATGGAATCTGGGACACGCCCACCCCTTGCCCCCTTGTTTTAATCTCCCCCTGCGATCCCCTGGGTCTAACGTGGAGGACACGTCTCTGTCCCCGGCAGGAAGATGCCAGTAGAAAGACAAGAACGTGCTCACTCCTATCCCGCTCACCCCTGCTAACTGGCCTCCCCAGGAGGCTCGGTGGAAAAGGTTGGGGAAAGTCCCTTCGAAGGGGAGGCTAGATTCCCCTTCCTATCACCGCCATCTCTTCTTCCCGCCACTGTCCCACTAATCCTTCTTGTGTGGCACAGGGGTTGGGGTGGCCTCCCCAGGGGTCTGCCCCGCTGACTATCAACCCAGGAGAGAATGCCCTTCCCCCATCACCATGGCCTTCCAGACACCTAAGAGCAGAGCTGGTTCTGGGTCCCAAAGTCCATTGATGGTTGTGGATAAGACTCAGGGCATTTTGGTCTCAGTCTAAACATAATTATAAAGATATAATTCCTGCCCAGCCAGTGTTGCTCAGCGGTTGAGCATCGACCCAAGAACCAGGAGGTCAGGGTTTGATTCCTGGTCAGGGCACATGCCTAAGTGCCCCAGAAGGGGGTGTGCAGGAGGCAGCCCATGGATGCTATTCCTCTCTCATCGATGTCTCTGTCTCTCTCTCTCCCTCTCCCTTCCTCTCTCTCTACAAATCAATTTAAAAATTTAAAAAAAAGAAAAGCTATAAGTGCTGAACCTACCAAGCTATGCATTTGTAACTTGAAAACAAGAGTTAATGGAGAGGGGGTGGTTGCTTTTTTTTTGTCTCTCTTCTCTTCTCTTCTCTTCTCTTCTCTTCTCTTCTCTCTCTCTCTCTCTCTCTCTCTCTCTCTCTCTCATTTTTATTGAATGCATTAGGGCAATGTTTGTTAATAATATCTGTATATTGTATTGTGTGTTCACCAACTCAAGTCAAATCTCCTTCCATCACCATTTATCAGCCCTTTACCCTCATCTACATCCCCCCACCCCTCTTTCCCTCTGGTACTCATATTGTTGTCTGTGTCTATGAGTTTTATTTTTGTTTGTTGTTGTTTTTTGGCTTAATTCCTTCACCTTTTTCACCCATTCTCCTCACCCTCCTTCCCCCTGACAGCTGTCAGTCTGTTCTCTGTATCTATGAGTCTGTTTCCATTTTGTTTGTTAGTGTTTTTGTTAATTAGATTCCACATATGAGTGAAATCATATGCACTTATCCTTCTCTGACGGGCTTATTTCACTTAGCTTGAAGTTTACTGTGCTTTAGAAATGCAAGTTAATTACAAAGTCTACTAAAGATGAAATCAGAACAAATTCTGGCATTCCTTTCACTAAAGCTTCCCTTAAATGCCATTTCCGCAGAGCGAAGTGCGATGACAAATGAGAATGTGTGTAAAACACAGCAGTGTCCTGAAAAGCCCTGTGAAAAGCCCAAAATATTGAATTATGGTCTCATTAAATATGTTTTATAGTCTAATTTCTTGGAAAGTGTCTAGCTGTGTGTAGTACATATGGTAACATGAAATGGAATGTTTAATCCAAATACCCCATTCTCCAGGTGATGGGTAACTAGCTGTGAGCAGATCCCCTACTGATATATGTACACACACACACACACACACACACACTTCTTACTGCTGTAGTCTTCAACTTTCTAGGTAGTCACTAAGGATATGTTTTACTTCTATTTATAGCATCTGTAACATAAGTATTTTTAAGGCTTTGGGCCTACTTCCTGTATATTTACAATTACAAATTGGACAGAAGAAATTCCACTTGGATTACGCACTTACTTACCAATCCGTCTTTGTCATAGGGGGAATCAAAGTTATCCAGAAATTTCCGGAACACTTGTTCCTCAGACCAGTCTCCGTTCTGGTACTTGGGATGGTGTTTCACGTTGTACACCCCCCGGAGGTCTTCAATGGTTATGACACCGTCTCCAGTCTTGTCTAACTTGCGGAACGCCTGCATAATCACCTCTCTTCTGGCTCTGGACATTGGGGGCTGGGTAAATAGAAAAGGCACACACAGACACACACAACCAGATGAGCTCTTTTGTACCCCACGTGATAAACTACCTATTCCTCCCCATGATGTGTAATTAGAGGAATTAATTAGCTGTGTGCCATGACATGGTTTGTACATGACCACCCCCCAGGTCCCTAAGTCTGCTCTGCCTCTCCCGCCCATCACCTTCACAGAGAACTCCCCGCTTCTGAAAACAAAACCTCATGATCGCCAACCCAGACCACGTGAAAGTCACACTCGCCAGACCCACTGGCCCCTGGGCCACTTACTCTCAAGGTGAGCAGAAACTCGTTGAAGTCTATTGTTCCATTTCCATCTTTATCGAACCTCCGGAACAGCTCCTCTGCCTCCTCCTTTTCCATGACCACCGCGTAGTCATTTAACCCTTTCACGAATTCTTTGAAATCAAGAGTTCGGTTATTATTGTCATCCATGATTCGAAACACTCTGAAGAAAATACACACACACAATTTTTTCAAACGTCACAGAGCACAAGACTTAAAAAGAAAACCACTCCCAGGGCTTTTCAAGGTGAAATACAGAAGTCTTCGGTTCTTCCCCGTGCCCTCCTCCTGACCCTGGCCAGCCTCTTCCCAGCATTTCATAAAAGCAAAAAAAAAAAAAAAATGTACTTTGGGGGGAAATGTACTGTGTAATTCCAAGTAAATGACATTCTGGCAAAACTATAAAAACAGTCAAAAGATGGGGCAGGCAACAAAATGGGTGAAGCATGGGGGATTTCGCAATGAAACCGCTCTGTATGGCATACAGCGGTGGATACATGACATTACGCATTTGCTAAAGCCCATGAAAATGCACAGTACAAAGAGTAATCAGCCCTAACCGTTTGGCTCAGTGGATAGAACGTCGGCCTGGGGACTGAAGGATCCCAGGTTCGATTCCGGTCAAGGGCACATCCCCAGTAGGGAGTGTGCAGGAGGCAGCTGATCGATGTTTCTCTCTCATCGATGTTTCTGACTCTCTATCCCTCTCCCTTCCTCTCTGTAAAAAAAATCAATAAAATATATTTTAAAAAAGAGTAATCAGTAATGTATATGGCTTTTTAAAAAATACTTAGGAGGCCAGGGGACCCCAGACGGTGACCAGTGAATCTGACTGCACTATAAAGGTTTGAGACAAGCTCACTGAAGGACGGGTAGGAGAAGAGGCTGACTTAACCAACTTTGGAACTGAATCGAGTCGGTAAGACTACAGGGGCAAGGAGCTGCACACAGCACTCTCCTCTGCTGATAAAGGCACTTCCCATGGAGATGAGCTAATGGCTGGGCCTGCTGTTCGGGTGTATTGGAATTGAACAATTAAGTAAATGGATGGCAGGTGGGGGGGCCAGGTTTCTCACTGTGGGAAAGGGCATGAATTGATAAGCTAGGGGAGGAGGCCAGAATGACCTGATTCACCTGGTAATAGGTTAGAGTTGGAGACATCCGTATGAGCTCCAGTTCAGTTTGACATAAGCACCGATGATTACATATAACAACATTTATAGAAATATAGATAAATAGATTAATATACACACTTGTATTTCCTTGTTCTGTCAGCTCAGAGGACCTAGAAGTGACACACCAGCAACAAGAAGCACCTCTGGAGCCTAGAGCTTGGTGTCTAATACAAGTCTCAAATAACCGGAAGTGGGCTTCTTAGAGAACTTGCTGATTCAAAGACGGGGGCAGAAAATACGTGAGATGAGCTTCAGTATCTCATACCCGAAAGTAAGAAAGTGCCCCAAACAAACACACAAAACCCTACATAGATGGGGATACATCAATGGGGCCCAGAGCCAACAGAAAGAACTCCTAAGATAAAACTAGAATAATCTGAGCAATAAATTAAAGTAGTGTTGGGTTGTAACCTAAAGTATGAAATAAATACCCATGAGTCCATATTGGTGTAAGTAAATGGTTGAATAAATAAATGTGGGGGAAGAGACAGCTTGCTCTTAAGGAAGAATTCCAAATAGATTCTGTTCACGCTCTGCCCTCCAGGAGGAAAAGCATAGTCCCCTCTGCCTACATTTTAGGGGCTTCACATAGAGACTTCCTTCCAAAGAACGCCATAGGCAGAGGGAGGGGGAGCCAGACAGACACTGTCTCAGGCAGGTGATCAAGGTCAACACCAATAGTGAGAAATCAGGTTGACACCATGCATCCTTGATAGGATGCTTGAGTTGAGGAAAGATTCAGGGAGGGGCAAGACCAGTAAAGGGGAGGGGGCAGAGGGCACAGCCCAGCAAAAGGCCAAGGACGAGATAGTGCCTGTTCACAGTAGACTGGCTCTCAGTGGAGGGGCTGGTAGGGTGTGGGGTGGAGACGGCAGTGGCAGCAGGAGGGACTGGGCTGGATGGCCCAGGAGAGGAAGAGGGGGTGGTGGTCCTGAGGGGTCTGTGCCAAGGACAATGAGGTGGACCCAGGATGAAAGATGCCAAGGTTGAAGTGATATGACATGGAAGGGAAGTGGGCGGGGCTTCCCATTGGAATGTGACAGCCCGGCCACCGGGTCCCTATGCCCACAGACCTGGGCTTAGGTGAGAAAGTGGGACTGTTGAAAATGACACTCCGAGTGCTCAGCACCTGTGGGAAGTGAAGCCTCCCACAGCCTCCAGGTGTGGATCCCTGTTTAGTGACTCTCGGCCTCCTAAATCCAAACTCCTCATCAGCCCTGGAGGAGCCTGGTTCCCATGGGAGTTCCCATGAGTCACCTGTGAGTCCCCGGATGTGCACAATGCCCAGGGCAGGCACCAATCTGAGGTGCTTACAATCCTTCCCGTGGGGCTTCCCAGTCCCAGGGACTCCTCGCTCTATCAGAGGGCCCAGACCAGGCCCTACAGAGCTGGGGCCCCCTTGGCGCTGAGCTGTTAACCATCCCACGGGCGATTCAGGGCCCGGGCAAGTGAGCGAGACAGGACCGCCTGAGAGCGAAACCACATTCTACAGCCCTGTCTCAGTCACTGCCCTCCCCGCTCCTCCAAGCCCCTGTGGTCGCAGCTTCTGGAGCCTCTCCCTGTGCCGCACTTTCTCAGAGCAGACATGGGCCCTGCCGAGTCTGGGACTAAGAACCAAACATGGTCCAGGGGATCGATTCTCCCACCCTCGGCATTGACGATGCAGGAACGGAGAGCCCAGGAAGAAGAGGCTTGCTCAAGGCCACACCGGTGTCCGCCCCACGTGGCGTGTCCTGCCTTTCTCCTCCATGTCCCCGCCACCGGGCCCGGGTCCTACCTGCCAAGTCCTTTGATGCCCGCGGAGCCCCGGGCCAGGCACTGCAGCCGGAGCCGCTCAATGGGGTCGGTGGCCGTGGTGAGCTTTTTCTTGGCCTGGATCGCCATCTCTCGGTCGTGGCGCGCTGTCCCCGCCATCTGAGAGGGAAGCCACAGCCCATCAGCAGAGCGTGGGCCTTGTCACCTGCCTCTGGTTGGACATTTATCTCACTCACTTCCCAAGGACACCCCCAAACCTCCCAGATTTCCCAGGCTTAGGTGTGCCTGTCACCTTCTTACTTACTTCTCTGGTCCTGAGGAATCTGATTTCTCCAACCTGGACAATAGCTTCAAACATGCGGCCATTCCTCCATGTTTTCACCTTTCTGAGCTCCCTGACCCCCCCACCCCCCACCCCTCCGCCGGCCCCGCCATCACATGCAGCCCTTTTCTCTCAACTCTTTTTGAGCCAACCTTCTATGCTGTATGCTTTTTTGTTGTTGTTGTTGTTAATCCTCACCCAAGGATATTTTCCCATTTAGTTTTAGAGAGAGTGGAAGGGAGGGGGAGAGACAGAGAGAGAAACATTGAGGTGAGAGAGACACATCGATTGGTTGCCTCCCACAGGCGCCCTGACCAGGGCTGGGGATCCAGCCTGCAACCGAGGTACGTGCCCTTGACCAGAATTGAACCCAGGACCCTTCAGTCTGGGGGCCGATGCTCTATCCACCAAGCCAAACCGGCTACAGCTGTGCTTTATTCTTTTACTTAGAATTCTCCACTTTTCCTTTGAGTCCACATCTAATTTTCTCCTGTTTGGTCCAACCGTTCATTCTTGTTGCTTCTGCCTCCACTGAGATTCTCAGCACCGATTCCTCCAGCAACTAGTATGTCCTCCTTGATTAACAGGTTAGTGTCCATTTAACACCTGACTGGGTTCTCAGGACAGAAACAAGGTAAATAGACACCATCTCTCTCCGGACAAACAGATTTATCTTTTTTTCTCCTGTTTTGCTTGTTTTAAATATGCAGAAGTGGGAGGGAGGGTGGGGTCTCTGAGCGATGTACAGAGCCCTGCAGGTGGGCCTGGGTTCTGAGAACTTACACGATAGTGCAAACCCCAGGGCTGGGAGCCTGGAGACCCGGTTCTAGTTCTGAGTCGTGCACGAAGGGACCAGGCACCAGGCACCAGGCACCAGGGCAGGAGTCTGTCCCAAAACGTATCACCGAGATCACAGCACTGCACACAGCTTCCCTGACTGCAGAAAACCCTGTCTGAGCACCTGGGAGTCCGCGCGGTCACAACAGAGCCCACCCAGCCAGGCCCTGCCAGGCCCAAAGATGCTGACCATCCGATGCACGTGGCCGCAGCGCCCCCTGGTGCTGGCATCGTGTCTGCGCATCCCCGGGGCCAGGCGCTCTGTGGGTCCGTTCCTTCAACAAGTGTCTGCAAAGGCTCAGGGCGTGCAGTGCCCGGTGCTGGGCGGGAAAGGCAGTGAGGGACGGTGCCCAGGGCCTGCAGGAGGGGGGGGTGCCACCCACTACTGAGCTGCAACACGTGGGACCAGGGCGGCCACCCCGCTGGGAGTGGGGCTTTCTGAAGCCTCAGAGGAGGAGAGGTCCGCCTTCATCCTAAGAAAGGGGGCAGCTCTGGGCTGAGCTCCTGGGGCAGGAGGAAGGAGGGGCAATACATATTCCCGAGCGCAGGGGACAGTGATGAGAAAGTGGCAGGATGCAGGCGTGTTAGTGGGACTGAAAATTAGGGGGGTGGGAGGGGTCCTGGGAGAGAGAGTCGTGGAGATGGGGAGGGGATGTGGGGAGGGGATGTGGGAGGGGAAGTGGAAAAGGGAACTGGAGACGGGAGCCTGGAACACGGGGGTCAGGAGTTTGGGTTCCGTGCTGAGAGCAACAGGAGACCCAGGGGTTTCAGATGAGGGTTCAGTCTGCCCCGTAAAAGGGCCCTCGGGAAGCCTGTGGAGGACAGGACGGCGGGCTGGCCAGTCGGAGAGGAGAGGCCACGCTGGTGACAGTGGCGGGGGACAGTCGGGGGAGAGGTCCTGCACCAGGAAGGAGGCCTGGCAGCGTGGACAGAGAAGACGGAGCGCCCTGAGCAAGCCATCCGAGGGAGAGGGAGGGGGAGGGGGAGGGGAGGGACAGGGGGAGGGAGAGGGGAAAGGTCCAGGGGTGGCGTCCAGAGCTCTTGCTGGTGGTTCCCCACTCCCACCCCGCACCCCCACCCCGTGACCAGTGCAAAGGGCCATTCACAGAGCGATGCAATGCAGAGGCCTGGAGGCGGGGTGCACAGGCTGGTGGGGGCACCAGCAGCACAGCCCAAGCACCCTTTGTGGCATCGCACCAGGTCTCCTCCGTCCCGCGGTCCTGGGCACAGCTGCCTGCACCATCAGCGCTCGCCGCCTGGGTGTCCAGAAGCACTGTGGGTCGGACAGTGGAAATCTGACAGTTCGTGGAGGCTTGTCTTCGTGACTCAGCAGAGTCCATGGGAGTCCTCTTGCTGAATTCAGGGACAGGTTTAAACTGACTGGGAGAGGCGGGGACCACTCAAGCCCCAGGCTGCACTTTATTGGGTTGTCTTTGGTGCCTCCTAGTGGCAATGAACTGAATTACACATTCTAATCTCTGCCTCCCTGCCTCCCTCCACCCCCAAAGCTGGGTTGAGTCTACAGCCAACAACCTGCAACACAGAGGATGGTCTTAGGGCCAAAGAGGGCGCCCCCCAGGCATCCATAAAGAGAAAGCACCCCAAATCCTCTCTGATGCAAATCCAAAGGAAACCTCTCACTCCGCCTCTGAAGAACACTCCCACTTTGGTTTCTCTGACACTACAGCCCAGTTTTCCTCTCAGGAAAAGACAGGTGGTTGCATGAAGGGTGCTGAAGCAGGTGTGGTGAGTTCAAAGGGAGGGTTTGGTCTGGTGTAAAGGGCGGGGAGGGGCAGGGGGATCCAATTATAATCAGGA